>NC_056498.1:67913345-67934302 GCF_014905685.2 Nematolebias whitei | reverse complement strand
GGAAGGTGGTTAAAACATAAAAATGCTAACCACAAAGTATTTTATTGAAGTTATTTATTTGATTATTCTGCTCACTGGTGATTTCAAAGCTGCTATTAAAATCACGTCTTTTTTCTCCAATCAATTCTAGTTTGCAACCACTAATTGATTTTAAATGGTATCCAACACACACACACACACACACACACAAGTGCAGACATTGGCATAAGTAGATGCTATTAATATGTAGCTGAACCAGGACAGTGGAAGTGGGGAACAGAAGCAGGCCGGTATCCACTGGGAAACAGATCACTGACCCCATTTTAACTTGAATACTGCTGGGAACCGTCAGTAGGAATGACCCGTGGGAATAACAGGTGGGAAGAGCAGTCACTCTTTCAGAAAAATCTGAGACATAATGAAAAATTTCTACTCGCAGATCCAGCACTTAAGACATATGAGCAACTTTTCAATTAAGCTCAAGTTTTAAGTCTTAAAAGGAACAATCCTGAAGGGGTTGCTAGTTTACAAAATTAAATTAGGTGGGTGTTAAAGAAAGATGTTGGCACTTCAGATATGATATAATTTTTGATGCCAAGAGATTTGGGTAATGTTCAGTGAATAACTTGGAAGCAAAAAGATGAGGTTTAAATGATGAACGAGAGGGAAAGAGGGAACTGAAAGTGTTGGGAGTCAAACCTGCATAATGGCAACTTTGAAATATGGCCAAAAATAAAAAATAGAAAAGTGTATGGCAAGAGCAATTTGAAAATCTCATCTTTCCTACTAAACTTACAAAGTGAGATCTAAAAAGGAACGTCAGGATTCATTAACAGCAATAGACAATATTCCTGTTGCCATGCTCCATCTCATTTGTGTGTGTGTGTGTGTGTGTGTGTGTGTGTGTGTGTGTGTGTGTGAGTG
This sequence comes from Nematolebias whitei, assembly GCF_014905685.2. Lineage (NCBI taxonomy): Eukaryota > Metazoa > Chordata > Actinopteri > Cyprinodontiformes > Rivulidae > Nematolebias > Nematolebias whitei. The sequence goes on along the minus strand of NC_056498.1, from coordinate 67,933,399 downwards.
TTATGACAGATGTTGTGCCATGCTGCTTCACAGTAGAGGATGAGCTTAGAGTTCATTAGAAAACCTTTTGACATTCAGCCTCTGATACAAGACACTCTTAAAACACTGGGAACGGCTGCTAGAATAATAAATACATAACTGACTGTTTATGACCCATTTGTCCAAGCAAGACAAGTCCATCTATGTTGACTGAGTGCAACAAAGTGTGCTCAGTTTTATTGTGAAATATAGCAATTTTCAGCTTGAAAACTTTTTTCCATTTAAAAATACTTCAGCAGTTGAGATAACGGATTTCTCAAACAATAAAGATTGAATGTGTTGTTCATAAACTTGCGTGGGTATACGTAAAACAGATCCAAAAGGACAAAAAAGTCAAAGACCCCAAGTTGCTGCATGTGTATCTAATGTTAACCCATGAACTCATTGTATTGAACAAACTCCCAGTCTAATTTATGCTGAAAGCACTTGAGGGACCAAAGACGACCTTTAACTGGGCATTATAATGAGGCAAAACTCTCCAGTCAATGCAGACAATAGGAACGTTCCCTGATGTCCCAGGACGTGAACTTCTTAAAATGGAAGTCAGGTTTACTGAGAAGTTGAACCTTATGTTGTCTCATTTGATCCTGCATTAGAAGTTCATTCAGTACTGGGTTTTCACTGAGACCGTTTACCATCTCCCAAGTGGCTGATGATCATAGAAACCTGCTTTCATCTCATTTGAATTTTTTCTTCTCGGGAAAGCAGATTTCCCTCTTTGGACTTGGAGATAAATGATCTGTTGTGACAACCCCTTTTAAGGAAGCAGCTAAAGCACCCAGGATGTGTCCCACAACATCTGTAGAACACATCCAGATTACAAATCTATGTTGCAGTGACAAGAAAAAAAAACCTGTCACACTATAAAACAAGGTCTAAATCAACTTGTGAATGTGAATAATCGTTGCACCTTTTTAACCTTCTTCCATAAAACCTACAAAAAAAGTAGATAATATTGCATCATCTGCATAGAATATTATATTCCTTGGAAGTGAAGCACATTAGTATTTCCTACTACCGTTTCAAAAAAGTGACTAAAGTATTGCTTTGAACAGAGTAAATGTAAATACAACTAACAGACCTGCTTCTCTACTTACAGTAGCTGTGCGCAGTTCACTATTCAGTGCAAGGCATTTACTGTGTGACATCAACCTTTAACACAAACCTTCTGCTGTCCCATTAATAAGAAGAAATCTATCCTGTTGTCACATGTTGGAACTTGCAGCACTGGATCTGCCTGTTCTTGTCCTAACTGACCTTAGTAAAGTGCAGCCGTCTCCCAAGAAAACTCCTGAAGCTTTAGCCGTCTGCATTGTGACTTATCAAAAATTACGATCGAGTGGCGTTCTGAAAGCAAAGGAGAACACTAGAACATCAGTCACTAAAGTCTGTACTTACATGTGGCATTTTAAAATGCCAAAAAGCACTGGGAGGCCTGTCTTTTGTTAATGAAATTAACAGCAACTCATTATGTACCATCAGGGTTTCACACAGGTGATTTGCGGTCTTCATGGACTCTACAAAGCATTAGGCGATCTAGCTTCTGTGTTTAGAAACTAAACTAAATTCAGTCTCCATAATATTTACTATATATTGTAGCTTTTCTAGGCAGAGCAGGACAACCAGCTGCTCTGTCTCGAACAAAACCCTCAACGTAATATACTTAGCACCAGCTGAAGTTACCTTAGCGATGTGGTTTAGAAATTAGGTAAAATCTGCAACAAACAATATTTTTTTCTTACAGTCAAGAGAAACGGTCAATATTTTCAGTTTGCGATTATCTGTGTAAATTATATGGCACATTAGTTTCCATTTAATTCTAATAAAAAATTGAACATTGCGCTACCTTTAATAGAAGTGATTATGTTCAATAAAAGTGGACATTTCACCCCCTCTTCTAGTTTTATTTCTATTTTTGTCACAGTCTCCTAAACATTTTTGAGGCAATAAATGGAGGCACAATGATTAACTTCATTCACAATATTCAATAAAATCTAGTTCTAATTTGTAAACGTCCAATTTTAAATACATAACACTGTTGTTTTTCTCAAACATGTCTTATTTCTACGGCTCTGCTGAGTTAGGACTGCTGAATGAACAGCAGCATGTAGTGTGTGTTCCTCTTGATTTGAAAATCTCTAAAGGTGTATGAAGAAGAAAATGCTGCAGGCCATATTTAATCTTTAGTGTAGACCCTCTTCAATCATTCAGTTCTCCTGAAAATATAAACTACAAGCACTCAATGAAAGCAGGGAAAATGAAGACATGGTATGGCAGATTATTACAACAGCAGATGTGGCTGGAAAAGTTTAGGACAAAGTCCTTTAGGATTCTAAAGGTATTTGTCTATGCCAGGGGTCTACAACCTGCGGCTCTGCAGCTCTTTGGTCCTTCTGCAGCAGCTCTTTCAAGCTTTGACCAAAACTAGCATCCATCCAACCATTATCTTTTACCCGCTTCTTCCTTTTTGGGTTGCGGGGGTCTAGGGTGCTTATGTCCAGCAATCACTGTGCGAGAGGCGGGGTACACCCTGGACAGGTCGCAAGTCCATCACAGGGACACAGAGACAAACAACCATTCACTCTCTCACTCACACCTAGGGACAATTTTGAGTTACCAGCCAGTCTAACATGCACGTTTTTGGTCTGTGGGAGGAAACCGGAGTACCCAGAGAAAACCCACACATGCACGGTGAGAACATGCAAACTCCACCCAGAAAGGTCCCCGGCCAGGGATTTGAACCAGAGTAACCTGCTCGCTGAGAGGCTGCAGCTCTACCAACTGAGCCACCGTGCTGCCCACAACATAAAACTGAATTTTACTGGTTATACAAACACCAAAAAAGGAGTTGAAACAGTTTTTCTGTAATTTATTTTGCAAATATGTGAACACTGGAGTACAATGAGTAAAAGGTACTTTAACTTGCTTTATTTCTTTATATGAAGAATTGTCTGCATAGTTTATAGATTTTTTTTTTATGTCACCCCACTGTAATTTTAATTTGAACTGCTCCAATCTCCTGGATTCACAGTTCCTGCTAGGATTTGACCTTCATTTAACAAATTATCTGCCAGTTGAATAAAAGACGACAATAAGAGAACAGTGTGCTTGTGTGTGTGTATGCACGACAGCAATGTGAAGCAGTGTGCTAAGGCATCTGCCGTCCCATTAACCAATGATGGAGAGGCCTGATCAATAAACACACAAACACCAACACAAAAGGTCACACATTCCTTTTTCAATTTAATTCTTCAAACTAAAATCTGCACAGTGTCAAACACACACACATACATACTGACCCCTTTAACTTGACTTCTTTTTGAATGCTTGGGAATGGAAACATTCCTATGAGAGTCCCAAGAGTCAGAATAAGCAGGGTGGAAATTGAGATGGATAAGAGGAATGGAGTGGCAATCTGGTGGTCTAACACTCCAAGCTTCGTATTTATGCTAAAGTGCAAATATAGTCTTGTCTTGTCCTCCTCAATGCAAACAAGGTATTCCTTTCAAAACTCGTCATATGCTAAAATTGTAATCACATCCCTTTTATCTTTTCCTTTTCATGTTTTAACAAGTCTTAAAATAGAGCTGGTGGAAACCATTTGCTCACAGACACTGCACCATACATGCCCACAAACAAACAAAACAGGGTCAGTAGAAATCAGTCTAGTCATCTCCATGCACCATTTTTTTTATTTTTTGGTGAATTAAAACATTCATCTTATTAATTAAATACTGTACTTTTTTACGTTTGATATTTTGCTTTATGTGGATCTTGGTCAGCAAAACCATTGAAAGGAGAGAAAGGTGTAGCTATTTTTTTTCCAGTAAAGGACATCATTTAACACAAGATGCTAGCATAACAAAAAGGAGGTTGATTGAATACATGGACGAGAGAGCGGAAGATAGTAGAAGAAAAAAAAAATCAGGTAAGAGCAAGAAAAAGGCAGAATCATATATTTTCAGTATGTCTAGTGGTAAAACTGCAAGAAGTAGAAACAAAGTGTCTTAGAGAAACTTCTAGCTTGAGCTGCTAACAGTTTTTTTTTTTTCAACCTGTGACTTAGCAAATAATGTCAAGCTTCTGAAACAAAATGACAAACTTACTGGTTCAGAAGCAATATTCAGTCTACATGCTGTTCAGTGTCAGGAGGGCTGTGATCAGTCTTACATCGGGGAAACTAAACAGCCACTGGCCAAAAGGATGGACCAGCACAGAAGAGCAACATCATCAGGCCAAGATTCTGTGGTCTACACTCATCTTCAGGCCAGCTGTCACTCTTAAGGGACGAAGATGTGCACATCCTTGATGGAGAGGAAAGTTGGCTTGAGAAAAGTGAAGGAAGCCATCTTTGTGAAGAGAAACCATCCATTAAACGGGGCGGAGGACTGTGTTCAACTGTTCCCCTCTTACAATGTTATTATTTTATTGCTAGTATCACTCAGCCCTATGTGAATAGCAAGTGGCCATCAGAGCATTAACTATCAGTCATTAGGCTGATGGTAGAGTTGCATTTGGGCCCCCAAAAATCTGATCCGACCCGGCCCCAACCCGCAGTCATAATTTCCGAACTCCATCCGACTTGATGAATTAACAGTAATTACAGGTCTGAACCCGGAACCCCCCCGACATTATTAGTTATTAACGGTTGGGGACGCGCAGCTGAATTAAAGCGGCAGAAGATTCGAAGCTGAGAGGGTGTTTGTCCTTTCATTGCCGTAAAAGAACATTTAAACCTGGTTTCTGCCTGCATTCTGATTTATACAGACACAGACCCTGCTCTGACAAACGTCTGCTTTGGGATCTCACCTGTTTGGGTCATCGGTCGCGCGTGTCCAATGAGTGCAGCGGCTGAATGAACGTCCATTTGGGCGATTGATTGCTTCCTGGCAGTATAGCCCCATCTGAAGATTAAATTAACTTTTTACCCCTTTCAGGGCCAGTCAGCTTGCCGTAAAATGGCCGCGTGTGGCTGGTGGAGGTATGGCAGTCCATGTTATCATATAATTGGATCGCGACTGATCCTGACCTAATTAAAAGCTCGACGCTGACACAGCCCGCCCATCCAGCACATTATCATGGCCCCGTCCACCCGCAATTTGGGCAGCTAGTTTTGGATGTCAGCAGCAAACTGGTTGATCCACTATGCTAGGTGCCATTTATAACACTGAGTTTATTGCAGTTCTTCAGATTGACAAAGTCTTTTGGATAAAAGCCGGAACGTTTCCACAATACCTTAATTTTTAATCCATCCAGAGGACCTGATTTAACTTTGTTAGATTTTTCTGCCTGGATTATTGAGCACGTATCAGGAAATATTCGATCTGATGTCCAAAACAGCTTTTAAGCTCCACATCATTTTGTTAAAATACCGCATAGAATTAACCACTTTTGTTTTCAATTATGAGTTTTGAGATTTTTATTTTTTTTTTACATGCAGGCAGTCATGTCTATGACCCCCCTCACTATAAAGTTGACACTGCACAGAGGACACTTAAGTCTCAAAGGAACTACACTTACCACACAGTAGCTGATCTTGGATCAGTGCACTGAACTGTAAGGAGTTCAACAGCATCAACTCAAATCAGTAGTTATCGCTGACCTCTTTCTCTGCTTTACTTTCCCTCTCTCCTTCAGGGGGTCAGAGGTTTTCACTGGATCAACTCTTTTTTTAGGCACTGAAAAAAGTTTCAGTCAAACCATACCCATGCACAAATCCACACAATCCAACATCTTTTAAACTATGCTTGTCTCAGAAATCTTAAAGCAAACAACAAAAAAATACACCATCGATCCACAACCCCACCTATCAGTGCAAGGAAATGATGTCATTTTGAAGTTCTTAAAGATGCAAAAGAAGCAAAGTCCAACAAAACCTACTAGGAAATGATTTTAGACTCCAATAATCACCTTTTTAATTATATATTCTGCTCTTTCCTCTGTTTCTTTTCTTTCATCCCTCCAATTTTAGACCCGTCTCATATTGGCTCCGGTTTGTAACCAGACGTTTGTCACTTTGCCATCCTCCTTATGGCTTCCACTTGATGAAGCAATGGAAACATGATTTCTCTATTCTGCATTTCTTTCCACTTTTCTTCATTTTCTCACAGCACACATCACCTTCTCCACCTTCTCACCAACATGCATGTCTACAGCACAATACACATGAATAGTTGTGTTTCTATTTTATAAAGTGCATGTCAAAATGGAACAACTGAGATAAGTGCGCTATACGTGAGGCTCTTTATTTCTGGGCATTATCTTTTAAGTGTATAATGGTGAAAAAGTATAAAGTGCGCTATACGTGAGGCTCTTTATTTCTGGGCATTATCTTTTAAGTGTATAATGGTGAAAAAGTATAAATGTTTGTAACTTCCAAGTTTAAAATGACATTTATTTTGCATAGAACTTGATTCAGCTTTACTACACATAGATGCATCATTTTAAACAACATTGGTTTATGACCTCTGAAAAGCGTGTGCATGGTTCATTCAGTGCATGTCAAATCTACATTTGTCAAATGATTTCTTTTTATCCACCATGAATCCTTCTACAAAACTTTTGTGGTGGAGGGGGGTGTGTTTGATTCTAGGAACCACGCCAACAGGGGCATTTGTCCACCAGTAAAGTCTCCAAAGGCAGATTGGTCCTAGACATGCCCGATGAAATGTGATTCATACTTGTATGGACAGAATACAGCAAGAAGCCCAAGGTTTCTTGCCCGGACATAGGTCAACCAGGTCTCCACCCTGGAGCCAGGCCTGAGGTAGGGGGCTTGTTGGCGAGCACCTAGTGACCAGGCCTTTATACGAGGCCAAACTGGGCTTTGTGGTCAAGGCAAAGTCACCAAGTTCCAGAATCCACATGGGTTGTGGAACAAATATTGACAGGCTGGACTCTATTCCACTCTGAAGTTGCTCATGATGAGAGGCACTGGTCTGGTGCCGGCCTACTTTGGGCCTACATGTTTTACATTTTTATTGGATTTTTGAGTTCATGGACAAATTTTCTGAAATGTAAGCTCAGTGGAATTTAGAGACAAAGCTACCTGTGCTTATTTAGAAGTGTTTATTTTACCTGGGATTCTAGCTACAAACAAATGTTCTGAGGCTATATCAGGCTGATATAATTTATACTGATACTGATTGTCATTCCACCTTTTGTTTTCGTCAAAATCAATGGACCTCAATCTCCAGAATTCAAAATAAATTTAGAAGGGGACTCAATGGTATAAGTACAAACCTATTTAAAAAATAGATCAAATATTGCAGTGATTTATATGTCCTTGTTTGATCTGGCTAAAATCTGCTGCTTTATCAGAGCGTGAGTACTTCATGTCTGGGTCAACAGTGTGTCACTGTTTTAGAATAGAAGGGGGAAACATTCATGAGCCAATCCACTGGAGCCTGCGCAATTTTCAAGATGAAATAGAGTATGTATTACAAATAAATGATTTATGGGTAATGAGTTCCAGCAGTAATTGTTAACATATTCAAACATTGGGCAAAAACCCTGACCTAACCAGAATGGAACAAAATGCAAATCTGTTTATTTCATCATCTATACAGGATATTCATCAGTGGTCTTCTCCACAGTCACATCTTACTTTTGTATTTTACTGCCTTAAAACAAATTATTGTGCCATCAGCCTAAATTTGAGCAGCCTCACTTGTAAAGTCCATGTGATTAATATTCATGTTTTGAAGTACAACCATTTATTTTAAGGTCAAATGACAAAACTGCTTGGTGTGCTCGGGAACGACAGCAGGAAGAACAGAAAAAAACATGAAAGCATTTCTCATAGTCACCAAGTAAAGCCATAAATCATCTAGCGCACACACATTCAGACCCTCCACTTACTGACAATACATTCAACCAATCCTAGCGCACCAGGGGTGTGGGTCTACTTGTAGCTCCTGGTTTGACACTGGTGCATTGGTGTTTTCCTAGGTATATGAAAGGGTAGCTTCCCTGACAAGGTGTACAGACTGAGCCTATGTGCTGAATGGCAGTTCAGAGTACTTGGCCTTCTTAAAGTCTTTACGAGTGCTGGAAAATGTTCATCTGGGAACCCCAATGTTGGGGGACTTCAATGTCCTCATGGGCAACAGTAGCTATGTTTAAATGCGCAGAATTCTCTGACCGGATTGAAATGTGTTCTGTTTGAATAATTCAAATGTGTTGTTTACATGGGCACAATCAGTTCATGATGAGCGTTTACATGCAGCGGGCTTTGTTCTGAACAGCAGTACTGACATGCGCAGTGTGGTAAACTCTCCTTAAAAAAAACACCGAAGAAGAAGTTCTACTTCCGGGTGAACGTAAACAAACCTGAGCACCTAAAATGGACCCGCGACAGGTTTTAATGATGTTGGAGACGTTATTGCACTCCCTGACTGAGCTACAGGAAATAGAAATCATTTTGAGCTCTTTAAAAGTTTCTAGTAGAAATGTTGTGTCGCTCACCGACCAGTTTTATTTCCCTGACATGCTAATATTATTAGCGTTAGCCAGGCGGAAATGGCAAAGTCGCACATGCGCAGTCAGGTCAGTTTTTCACCATCAGATAAAAATGAACAGATCAAGCGTTTACATGCGCACCGATCGGGTTTCGGATCAGCGTAAACCACCCGTTTCGTTCTGATCAGAAATTATAACGGATCATGCCGAATACACAAAAAATAACCCGAACGGAGCGTTTACATGACACACTTTTATTCCGACCGGCCATTTGATCCGGTTACTTATGTCCATGTAAACATACCAAGTGTAACCTGGAGGGACATGACTGAATGGAATGGACTCTTTGAACTGAATTAGAGTGGTGACCCATTTTAGGGTGTATTCTAGACAGTTCATCTATAACAAACACCATGTTGAAACATAAGCATACCCTTAAGTACATGTAGCACCAATACATCCTTGGTCGCAGATTGACAAAAAAAAAAAAACTTCATAGTTGTGCTATCTAATCTACAGCTGTGTGTTCTGTCAATTGATCACCATTGGGTGGCGAGTCAGATGGTGCAGGAAGATGCCAGACACACTTTGTAGATCCCAACACGCAGTGAGAGTTTACCATCAACACCCAGCTGATAAACCCATCAGAACGTTGATTAGTACCAACCTTTGACAATTTCAACCCCATCACAGAGCATATATGGTATGCACATCGAGTCAAAGGGGGGCAAAATTCACACACCTATTGTTGAGATGGCTGCCCTGAGCTGAGGCTGCTTCCTCAAACCTAAGGAACACCATAGGTGAGGGAGGCTGTCAAACTGAGGGAGGAGCCCTATCACATCTTGTTAGATGGTAGGACTCTAGAAGAGACATGGGGATATGTGAGAAAGGCTGCAGCTATGCCTGTTGCTAAGGCAAAGGCTTGAATGTAAGAGGAGTTTGGTTAGGCTTTAGATAGAGACTATGGATCAGCACTAAGATGATTCTGGCAAACTGTCAGGCAGCTGAGGTGGGGAAAGCACCACTTTAACAAAACTCTGTTTAGTAGGGGTGTCATGAAAACTTTGCCTTTACTTTAAGTACAGAAGGGAAAATAAACAACTGATGGGGTGTTTTCTTAAGATGGCTTTAAAGTGCCAAAGTGAGAGGCTAGCGTTTGGACCTTAATGTTCTTACTCCCAATGTGCAAGAGTAAAAAAACCCAGATTGCAGTTAAACACATTCAGACAGTGTTGAGACCTGCCAAACAGCAGGGGTTGTAACACACATCAGTGTATGAACAGCAGGACAAGGCTAGTGTCTGAGTCCCTGTTTGTTCTTTGCGTGACATACAGCAGAGGGGCAAATGTAGGCTAATCAGTGTGTGTGTGCATGTGTGTGCGTTTGCCCGTAAATGTTCCTGTCCAAACAATTTACAGCCTTGCATTACCTTCAGTCTGGGTGTCTCATGCTGTTCAGCTCGTTAGCTTGTTTGAGCATTTATATGCAAAGGCCAAGATATAATGATTTTGCTTTTAAAATGGAGTTAATTGGCCAATTGATCAAATGTTACTGAAAGAAAAATATATACACACACGCAATAAAATAACATGTACAGAATATAAATCATGACATTTTATTTGGATAGCACATTTGTTAATTCCCCATTTAGAACTAAAAATAGTATGTTTTCCACCTCTGGATAGTGTCAGTATCCCCCACCAGAAAAAAATTGTTTTCAGTCCCTTATTCATCCTCCCCTTTCATTCACTTCTTTTAATACCATGTTGATGGTTTTCATCTCTTGTTGATGCTGTGGTTGGTATTGATTGTCATTTACTCCCACCTGCTTGCTGAGTAGTGCCAACAATACCAACTGCTCAAGGCTTGTTGGATTTAAAAAACGAAGACAAAAAAAAATCTAATTTAGGCAAAATTCTCTGGCAGAACACAAAACAAATCACGTCAAAAACTCCCACAAACCACCTACATAGATCTGTAAGAGTCCAACTGACACGTATCTGATAAGAATGTCAAGGGGAAAAAAAAAAGTTTTTGCCATCTCAGTTTTAATTTTACAAACATTTCATTGATGTAAGATATGCTTTTTATGTCCTATATTTATATGCAATTACTTTGTAAACTGCACTGAATGAAGACATTTGGTAGGGACCACAGAGCTGTGGCAGGAATAAATTCTGTATACATCTATGGTAAGATGATTTATTGCCAACTTTAATGTGAAACGCTGTGTGCATGTGGGGAGGTCTCCAAGCCCAGACGCAGACCTGCATCTCTTGACAGGCAAAGCAGAGAGAGAAGACAGACCTCACGTACAGTGAGCCTTTGAGGCATGGAGACAAAGGCGTACTATCAAAACAAGTGTTATTCTTCCAGTTCCATTTTAACATTACCATAAACGTGTACATTTAGAGAGTTTACTTTTTGCATTTATAGCTACATTTGCTGGTGCAAGTGCAAATTAAACAAAGATTGAGTAAAAAATTATCAGCATGGAGCTGCTACTTATACCTAAAAATTGCTTTATTGATTTTAGAGTGCCAACGTCATCCATGCTTAAATAATGTACGAGTTAGCTGCTTAATTTTAAACCTAAAGAAGTGATTTATTTATTCAGTTTTAGATCCAAAACTGCCTTCATGCAATTATTCATTGAGAACTGAAACCCAGACTAAATAGCAAGTAGAAGAGAAAAACAGAAGTTTAATGATGAGTTGAGTGAGGAAGACAAAGTGCCTAAAAAGTTAAAATTAGTTTGAAACAGTGATAGGAGGGCATACGGAGAGAGAAGCTAGAGGCTTTTGTCCTCTGAAGCATCATGGGAGTCAGTGTGCTACATTTGAAACGGGATCAGCTGATAGCCCACATTTAAAGTTGATCTGACTATGGTGCAATGCTACAGCACAGCCTTGTGTTTCTTAAAGCAAAAGTCTAACCGAAAAGAAAATTCTGATTCCCTCTCATTTTAGAAAATAGACTACCTCACAAGTATTATATTTTATTGGCCTTTTGAGTTCATGGACAAATGTTCTGAATCACGTAACCTCACAACTACAGTGGAATTTAGAGACAAAGCTACCTGTGCAACATGCTTAGCTAGATGTGTTTATTTTACCTAGGATTGTAGCTACACACACACACACACACACACACACACACACACACACACACACACACACACACACACACACACACACACACACACACACACACACACACACACACACACACACACACATACTAATGTTCAGGCAGGTGTGGAACCTGATTGTCAATGGACATTTAAAAAAATTTAAATCAGTGGATCTCAAGCTCCAGAATTCAAAATACATTTTAGAAGAGGATTTAACATTATAATTACCTATAACTAGTACAACAAACTATAAAAATAGATCAAATATTGCAGTGGTTTATGTGTCCTTGTTTGATCTGGCTAAATCTGAATCTTTATTTTATTTGCTGCTTTTTCAGAGCTTGAATACTTCAAGTCTGGGTCAACGGTGAGTACTATAGAAGGGGGAAACATTCATGAGCCAATCTGCTGGAGCCTTTGCAATTTTGAAAAACAAATCAAGTATTTATCACAAATAAATGATTAAAAGGGTAATGAGTTCCAGCAGTAATTATTAACATATATTCAGACATTGGGCAAAAACAATGACCGAATACATTAATTCTTTAATTCACATTTACAGGTTAGTCTCAATGAGTCAAGAGACAAACCACAGATAAGGTGCACACAACAATAAACAGCCATACAATGCATATGCAATAAAAAGTAAATAAAAGTGTTATAAAACAAAATAAAATCAAGCTACATTATAAAACAAGGTAAAATACTAAAAACAGGAACAGGTCTGCATGATTTTTACAGTGAACTTGTAGTGGACTAGGCCTGATGTCAAAACTGATCATATGGGTCAGAAACTGTCATTTCATTGATTTGAATCCAGAGATACAGGTTGACCCATCCTGAGACTTTCTTTCTTGAATTAATCAAGTGGAAAAGACAATTCTCTATGATCATTACTATTTTACAAATGTTTTGATAATCAAATTGTGTTAGTTCAAACAATGTTTACATGTTGAAGTGAACTACTCATTTTTATTTACTTAAACAGTAGTAATGATTTTTAATCCTCGATTCAAAGTGAAATCAAGTTAGAGTATGTTACAGAGTAATGATTCAATTTCTTGATTGTCTGCTTTGAAGTGAGCAAAGTTGTAAGTGTGTCAAAGTTCGAGTTTCGGTCAACTGAAAGTTTACTGAAAAGAAATGTCATGTTTAACTTTTACAGCAAGATACTTGGTGAGAGGCGCCACTAAGTCTGGTTTTCTCCAACAATCTTTCTGTCTGTTCTTAAACAATCTTAATCTCTTTCCTTGACTTTCCATAACACCTTACATCACAAACCACACCTCTGTTCTGGTCCATCGACCAATCAAAAGCTCTCAAATGAACCGGAAGTAGAGCCCATTTAAATGTGGCACTTCCCAGTTCAACGAGAGAGTTCAGGAGTTTTGGAATTCAGATGCAGAGAGTTTGGGAGTTCCTGAATGCAAACGCAGGCATTCATGGATGCTGCTAAACCAATCAAGCTGAACCAGAGACGATTTTGGGAATTATAACTTCTGTTTGGATAACCTCACACGACTCTCGAGGCATTTAGCTGTTCTCACGGAGACGCTGAACAGTGGTTGGAAGTGAGACTCCATGCCGGAACTGATCTATCTTCAGAAAAGGTAAAAGTCGACCTTCACCAAAAGTGTACTGTTGGGACAAGCTGATTTCCAAAAGAGTGTGCTGTTCTGGTTAAAACAGACAAATTCCCTCACACATCTCTCTGTAAGATAAATCTCAATTTTCCATCTTTAAACTCTCCTTTCTGCTAGAAAATTAATCCAGATGTTTTCAGAAATGTCTGTGGTGTAGCAACGGAAAATCATGGCCGTATGGTTTTCCTGGTTGTAAAGCTGATTGATTATGTTGTTATTTTCATATTCTGCCAAATTAATGTAAATGTTTGATGTTAAACTTTGATTCTGTAAATAAATGACCTCCATTCATTTTGATGGGTCAAAGATAATTAACGTCTCACGTCCACATTTCTGTTAAATTCAAAGCACGACATCATACAGTCCAGAAAGATGAGTGAACCCGTTTAATGTATGAATATATCTCAGGATATGTCATACTACAAACTTAAAAATAGTTTAAAATCCCTTAGAGAAGTCAAAGTCGAGAGCGTCAGATCTTTTTGCAAGGTGTTCCAGGTTACAGGAGCAGAGTGAGAGATGAACCTTTTTCCTGAGTTCAGTCTGCACTGAGGGGATGCTGCAGGTAATAGTTGCAAACATCAGCAAACTCTGTGATTTTGACAGAACAGTGCCATTAATTTTACGGTAATTACTTGCTTTTGATATTACAGTATATTTCCTGTGAATTTTATAATTTTAAAAACTTCTTACAGTAAAATGCTGTGCTTTCTGTATATCTTAACTGTAAAAAATACTTTAAAATTATGTTTCTTCATTTACAGTTATAATACAATGCATTTACTACAGTGATATACTGTTTTGGATTTTACAGTATTTTACTGTAGCCATTTGACAGATTTTTAATGTAAGTTTTACAGACTTTTTTCCCCATTGTGGAACAAAATGCAGTTCTTTCAAATATCTTATTGATTATTAGCTGTATATTGACAAAAATGATACAAAACCATACATAGCAATCACATTTTAACATATTTTAACACAAAAAAAATGCAGTTCTGTTGATTTTAGCATTCATCAGTGATCTTCTCTGCAGTCACATCTTAACTTTAATATTTACTCCCTTAAAAAAAAAGAAAGTGCATCAACCCAAATTTGAGCCACCTGAATAGTCAAGACCATGTGATTAATATTCATATTTTGAAGCACAACCATTTATTTTAAGGTCAAATGACAACACGGCTTGGTGTGCTCGGGAATGACGGCAGGAAGAACAGAAAAAGACATGAAAGCATTTCTCATAGTCACCAAGAAAAGCCATAAATCGTCCAACGCGCACACACTCAGACCCTCCGCTTACTGACAATCCGTTCAACCAATCATAGCTCACAAGGGAAACGCCTGTCACCACAGAGACAGGCAGCAGGGCCACCAGAGCCCCGTGGTACAGCTCAGCCCTTTACCATATAGACAACCTGTCATTACTGATGGATGAAACTAGATTTACTTTCCTCTCCCAATAGGACTTTCTTCACTTTATTAAACATGTTTCCAGCTGCCTCCCGACTCTTAAGGGTCACTCTATGACTGTTTTCCTGTTCATAAACATTCTATCAGGGCAACAAATCAAGTCAGATAATTACTTGTAAAAGTATTCAGTATCGGATTATGTATTTTTTAAACATTATTATTTTTGTCACAGTAAAAGCAGCAAATTATCCAATAGTTTCCCATGATTACATAACAGGTTTTCTCAACGAGCTAATGCAAAAAGAATTTTAGTGGTCTGCAGCTCCATGGAGAAGTTTGGTAAGAATTTTCTTGCCATTAAAGTATTTTTCCCAGCAACAAGTCAGCAGCTTCTCCTTTGTTCCATGACTAACAGATAATTTGCACTGTAGCCTCATTTATTATAATCAGGTGAGTAGCCCCCAGCTAGCCATTGTACTCCCAGTGTGCATTAGTTAAAATTCATCAGATTAAAATGCCTATAATTGGTCACAAAATTCAATCTACAAACCACCTCCTGCCCCATGGACCACTCAGGAAACAAGTGACAAAAAGAAACAAATACAAAATACAAAAAATGGATGAACCCTGAAAACAGCAGGCAACTTTATTGTTGAAACCTCATCCATAAAACAAATTAATGCATTTAAATGAATCAGTTTACTTTAGTTTTGAATAAAAATAAGTGCAAAATGGTTGATACAGAGAACAACTGAATTTGTTAATTCGAGTAAATCTTACACAGTCACTTCAAATAGAGCGCACATTTTTCATCTTGCTTACTGAGAAATTACATTCAAGTAATTAATTTTTATAACTTTAAAATCACAAAAACCAGAGAAAAAAAAAATCAGTTTATTTATATAGAGCCAAGTCACAACAGAAGTCGTCTCAGTGCAATGAACCAAAACCTGCACATACATTATAAAAACCAATTGTTAAAAGTTATCTAAAGAAGCCAGCAGAATGCATTGCTTTGCCACAGTCTCCCATCCTGAGCAAGCACAAAGGGAACAGTGGAAACGAAAAACTCCTTTTTAACAGGAAGAAATCTCCAGCAGGTTTCAAGAAACAAACACAGAATGGCAAAAATAAATAAATAATAATTAAATATAAAGAAACGATTGACTATGGAGCATCAGTGATGATGCCACGTTGACTAGCCTTTCTTCATTCATGATGAGCCAAACACTCAGGATGAATGAGTAAAGATGGTCTCGGTATGTGCTCTCTGAAAGCCGGCACCACATGTTCTCACACAACACATTACTCAGGTTTTGGCAGTTACACATGATGTTCTCCACATTAATGGGTCACACATGTAAAACTGGAGTCATAAATTGTTGTTTAGTGAAACTGCAAAGCTAGTCGATTTCTCACATCAGGTTTAGAATATGTCGGTACAGTGACGCAGAATTTCCGCTCTTTCCTTGGTGCTCACGTTGAGACAACAGTTTCTCCAATTTAGGACCATCTCAAGCAGAGCAGTTGAGCACAAATTAATGTGCCCTTTAACAGGCTGAATGAAAGGAGATCTAGCCTTTAAAGTATTCACACATCCTCTTGGTGTTTTTTATGAAAACTGATTATACAATTGAGTCAAAAGGCGAAGCTCTCAATTTACCGATCGATCTACGTTCCTACCCTCATCTATGGTCACGAGCTTTGGGTTGTGACCAAAAGAACGAGATCTTGGATACAAGCGGCCGAAATGAGTTTTCTCTGCAGGGTGTCTGGGCTCTCCCTTAGCGATAGGGTGAGAAGCTCGATCATCCGGGAGAGACTCAGACTAGAGCTGCTGCTTCTCCACGTCAAGAGGAGCCAGTTGAGGTGGCTCGGGCATCTGTTTAGGATGCCTCCTGGACGCCTCCCTGGTGAGGTGTTCCAGACACGTCCCACCGGGAGGAGACCCAGAGGAAGACCCAGGACACGCTGGAGGGACTATGTTTCTCGGCTGGCCTGGGAAAGCCTCAGGATTCCCCCGGAGGAGCTGGACCAAGTGGCTGGGGAGAAGGAAGTCTGGGCCACCCTACATAGGCTGCTAACCCCACGACCCGACCCCGGATAAGCGGAAGAAAAAGGATGGATGGATGGATGATTATACAACTTTAAGAAAATACTTTAAGGTACTAAGTGCCATTAGTTTTCAGTAGTACTTTAACTAGCTTGCCATTTGCATTGGTCATTCTGACTCAAGATGTTTATTAACATTTATATTTTTAAAAATCTGATTATAATGAGTTGTGATTTAGTTGAATTGCACTCTAAGCACATGGTTTGAAATTTAAATCTGACTGCATTAGATTAAGTTGTAACTGGATTGTCTTGTATCCAGGAAATAATCCAAATATAGTTTTTGCATTTGAGAGAAGTTTTATCCTTTGTGGGGTGGGGGGTATTTAAAAGCACCTAAACATAAAATGTCATCTGGTTTAGTTAGTGTGGTAAGAAACAAATTGCATTCATCTAACTTGCTACAACTGAAAGACATGTTTGCAATCCATTTCCATTTCCAATCATCACCTGCACAAAATAACTTTCTGAACAGATGGGCTCTTACTGCAACACCATCAAGGATCAAGATTCTGAATCTTCAGACCACACAAACACACCACAATAATGAAGCATAGTTTTAAAAACCTGGTTCAGTTCCAGCTGCCTGGAGGAAATGACAGGTCAGTAACATAAATGCATTAAAATAAAGCTCAGACGCATGCAGGAACAATATCCCTCCACCAAATATCGAAGCTGCAAGGGAATTCCCAACTGGAATTTCCAAATTACATTTTTATTCCTGGGAACGCAGGAGAAGCAGTGGGGTCAAATCCCACAAGACAAACTGACATGAGTTATGTTTGTTTAATTCACAGTAGACACACCTCGGCTTCTATGTTTACTGTGAAGTCAGACTAGGGCCAAGTGTGCAAATAAAAATAGAGCTTGGGGAAATTCATTCCCTCAGTTTAGAAAACTGAGCAGGCAATAACGTCGGCG
This sequence comes from Nematolebias whitei, assembly GCF_014905685.2. Classification (NCBI taxonomy): domain Eukaryota; kingdom Metazoa; phylum Chordata; class Actinopteri; order Cyprinodontiformes; family Rivulidae; genus Nematolebias; species Nematolebias whitei. The sequence goes on along the minus strand of NC_056498.1, from coordinate 67,915,678 downwards.
TATCTGTGCAGTAGGAGATGTCCATCACATCAGATGTTTGCAGTTTGAAGGCCTGTTCAAAAGCACAACATCTAAAAGATACAGAGGTAGGCTGTTATCAAGTGGTTCATTTACTATGGTGATCCAAACCCTTTGAGTCCGGTAAGTTAGAAGATAGAAGTACTTCACAACTTTCAGCAAGGTGTCTAATGATTTACTTTGCTTTCTTTTAAACAGACATAATCCATGTTATTATCACACTGATCTTTTAATTGAAGAAGTTAATTAGAATGGGCATCCAAGTATCAAAACATACCTTAATTTTTCAGATAAACCTAAGAGCCAGTTTTGGTCTGGCATACATGCCCTTGTGTATTATATGAACCAAAGAGAACGGCCAGTATTTTGGTAAGAACATCTTTTTTAAAACATTGCTCTGTAGTAATCTATATTAGTTCAGCATATGCAGATACATTTCGAAACATTTGTAATCACCACCATTGAATTTGGTTATAAAACCTTTCAGAATCAGTCTGAATGAGCTCATTTCCCTTTGAAAGCAATGACATCAACACCCATTGCTATTAGTTAGTGTTTTACATGATTCAAACAATAGTGTTATGTAAAATGTTGACCTTCACTTAAGGTTAAAGAGATTAGAACAATCCTGTGCACACACTGTGGTAGTTTGTGCTGGCAGCTGTTGTGCAGATACATTTAGTACTCAACACCATCACCGTTAAAGTGACTGGTGACAATTTACAAGTCCTGAAGCACATACCAGAGAAATATAACAAAAGGCTTATTCTATAAGATTTTTTTAATGGCATAAAAAAAAAAAACTGCAATCCACAAGTAAAAAAAAAAGAAAGAACCCAAATTAACCCTTACAAATGTATTTTTTAGTTTGATGTTAACAGCTACGATTCCTATAAGTCAAAAACTTTTGGAGAAGGACAAAACTATAAATCTGCATATTCTTGTTCAAGACACTGGTGGAGAAATAAATCTAGAAAGCATCACTGCTCAAGTAGGGCATCTAGTCATCATAAATTTGATGAAAAATTCATCAAATTGCATGACAAGGCTTTAACAACCCTAAAGAATATTACATCTTAAACCTGCAATCCAGGATTGATGTACAACAATGCTTCTGGCACTAGTGTTTCATATTCAAATCCACACTATGATGATCTGCCATAAAAAGATAGAAATGATGCCAGGGCTTTAAATCTGAAAACGTAATATGGAAACTGAAGAAAGCACAGATTTTGCTTCCCTGCAGCATAACATCTGCAAGCTGCCTCCACCCCTTTACCCAAATCCCCTCTAACACCTTGACTGGATTTAAAAGGTGAAATCTATTACAGATCAGACAGGATTCTCCTGACCAGTCCATTGAAAGAACGTGTAATGTATTATATTTACAGCTTTGAATACTACAGAAAGACAGTGAAAGGGAATAAAAAGAAGAGAGGGATAAATTGCTATCAGATCACTGTAAGCTCAGGATTCTGTACAGCGGAGCTTGTACAGATTAGCTTTCACTGCAGTTGCTGCACCAAGTATGTGTATGTGTGGGTCTGTGTGTGTGCGTTTATGTCCAGAAGGGATGATGAGATTTTTCTCTCCATGCAGCAAGCGGTGCAGCTATCAGTGGAGCAGGGATTGTGGTTGTGTATGAGACCATCCTCAGAGTGATGGCTATCAGATACATTTTCCTGGTCTAAGATCTAACTCACCAACTCTCGGGCATCAAATCCAGTAGAGTGATATGGGCCACTAAGCACCACAAAATCAGTTTAACTTCCACTTGGTAATCACATCTTACAGCTCTCCCAGCAGTTTATCTGCTAGCAGACATCGTTTACCTAAATCAAAGAGTCGAGATTTCAATTTTGGTCTTCACACATTTGACTAACAGTGAAAAGTAAAGAAATACAACATTATACAACACACATTTTATCTGATGTTTACTATGTGCAAGACTATTGTTAGAAAAGGACTGCTGAAGTGCAAGGCTCACAAGGGTAAAATGTAAAGTATCGCTATGGAGGTTTTATAAGATGCACACATATATGAAGCAATTTGCTGGTTTGCCTTAAAGAAACTATACCTTACATTGCAATTTCCAGTTCTATAAAATTCCTTAACGTGATTTTTTTTGTTTATTATTATTTTTTATTTTTTTTACATCAGAACAATGTCTAACCCATTGTAATTGAAGAGGCGGTGATGACTGAGTAAAACCGTCTCGAAATTAAAAATAATTTGAAAAAAAAAAATCCATCCATCTAGCTATATATACAGGTACACACACACACACACACACACACACACACACACACACACAC
>NC_056498.1:67867653-67908345 GCF_014905685.2 Nematolebias whitei | reverse complement strand
AAAACGTGATGTAATGTGAATAACATATCAAACATTTCTCGTGTTGTATTTTTTATTTATTTTACAGTAAGCTTTTAAATTTTTTTATGTCTGAAATATATGCAGGAGTTCAGACACCAGTAGTTGTGCGGGTGCTGTACAGAGCTGTCTGGAGATGCTGCACATAACGTGCACTGTCTGCAGGGCGCGACGCAGAATGTGTTGGTTGAAGACACTTAAATCCTTGTGGGACATGCTACAAGGGGTGTTTTTCAGTGCACAACACTGCTGAGGAGGGACAATGAGAGGAAGAATAGAGGAGGATTCTACGTAGCACCTCTGTGTATCTGTGTATAAATGTGACCATCCTGTCACTCCGTCCTCACACCCCCTGCCTCCTCTCCTGCTCTCCTCCCAGCCTGGAGCTGAGTGAAATGGGTGGAGTGTCGGCTTCACCCAGCACCAGCCTGGGCAGGAGCGTGTGAGCGAGCCCGGTGTGCTGTGGCTGGAACATCCACTTCACAGACTGGATAACATTTTCTCTCGTATTTTTAATTAATAATCAAAATAAAAATTACTTTTAGGGGCAGAGATTTGAGTTGCCGGAGTCGATCAAACAGTTACTGGAACATAGCATATTGCAATAATGTGGGAAGTGTTTATAAAGCCTTAATGTAGATATATAAATACTAAAATAAACTACTTCTTACTACAACGACTACTACTTGTTCTACTATCTCTACTTTGTGTTTTTTTCACTTATTGTGTGTGTGTGAGAGTGTGTGGGGATCTGGGAATGGAACCTCCACAATATACAAGGGACTATTGTATATGAATAAAATGAATTGTATTGAAGTGAACTAGGCAGAAAAATCAAACTTTAGAATTGCATTCTTGGAGTCAGGTCGCACTTATACCCTGTGAGCTTGGTACAGACTGGTGCATTATAAGGGGGATCAAAGGAGCCTTCAAATGTGCTGTGGGACTTTGTTGCTGGTGATAGGAAGTAGCTAAAGCTACAAAATTTGAACTGGGGTATGTTGGAAGCACATCTAACACATATCCAGTGTGAAATGTGATGGAAAAGCATGTGAAAATGTTGGAGTTACAATTGGTCCTTTTCAACATTGTACGCAGAGAGTCCTTGGACTCTGGGTGGCAGCTGCAGAGTGTGATTTCCTGTCCGGAGTGACACAAATTTCCCTTTGTTGGATAGGAGTAGGACCCTCGTGGAGCCAAATAGTGCCTCGAGATGTGTCCTGTACTTATTTTTTCACAATATTGCACATCCAACTGGCTTTTGAGTGTGCTTTGAATAGCCACAAGCATTTTATTCGTTTTTTTGGTGTCCTTAGGGTCAAAAGTCATTAGGTAGCACCCTGGGTCTTGTATTATTACAAAAACCAGGGTATGACAAGAAATAACTTTGGACATGGAACACCCAGACACATTAACTTTTAATGTGACATAGTTTGGTGGAAATGATAGAATCCCAGTGAATGTGAAGGTTCTAGGTGCTTGCTAAGGGCTTAAAGGGCCATCTGAATATTTTTGTGTGAATGTTTGTGTTATTCCTGTTTCTGCCAGGATCACTTACAAAATTTATCTGCTCACCTTCCAATGCTTATATGGTAATGCACCATCTTATTTAAAAGAACTTCTCACCCCTCATTGTCCTTCACACACTCTGCTCTTCCAACACTCATCTTCTTCTCACTCCCAGGTCTCGATCCTGCACAACAGGAGACCAGGCTTTCTCCTGCGCTGCCCCTTGGCTGTTGAATGCCCTGCCTTCATATCTGAGGGCTCCACAGACCGTGACATGTTTTAAAAAGGGTCTTAAAACCTTTCTTTTTACCCAGTTTTTTAATTCATTTTACTGTACTTTTTTTTAAATTCACCCATAGTTCCTTTTTGATTATTTCATCAGCATTTTGTGCATTTTAAGTTTTTTTTTTATGTGTTCATTCTGAGGCGTTATCCTCCTGGTTGTTTTGCTCTCGGTTGCTTTTATGGTTGCTTTTATCCTGCTGCTATCTGATGTTCACTTTTTGTGACACTTTGAGATTCACTGTGAATGTGAAGTGCATTATAAATAAAAGTTATTATTATTATTATTTATTACAAAATCCACTGTATAAACAGTCATATTAATTAACATGAAACACCCAGACACACCAAAAAAATAACAATATAATTTATATTTGATTATATTTTGAATACATTGTATCAAGTGAAGACCTACCACATGGGCTGTCATGCAACTAGGAAGCTGAAATTCACCAATCAACTTCATCTATAGGAGCTTAAAAGACCTTGTAAATTTCAAGCATTTACCTTATTGTAGCGGGACGTTGTTAGTTTTTTTTAATTTGAAGGTCAATTTTTATTTTTTTAGCTGCCTAAAATGTATTGCATACACACCAAATTGTAATCAAAATTCCAACAAGAAAAAAGGCTGATGATTTCCTGTATGTTTCACAAAGATTTGTTCAGTGGTTCAAGTGATAATTTTTAAAAGGTACAAAGATTTATTTGGCTTAAGCTGAACATTTAGGACTGACGTGCACCAAACTTTTACCTGTTCTAGAAGCAAATGATATGATGATTTCCTGAAACCCATGTTGTTCATTTGAACTGAAACTAATTGAGCCCCATAGGCAGAGTCCCATTCACCAGACACTTGCTGATGACCCCCTCTCCCAGGCCTGGCTTCAGAGTGGGATCCCAGTAATCCACATTCAGCAATCTCCTTGATTTTGTCTGTCCAAACAATTTTTTTTTACCACAGTTGTTGATCATTTGAACAAATAAATTATTTGGATGTTTGCTAAGAAATAAATTAGCATTGGTAGCAATACAATGGCACAACTGGTAAGGCTGCTACCTCTCAGTGAGCAGGCTACCCTAGTTTAAATCCTCATCCAGGGGCCTTTCTGGGTGGAGTTTGCATGTTCACTCCATGCATGTGTGGGTTTTATCTGGGTACTCCGGTTTCTTCCCACAGACTAAAAACACGTATGTTATGCTAATTGGTAACAATTATTATCCCTGTTAGTGAGTGAGTGAATGGTTGTTTGTCTTGTTTGTCTCTATGTGGCCCTATGATGGGCTTGTGACCTGTCCAGGGTGTATCCCACCTCTTGCACAGAGATTGCTGTTTATAGGCACCAGCAACCCCACGACCCATAATGGAAGACGCGAGTAAAAGATAATGGATGGATAAAATAAATTGCCAGTGGTGTCCTGAAGTAGGTCAGCTACTGTTAGACTGACTGACTGTGGGCTGGAGAGGAAGTCAGAGGCATTGATTCTATGAATATATCAGATGGTCTGTACACAATCAGTGTTAGATTTGGACTTGTGCAATTATTTATAGATTAAAACCCTTGTGAATAAATTTACTAGCTAAATAAGAGAAATAATTAACTTTAAAAATATACTATGATGAAGTCCAAATGCCAATGGTCAATATATTCATTCAATTGTCTAACTCTGTTCTGCTATTTTTCTCATGAAATAAATTTGACAGCTTAAATTTATCAAAATGTAGTGGGACATAAGTGATAATGTACTGTGCATCACCACTGTCATATTTTTTATTTGTATTTCTTGTTAGTTTCTTTTACTGTGTTGTAGTCCAGGTTCTCAAATGGTAAACCTAATAATGAGGTTACCTTGGTAATTAAGGCACAATTTTGTGAGAAAAGGGACTAGATGAATAAGCAAGATAAGAAACTACCCCATGACATTCCTTTAATTTAGACCATACACAATATTCCACTGGACATATATCTTTTTTGTTTGAATGTAATTTAATTTAATTGGCTTTTTTGTGGTGCTATATAAAATTTTATCAAGGTCAAGTTGTCTTTTTTGTCATTCATTTATGGTTTTGTAATTGTTTTAAACATTTTCTTTTAGATATTTAATACATAGACAACAGCTGATTTTTCATTGTACTCATAAAGAATTAAAGCAACTATAAATCACCTGTAAAATTTGTATTTGGAATAAATTAGTAATTGGATATTCTAATGTTAATGACATACAGCAAATGCATATTGATCAATTCAAGGAGTTCAGTTAATTTACTTTTTGTAGCATAATTACTTAAATGCACATTGCTATACAGACCATGATAGGTGGAGATATGGAAATAGGAATATATTTTAATAAACTGTAAGCAAACAAGTCCAAAAAGTTAATGTAAATCACTAGAGTATTTAGTATACAATGCTTTTGACATGTTAAAGTAGTATTTGAAAATATAGTGCTGCTAATTTGCTGACACTAAGATTATAACTTTCAAAAGACAATATTTTTTATCAGTTTTTTAGAACAGTTTTCATTTTTGCTTAATCCATGTGCCCATTCATTTGTTTAAATTTTTTACATCAGGCAAAACATGGGCTACTATGTGGTCCTACTTATAGTTTAAGTTTCTATTTTATGATTCTTTATCATCAGGCATTACATAGGCCACCTATGAAGTTTAATGCAGTTCTACACACTCCCACTAGGGACAACATTGAGGTATACACAGATTTTGTGGGGAGGCGAGGGGCGAAACCATACACATACACAAAAAAACCTATTTTAGTGACTTTTTGGGACGTTTGAGATTTTTGGATTAAAATACATTTTGGAGCGTGCTGAATGCGATTATAAGGTTCTCTAATTGGGGACCGTGGTTTTGGTCCCCACTTGCCAAGGTGTCCCCAAATGACTGGTGTGTAAACGTGTTCACGACCCCAAATATAACATAAGCAAACGCACACACACACACACACACACACACACACACACACACACACACTAAGCATTAATAGTTTTAAACAGTGTTTTTCTACATATTTTCTATGACTTATTGTTCAGATGAATCTTTCAACATGCCCTGCACAAATTCAGCGGTGAGCCACTCTCACCACTGAGTGGGGCATCCAGCATGTGTGCCAGATGAGACATTCCATTAAAATGGTGCACAAAATTTGCTTTCATATTTTGTGCCTCATGCATGTTACGGTGAGTTACACCAAGTTTTGATGAGTTGCTGTGCATCATATGGAACTGGAATTCATTGTGTTGTTACATCATGGATATCACAATAAGACAAGTCATTTTTAAAGACGGTATGAGACAGTATGTGGTTTAAAGTTGGTAATGGCACTACAGTTAGAGCTCCACAGCTCAGTGCTGGAAGACCAGCAGATAAAAGTGCACTTAACTTCCAGCTGTTGACACACCCACTAACATATTTTCTGCTCATTCAAGACTTGGATATGGCAGCCATCCAAAAGCAACACCATTCCTTAAAACTTAGGCTACTGTAAAACACATTTTGTCATGGGTTGCTGACTTTTCAGCTCTGAATCATTTTCATTCAAGACTGGATTTATTAATTATGCCAAATTTTAATGGTCAGCAAAAACAAACTTTAAACAAGTGCAGAAATTTGCTGTATGGCTTGAATTTTAGATAAAACTGACCCAGGTCCAGCAACATTTTCAAAGTCATTGTGAAAAGATAACTTCATACTGAATATGTTTATTGAAGTCCAACTTGCTATGATGATAAATTTATATTTAAGTCAGTTTTTATAAGTTAGCTCAAATGGCTTAGTGCTGCCTTGCTAAACTCTCATACCTCATTTGGATCAGTATTAGTCCAATGTGTCCAAACTTTGTCTAATCCTTTTTTGGAAAAGTTCTCCTTGTTGTCATCTGACCAAAACTATGCTGGCTCTGTTTACATGTTGTAAATAGAAGACAGCGACGCAGCATGCAGGAGGTGGAGAAGCAAAAGAAGAGAGAGAAATGGACTTGGGCAGTCAACAGATGAGAAGCACTTTGTGACGTTCCATCACACAGATCACTTGAGAATCTCCTCAGTCAATGATAGGTGAAGAGTACAAAGCCAGCGAAAGCAGAATTCCAGCTAAGTGGTCCAATCCATCATTTATCACGTGTGATTACATTGCAGCAGAAATATTATTCCTGCTGGATCTCCCTGTGAGCTCACAGCTCTATCACTGGGAAAGAAAAGAATGGAATGAGGTAGAAGAAAAATGGACCATGATTAATCCATCTCAGACTATGAACGTCTGCACAAGTGTTCAGTGGTTGTAATCAAACCATTTAAAAGTGTGGATGTCAAGAGTTTTTTTAAATAAATTGATTTCTTAAACATTCTGAATGTCTGCACAATAGTTCACTGCGATCTGCTAAATAGTTTAGCTACTGTGTTTAAAGACATTTGTATTATTACACCAGCTCAGCATTTCAGAGTCACATTCATGCTTTATAAGGCAAAGAAGTACATTTAATTTGATAGAAATTGCAGCCTTTAGCAAACAGTCTCATGCAGTCTTTGTTCTGGTTATAATGAAAAAAATAAAAATAAATCTGTAAATTATATAAAAAACATGGATGTAATATCCACACAATGAATGAAAATGATGGTTGAGAAAAGAGAAAATGAAAATAAATGAACTGCAACTGTTTTGAGACTCATTGGCATCAGAAGCATTTATTATGTGTGTTTGTGTGTGTGTGTGTGTGTGTGTGTGGGGGGGGGGGGGGGATCTGGGGGTCCTCCCCATAAAATTTAGAATATAGTAGATGCCACTTCCTGTATTCTGGTGTATTTTAATGGGTTGTTAAACATCTATGTTTACCTCCCAAAGTAAAACACTTGATTCAATAACCATTTTAGACAAGAAATAGCCTGACCAACAGCTCTCCTTGTGTGAAAAGAGCATACTTCGTAGCACTAAGCTAGCACATAACAGAGGTGTCTCCCTCTCCTCCCCCAGCCCACAAAAAACCCTGAAGAGATGAGCACCCTGCCAAGCCAAGTGACCTTGGGGAGACACTGCATGTGATGTGGTGAGTTGTTGTAGGTATCCAGGAAAGCCCGGAGTGGATTTTAGTGGTTTGAGCATTCTATTAATCACACGGAATGGATTAGTTCCCAAAGAAATGGAAACAGCGCAGGGTGAACTAATATTTCATGGTAAATGTTGTGTGTGTGTGTGTGTGTGTGTGTGTGTGTGTGTGTGTGTGTGTGTGTGTGTGTGTGTGTAGTGGAGTGCTGTATGAATGTGTGTGTGTGTGTGTGTGTGTGTGTGTGTGTGTGTGTGTGTGTGTGTGTGTGTGGGGGGGGGGTTCCAAACAAATATGTTTTTTTTTTATGTGAGGGGGACATGTCCTCTAATTGATGCAACTATGCTGAGACTAGTTGGTGAATGTTAGTCACCATCCACCGGAGCATGCAGAGGCCTCCATTCTTGTCACTTAAATTTTAAAAATGTTCTGGTAAAAACAAAATTAAAATAATTAAAAAAAAATCTCAAAAGACAGGCAAAGCTGTCATGGGCATCTTGAAAAAGTCTCAAACCCTTCCCAGTTAAGGTTCCATTATTCTAGAGCTGTTTCCAACACATGCACAGGAGCTCTCCCCATGGAAGGAAACATCTGAGAACGCAGCCTTTAATGTCCAAGGTGTAGATGAGAAACAAAATAGTTTTTCAAGCTGTGCACACAGAAATAAGTTGTGGTTACTTTTGTCAAAACACTTCAATATCAGTGACACTGCAACAGGAAAAATTGCCCGTTTCTCACAATTTGGAGTTGCCAATTTGTCCCTAAAAGTAGCAGCCCAGAAATACTGGCTCAACCAAAAAGAAACTACAAAAGAGATGGGTTTGACACCTTCATGAAATGCAGAACAATCAGACTTTGAGATGCATTTTTCTTTTTGCTCATCACTTCTGGGTCCACTTCTCTCTGCTCTCTTCGATTTCTCCCTCAGCCATCTTTTCTTTATTAGTCAACTTTTTCTTCCCGTCTATTGATTTCTAGTTTTTGCCCTTTTCTTTTTCACACTGCACTCTCTTCCTCCGTCCAGCACAGTAAGTGGAAGACAAAAAAATAGCAATTGAAAGAGGCCCATCAGAGCGTGAAATAGTCTGAGCTCTTACTACAACCGGGAGTGTTTGACCGCATAGCGCACCAGCCATTGCCGTGGTTACTCGCAGCAACAGTGCACTAAAAGAGCGGCATTTTGAAAGAAGAAAAGGGAAAAAGAAAGTCGAGGAAAAAGCAAGGCCAGACTGTTCTGCATACAGAGCATGCGTTACAGAGTCAACCCCCCCCCCCCCCCCCCAATAAATGCATGAATTCACACATACATGCTAGAACTTATCCTGATCTTACATGATCCTTCTTAGCCTCCTAAGCCATTTACATAAACTGCATAGTCACCCACAGAACCGAACACCAGATTTAATTAACTTCAATATATTCTTGCTTTATGCTCAGTTTCTTTGTCAACAGGAACCAAACATTAGTTAACTTGGACCTTTTGAATAGTACCAATCTCCAAAACAGCACATGTTAAAAAATAAAATAAAAAAAATCTGAAGTTGAAAAAAACATGAGGCTCAATGATCAATTTACCTTGACATATTAATTTCACACAAACACCCATCTGGCAGTCTCACTGCCTTTGTGATACCTCCGACAAGCATGGAGAATAATAGCCCAGTGAAATTCAGATCCAATATTACAAGGCTGGCTCGCCAGAATAATTAGCATCAGCATAATAGCATTAACCTGCACAAATTCATCTATTAAAGCTGCATGGGGCAGACAAGCAGCCAGGCCAGGGAACACACCAGGACTCCTATTGATTAGATGAACACAAAGCACACAGCCACACAAATGGAATAGAAATGCCAAACCTGTAAGCACAGCTCATGTCTGACTTGTTAAAATTACCTTTTAAGCAAAAACTGAAAAATGGGAGGTGGCATCAACCATCACATCTGATGTCCTACCATCAGGTAAACGCGTACCTCTGCCAGCTAATGAAGATGGCTTTTATATGCCCAGACTGAACATTTTAAAGTGAAACCTTTGACACAGGTGTTAAATGTATACACGTCTGGTCAATGAAAGCAGCTGATAGAGATACTGACATGGCAGTGGATGATATGGACAACATATTGTAAAACATGGACACATCCTTCAGATAAACCAATTCATATTGCTGGCTTGTTGTGCAGCCATTGCTGTGACATCTGGTTTAGAATAAACATTGACACAAATACTCTGAAATGAAATCCAGAGATTGATATGCAACATTTTCTAAAGTGGGTCTATGTTTTAAGAGCAATTTGGGTGCATCTAGTGTCCTTTTCACCGATTTTGTTATTTTTGAATCATGTAAAATCTTTATTGCAGAGTTGCATTGCATTTCTTCAAGAACATACACACACACCGTCCACTCTTGTATGTGCACGCTCTGAAAATGGGATAATTCAAGACCCATTAAACCAAAGCTTGGTCAGTCATTACCAACTTCAACTCTTGATAATATTCTTTGCACGTTTCAAATCTAATGATTTTGTTTTTAAGAAGGAAAAAACCAACAACAATCTAGTGACCTTTTAAAGAACATCAGCAACATTGTGTGGAAGAGCCTGTAGTGTGGCCCCTCCTCACTGCAGGCATCAAGGAGAAAAAATAACGATGCATTTACCGTAAAGGTCAGAATGCAGGCATACTTCACATTTAAAGACAGATGGCTAACCATGCAAATGTATTAACTTATTTGGCCACGTTTAGTGAGTGGCAGAAACAGCAGCACAACAGCTACAGGTATAGTAGACTTACTGGTAAGTGTCTTTTTTAGGGTTTCTTATACTAAACTGAATTCTAGCACAACCACTGCCTTTCACCAAAGTTTAGGCTGTGGCTTTCTGAGCTTTTAGCTCTTGTCACATCACTGCAAAAATATTAGTGAAATTACCAAAAAAAAGTTGAATTCCTATGATTTAAATCCAAATATGGCCTTGTACATTAGGAACATTAAAGATACAGCCAATCAGTGGTGATACTCAGGCCTGTCTGGAACAGTAATAATAAAACAAGTTTCCCTGAAGCTGACCTTTAAACATTTTAAGATAAAATGCCACTCATTACATCACCCAATTAATGTAGTGTGAAATTTTGTTTTCATCAGTGTCTTTGAGTCAAACACCATTAATGTTTGACATTTAATAAAAATATTCCAAAATCAAGTCACATAATTCAAAAGGAGAGCGCCAAATTTAAGGAATTCCCCACATGACACTCACGACATACTGAGCAGTTATACAGCTCACTACAAGCATAAACATGAAAAATGTACAGTTTGTACAACTATTCATGCTTGATGGTTGAGTTCCTAAACCGGAATCACCAACTAAATGTCACTGGGATTGGGAGGAACGGTTTACCAGAAGGTTTGAACAACTGTACAGAGTAAACATGCAACAAGGAAAACGGATAAAGTTACAAAAAGTTATTTTAGGTGCCATTTATAAGGCTGAGCTGAATACAGCTCCTCAGACTGAAGAAGTCCTTTGAATGAAAGACTAATGTTTCTACAGTTTTTTTTATATTTTTAACCTGTCCAGAGGACCTGACTTAACAGTTTTATAAAGTTGCAAAATCCATGCCCAGAGATTCGATGAACAAGTCTGAATTAAGACAGATTGTTTTCCCTAGAAAGTGTTTAATGCTGAATTTGACTTGATAGAACCACCAGTTTCTTCCCCAGAACTTGGAAGAAACTACATCCATACTGTACCCTGAAGCAACTTTATTCTCAGATTCATAAAGGGCATCGAGTATCCATTTTTATTTACATCTATTATCTATATTTATCAGGTCTCTCTTGTAAATGAGTCCTCGAGGCTCAATGGGACTAACCTGTCTAAATAAAGGTTGAATTAATGAAAAATTTAACAGCAAGAAAATTCCTCATTTCTTTATTGCAAAGCACTTGATCTCACTTATGTAACCAAATCAGAAAAAAATGCAATCAGAAGTCACATCTGGCAGCAATAAGAATAATTAATTAAGCTCCCCATCTTGTCTCTAGGGCTATTCTTTTCCACTTTTCCATTTCTTCAGGCCACCTCTGATCTTTCATCGCTCACCTATGTCACTGGTTGTCCTTTTTGAGCAACTATCTCCACCCAAGCCGTTGCCAAGGCAATGGTGTTTTGTGGAGGCAGCTGGTTAGGGTTCATTTGACAGGATGCTGACCTGCACTTCCTTTTCTACCCTTCTTCTGTTTCTCCTTCCCTTACATTTTTTAAATAATTCTGGTACTAAAAAAACTAAATAAGCTAATTTTCACACTTGTATGTCAAACTCAAGTCATGTGGTACAAGTAGAACATGGATGCCTGGACAGAGCCGATATGTGCCTACATTTAAAAAGTAGCTTAATTAAGTTTCTTTGATCAATAAGCAATACACAAAAGCAAGCAGTTGCTTCTGGCCGTGCATTATTATTCCAATAAGATTTTCAAACTGATCGTCCTCTCCTTTAGAAATCATTGTGGGAACCTTCCCAAGACAAAAGCAAACTTGTGTAAAGTAAGCTTTAATACAGTATATCAAAGTCTCTCCCTTTTCAATTGGCACCTTCTTATCATTTGGTTCTTTCGTTGCCATTTCCACTAGAACTGCACAATTTATGCACTGGTTTTAGTTGACTGGGAGTCATGTAGGCAGGAAAACACAATTGCTTTTACAGTATGATTTCTGTCAAGCACAAATTCATACTGGGGAACAGGTGCAAGTTTCCTGCCAAGAGAGGTGTTATTACAATGTTCTCTGTAACATGAGAACACAACCTTCACACCTCTTAAAGCACAGCTTGTGTGGGATTGTGGATCTGTGCTTCAAGCAGATATTTGTTTACACTTCACTGTTGGAGCCACAGGGAAAAAAATAGAAAAAATATTTAACGAGGGCTGAGGGGGTACATGGTTTTAATTCTACTTTTTGAAAAACTCCTGTCTGTAAATACAATTTTATCAAAATACAAACAGTATGGGAGGGGTTCAGAAGAGGAAACGAAAAGATCAAGCAAAGGATCAAAAGCAGAAGACAAAGTCCTGAAAACACAAAGTGACAAACAAGTGAGCAGAAACAGGAAAGTGTGAATTACACCCACAGCACATCCAAACTGGAGATTTCTGCATATTGTTTCTTTTAAGTTACCCTTCATTTAAAACATACAGCATTAAATAATAATAAATAAAGTGCTACGTGTTGTCATCATTGTCTGTTTCCATGCAAAGACAAAATTTGCTCTCTGCATTTAACCCATCACAACTGGGATACACCCAGGTGGAGCAGTGGGCAGCTATGCAAGTGCCCGTGGAGCAATTCGGGATTGGGTGTCCTGCTCAGAGACACCACGAGATGTGCAATGATGGGGAATCAAGCCAAGGACCTTCGGGTCCCGAGTCGGCTGCCCTGCCCCTACACCATCCCAGCCCCATTCGAGATTTCGAGATTCAGAGATTCAGAGATTCAGAGAGATTTATTTGTCATTCACATCTCATGTGGTGCATGTGGTGGAACGAGATTATGTACATAGGGTCCCAGTTACATCAAACAATAAAAAGGAAAAGAAAAACAGTAATAAGATCCAAGATATGGACTAAGAAAAACATCAACTAAATAATACCCTAAGCACTAATGGCATAAAAACATTACGTCAAACAGCAGCACGAACATGAGTCTGTGTGAGCGGATGAGCATGCATGAACACAGCAACATGAAACAGATCAGCATCAAAATGAAACAGATCAGCAGCAACATGAAACAGATCAGCAGCAACATGAAACAGATCAGCAGCAACATGATGTGATTCTTCACAGTGATTATCCTCGTTAGATATTCATGAGTCTAACAGCTTCAGGGTAGAAGCTGTTCCTCAGTCTAGTGGTTCTACACATAATGCTCCAAAAACCTCCTGCCTGAGGGGAGTGGGGCAAAAAGTGTGTGTGCTGGGTGAGTGGGGTCCTTCATGATGCAGGTGGCCCTCTTCCTGCATCTGGAGGTGTTAATGTATGTGATGGTGGGGAGACTGACTCCAACAGTCTTCTGTGCAGCCTTCACCACTCTCTGCAAAGCTTTTCTTTCTGCAGCTGTGCAGCCTCCATGCCACACGTTGATGCTGGAGCACAGGATGCTCTCCACTGCACACATTAGGTTTTATGTTCAAGATTCTTTTCTACATTAAAACTTTGCCCTTTTGATTTGACGACATTCTGTGAGCAAGTATTTAGGACTTGTTGAATATAGTTTTTGGACAAAACTGAAAAAATCTTACAACATGGAGTATAAAAAAATCTGCACCATGAAGACGATGATGCAAGATAAAAGTTAAATTCAGAAATTTTGAGATATTGAAATAAAATTTATTTCTAATGATTAAGAAACTATTTATATATATTTTTTATGACCATATACAAAAAAAAATACAAACCAACAAAACAATTATATTTTTGACTATATGTTATCATAGATACACAATCAGTCTTTGAGCACTGGAGAGAAGTGTAGTTTGTCCTCATGCAGCTTAGTAGAAACACAAATGACTGGGAAAAGTAATTTTATGAATACCCAATTAATGACATTTGCAGAAAGCTGCATGCAATATTATGTGTCAATGTCAGAATAAGGTACTTTACAAATTAAATAATTAAGAAGCTATTGTTAATGCAGGAAGGTTTTCTGGGTGTTTCTATTATTTCATCTATTATTCCATCTGTATTTTTTAAACTGTCAAAGCTTATTTTTTAAAATAGACAACTTAATAAAACGTGGGCCAGAATTTCAATTCATTTTCCACCCCACGTTGTTACATTTGCATAATGTGTTTTAGTCAGAGAAAAGGGACAACAAGATGAATATTTAGTAATCCTCTGTGGAAAGAAAATACAGAGTTTATCAGCTGTTACATGTCAGCAAAACTTTTAGTTACAATAAAACCCATTAACTCAACAGATTTGACACACTCCCACACACACTGTGGACATTGATACATATTCAGTAATTTACGCCACACATGTATCCAGTTAGTCATACACTTGTCACTTTTTGACCCTCTAAAGTGGTAAATACACACAAGTGTGTAGGCTACCAATTATTTGATTTCCATAATCAGGCAGCCAGTGGAGAAACATGGTACAGTTGAAAATCAAATTAGGATCCCTCCTGCACACACACCAAAGCACAGAGAGCAGACTGGGACTTTACACTCCAGTAACCATCACAAATTGGCTTTTTGAAATGCATGCCTAGAAAAGCTTTAGAATGTGTGTGTGATTTTAGCCTTATTATTATTTTTTTTACATTTAAACATGGGTCAATAATAAAAAAAATCTGCACGTTTAATCTGTCTTTTTTTTAAGTCCATGGGCAACACTGTTTTTTTTATTAAGTCAGACACTGGATTCTTAGTTATTCTTAAAATAACTTGGCACATATGATGTAGCCTCAAGCCGTCAAATGCAAATTTGGAGAATGACCAAAACTCAAAGACGTGGTGAGTAGCTGGCCATCACAAGGGTAGGATGACGGACTTTATGGAAGGACATTTATGATACAGCATCTATACAAATGATCCTAAACCTCAGTTCTGCAACAAATCAACAGTTCTGCTCATTGTACAATTATGAGTACAAAATGCTCTTGAAAAGGTTAAACTGCTGCAATGTTTAAATCCAGTTGTGATTTCATAGTTCATCTAGTTTGCAAATAACCATCAGAATATCAAAGCCTATAATAGAGTATATTTAGCTGTGTAGAAAGGTTAGCAGATCATCTAAAAAACTCCTTCAAAACCTGCTGCCTAAACTGTAAGCTACAGAACATTAGTTGTTGCCTTAAGAGAGGGTGACTCAAACACGGTTCTAGGTTTCTATACTGCCATTGTTTTTAATCCTTTACACTAAAAAATAATAATCTGTTTTGATCGTTTCTCCACTTGCATTGGCTAATCAATAAGAGGGCAACCAGAAAGCCATTAAGTTTACAGAACCACTGGTGAATCTACTAGTTTAAACCCACAGGCTTCCAAAAAATAAAAAAATAATTAATTAATTAATTAAAAAAAAAAAAAAACACACTGCTGCAAACAGTAATTTACAGAGACATTGAGGACTCAACCAACCAGTGTTTAAGGAAAAAAGTGGAGAGAGAAACCAGCAGTTCATGCTGTTCAGGGGTTAACAGAAAACATTAATTTGTGTGGAAACTAAAGGTCTAATCATTGAGAGTCGTCTGCTGCTGTTTCTCACTATGTGTGAACCCTGACTGCAGTGTGACATGTGCAAACCCAAGTTAAAAACATGTCCACCTTACAGCCACAAAGCACACGCATACATAAACATACAAGGTAATCTTTCACACAATCTTTTCACTAGAAGGATTCAGTTGATGGATATTACAACGAATCACATTCAAACATCCCGATTGCGACCTAATATAATTTCCTCACATATTACACTCGAGCAAAAATCACTAGTTTGAATAGGGGACATGTTGCAAGCTTAATTACAACTGTTCCTATAATTTTACAGCATTTAAAGGCAAGAAAAATACCAGTGAGTCTCTGTATTTAATTTGCTGGTAACACGATAAGAGTTTAGTCAGGGTGCTACGTTAACGGTTTGGGTAAAATAAATCCAGGTCATTTTGTCACACCATACGAGCACAGTACAGACAGGGTGATATTTAGAGCAGATTCCCCCACACAGTGAACAGAAATTAAGAGTACAGCTGCTGGCTTTGAGCAATGTTACCACTAAGACGAAACGCCTCTTGAAATGTGGTCAGACAACAATCACTATGCCCACCGTGAGTCACCATCAAACCAGCCGCCGGTTAAGTAAAGCTTAGAACAGAGGATTCAACGTTTGACAGCAGGGATTCTTAAATTAAATCCAAAGCCCTTTCCACCTACAAGATACAACAAAAAGCCTTTAGTGGACTGCAATTGGTTGCTTGGGGCCATCCTCACAGTATAAAAGCACCAAAAAGGGCAACTAGACTTTATATAAGACTTTTACGCAACCAAATTAACTTGATACATGTCCTTTCTTAGCATTTCCCGATACCATGCTGTTCAAATTCTTGAATCATTTCCAGCAACAGCCTACTCCAGTTAATCTCATATGTTTAAGTCAAAGAAACTTTAGTGCTTGCCATCAATTTCCATTTTATGACATTCCATCCATTTTAAATTCATGCCATCGGCTGTCTAACCAGTAACTTCATTTTCCAATACCTTGGCTACCAGAGCCCTAAAGCTGAACATATGTTACTTCAAGTACAGGAAGACAAAGTTCAGGAAAAAAAATGCAATAAGACTAAAGCAGCAGCAGGACAGAATTAAAACTGAACAGACTAAGCATATTAATGAACATAAATAAGAACAAATGAATAAAAAAGGAAGAAAAGTTGAGCAAAGAGTGCTATTGGGGGTGCTGAGTTTGTTGAATTCCCATTTGAGTGGTCCGCCACTTCATTGTGACCCCATCACACCAACAACTGCACCGGCCACATAATCAGTACAATTTGAAACATTACTCTGACAAAGCTTGTATATCAAGTAAAATACTAAAAAAAATAGTGAAGGATATAAACTAGAAACACTTGTCAATAGCATTCTACTGATTTGAGTTTGAAGAGAAAATGATCAAAGCTACTCACAAGATTTCATCATTTTGAAATTCCAGGACGCCATGAGTGTCTTCGAAGTCTTCTCCCCCACCACGGGCTGTTCCTTCAACCGTTTTGTATGGCACCATGACCACACCTCGAGCCCCGGATGTTCTCAGCACCTTCACCTCCATTGTACCAATGCTCTCACTGACATGGAGAACAGGCTCCTCAAATGTAAAGATACCAGCGTGGTCATCATCAAATATGGTAATGGTTGCTGTGGAGGGTATGCCAAGGCATGCCACAGAGTCCACGTGATTAGCCGATTCACTTTCCTCTGGCTCTTCACCTTCTGACGTCAACACCTTGACATTAGAAAGGTGAATGAGGAAGTTTTCATCCTCCTCAAAGATGTCGTCATCAATGATGCCCACACGGATCTCCTTCATCGTCTCGCCAGGCTTGAACACCACCACGCCCTCTGTGAACTCGTAGTCGGAGCCAGCATTGGCTGTGCCGTCTTCCGTTCTGTACTCCACAGAAACAGCTTTGCCCAGGTCGCCGCCTCGCCGCGCCACATTCACAGCCACTGTGCCGCAATTCTCAAGGCACTGGTAAGAACCAGGCTCAAAATAGATCTTGGAGATGGGATCGTTATCACCAGCATCAGAGCGAACCTCGTGCATGCTGACGGCCTTTCGTGCCTGATCGGCAGCGTGTTTTTTTAGAATATTGCCGGCACCTGTCATCAACCGGGTGGCTTGGCATCGATAGAAAGCTCGACTTTTCTGCTGCTGGCTCAGAACTTGGTAGTTGGCAAGCTCGATGAGTTGTTCCACCTGGTGAAAGAAAAACGGAACCAGAAAGAGAAAATTCTTCAGTCGAACCCAAGAAAAAATTGGCAAAGGTAGTTAGTTTTTTTTAAAAGTGGCTTTGCCCAAAAACCACAGACAAAAAATAGATTTTAAAAAATCCATAAATGAAAAATGCATCTACTGGAAAAACTGAGTTGTTGGTGTTAAAGGTAGCACAAAAAATAAATAAAATAAAATAAATAAAACTGCTTCAGACTTTTGGAGTTGCCTTGTTGGTATCAGAATAAGACGAGTGCCAGACTTTCATTTGTTTGTATTTTTTTTGTTTTTGTTCATTTGTTTAAGCATTATCCAAGAAATTGTGCTTTTGTAACAAGCTGCTAGTAACAAAATATCAAAGATCAATTTAAAACTCATTCTCTGACAAGATGTCAGATGGGTGTAAAAACAGAACATGAAACAATTCACATAGGCATCAGGCACTGAACTGAGAATAATCAAGAAGTAGATTGTCCTGATTAAAAATGTTAAACTTCCCCAGAAATCCTACATTAAAAACCTGAACAAGAACATTTTAAATTATTTTAAGAAAGTTTGTCTTGTTTGAAAGTAAAAAAAAAAAAAAAAAGTTAATTTGCACAACATTGTCTTCGTCTTCAAGTTAGTTTTTAAATTATGAATTCTAATACGAGCTAGCCATAATCCACTTATTAGCAGATCCATTTTTAATACAAGCTATTTTTTATTTATTCAACTCAAATAAGCAAATTTAAACCACAATGAAAATTGTTCAAAGTCGTACTTGTGTGCCTGACAACAGCAACATTAAAGTCATAATAACTGGAGGAGAATCAAAACCATTAACACAGGGAAACATGGAAAACTGGAATAATGTCATAACACACAAACATTTTCAATTTGACTTTTTATAAGTTGAGATATTTAGAAAACTAGTATTTTTTGGCTTACAATCAGCAGGAGACAGAACAGACACTTGCATTGCTGTAACCAGTTTTGACGCATCTTAATACAAACAGAATTCTTCAATTAATTATCCTTCTTTGCAAATTTCTGTTGATTATATCTAATTAGGCTTCTAAGTTAATCGGTAGTCATCGATAAAGTAATGCAGTCGAGACACAGCGATCACTGATGGTAAACAGATGAGCTAATCAGAGTTGTCAGCATGCAAGATTAAATAAACATGGCTACACTGCAGCCGGTGTTTTACATCACTGCTTGTGACAGTGTCGTGCATCTTAGTGTCAATTAGTGTTTATTTTACAGGTAGGTTTCCTGCAAAAAAAGATGGATTACAAACAGGATTTTTTTTGCCCTGTAACATTTAAGTAATCTATTCATGAACAGTCTGTTTAACCACTCTTCATATCCAAAACACTGGTGAGACAACTTGTCATGCGTTTGTTTTGAATCTGGATTTTGGCGCTTGTGCAGAAAACAAGACAAAGACATGAAGTACCAAGAAACAGAATAAATGCGTTGCATACAGTTGGTTAGCAAATATGCAAGAAATTACCTATTTGAGTAAGTGTCTTGGCCTAAATGGTTTCTGTGCACGTTACAGTCGAGTTACAATTTCATTGGAATGACATTTTTCCACCGGGCATCTAGCGGTGAGTTTGAGACGTCTCCTGTTTGCACCGTGGAAAATATGCAGATTCCAGGTGTCTGGTAAGCTTTGTAACCTGTGAGTGTGCCTTGAGGAGGATGAATGTGTCATCAGTGCCCAGTGCAGCTGGAAAACTGGGTAAGAAAGTTATTCGGAGATGGGACTTTCAACTGATGATGCAGTTTCAGTCAATTTCACTCCACTTGCTCCAGGTGAAATGAAAGACAGTCGTGACTATATCGCGTGGGGCTTCTTTTTCCAAGTTAACTAACTGTAAAGACAATTTAAAAAAAAAATGGAATCTCTTCCTGTAGAAACGCAAGGACGCATGCACAAGTGACCTAAAGGCTCCCACAGATTTTGCAAGTACATAATGTCTCTCAGCTTAACAGTTCAGATTAGCTTTAGCTTTCAGAAATCTATACAAAAACTCTG
The DNA here is from genome assembly GCF_014905685.2 of Nematolebias whitei. Lineage (NCBI taxonomy): Eukaryota > Metazoa > Chordata > Actinopteri > Cyprinodontiformes > Rivulidae > Nematolebias > Nematolebias whitei. Next base: position 67,888,967 of record NC_056498.1, on the reverse strand, counting down.
AATTTGTAGCATTTGTGTACATCATCATATATAACGTCTTAATATTCTGATTGTTTGCATTAATGTGTCAGATTTTCCAAACATTTTAGACTTTGTTTCCATACAGGATTGGGGTCTTTTGCCTATTAACAGGAAATCAAGGCAGCACAGTGAATGTTTGTAACTTCACTCTGCAATAGGTCAATCACTGTAATAGAAGTAGCATGTGCATTATATGTTGCCAATTATTATTTCATACAAACGCAGAAGGAAAAAAAAAAGAGAGATGAATGCCAGGAGCTGTAACCATGCATCATTTTAAACTCGTTACCAACCTCTTTGTCAGGGTGCTTCTGTTTCAGCTCCTTCAGGATCTTCGCCATGTCTCGGCGAGTCTCCTCCTCATCCAGATCCTTCTCATCAAGATCCAAGCCAAGAGGACCATCCAGAAAGTCACCCCCATGAGAGTTCAGCATCTTCCCATCCATCTCAATGTCCACCTTGAAAAAAAAATAAAATTAACAAAACAATTACCCATCACTGATTCAGGACTTTAAAACAACTTCATCAGTCCAACACAAATTAAATCTCATTCAGTGTAATATTGTATTTTTGTGTTGCACCAAATCATTACAAGTACATTTTTTCATAGTTTTGCTATTCAAGTCAGTAAATTTTATTGTGAGTATTAAAAAATAAACAGTGCCCAACAACAGACTTCCTTATACAAAATCCATTTTATTTGCATAATTATGTTTAGAGAATTTAGACTATTATAGCATCCCATCCCACCTCAGTGTAAACAGTGTGGTCATTCATTGTGTTTCACTTTTTTCCATCAGATTAAAGAGGATGTCCAGACTGCATTTATGTTTTCCCTTTGAGAATGATTTTATCGACAAAACGTCTTTTAGCTCTTAAAAGCAAGATGGCAGCGATTATTCTCTTCCCTCTGGAATACTGCTGGAATGATTTCAGCAGATCTGTACACCACAAGCTGACGTGAAAATGCTCTTGATATACAAAGGGATCAACACATTTTTAATCTCAAAGAAGTATGTATAATTAAAACAGAAGCGGTTTCTAAATTTAGAACACAGAGAGGGTTTTATTTCTGTGAGCAGCAAGTCTACATGTACTCTCTACAATAATGAAAATGTAATTAGATCCATCCAGGCAGTGCGTCAGAACAACATCTGATGGTTAAAACAGGAAATTAAAAAAGGTAGGGTAACTTCAAAGGCCATTTGTGTTTGCAGTAATACATTAGCATCAGCTAAACATGTTCAATTCACTATTAAACTATTTGTTACAAATGCAGCGCGTGACTCCTGAGCCGTTTACAAAAAATAAATCTTTGACATTTGTAAAAAAAACTATTTTTACTATCAGTCTTCCAAAGTATGCAACCAGCCAAGTGAGAATATTAAATGCGAATTAGAAATTGTATTTATTCTTTTATTGAACATCTAGAAATTTTAATTCCAAAATGATCAATACTGGTGATCTGAGAAAAATACAACTCCTAATGAAAGTCTAACAGACCCATCTTGCCGTGTTTAATTTATATTTTTCTGGCACAATTTGCAATACAGTAAAGCCAGAGTTCAATAATTTTGTCTGCTGCGACTCTGAATATTGACATTATCCACCTAATTTGTTGATGCAGATATCCATGCCAATTGAACAGACACTTTTTGTACTTTAGCTTTTATCAGCTGGGTTGTGTGTTATACATACAAGGGTTGTGCATTCAATAAGATGCACACCTCCATACTCCACCAGTGAACCAGTTCAGTAAAGATAAAAGGTGCAACAAATATCAAAATGATACAACTCTGCTTTTAATCACAACATGATGCAATCCAATAAGTTTTGATTCAGAAGCTTTTTACACCATTATAGTTACTCGACACTAAGCAGCAAAACACTGCTTTTAAATTATACACCGATTTAACATTTTATTTCTGGGATATTTGTTGATTCACATGATCATGAAGCACATTTTCAGCATTTGTTGCTTTTTCTTTAGACTCTGCTGCAGTTTTTCTATGGAAGAGTATGTCTGACCGACAAGAAAACTATCACTAAATACCTGGTGTGGAAGCAGAACAAGAGCTGTTCACATGAAAGTGAATAAAAGTAATTTGTTCATCATGTAAGAAAATTACACTTTTGTAAGTTTTGTTTGTTGTAAACAGATTCCAATATAAAAAAAACCCTGCTTGCATCTTTTTCCATTTAATATCTTATTGCATTTTATTGATAAAGATGCATTACATTAAGTCAATATAACATATAAAACAATACCTCAGTTGTAATAAAGTCAGTTTATCAGCTCATATATTGTTTCAGTGAAAGTTAACAGTGACAATAATAATATTTTTAATAGCAACAATGTCATGTTCATGGCTTTACCTTGGAAGGAAGCGGACGATCACCCTCTGTCTCAATTATCATCCGAGGCTGCTTGCCAGTGCGGTAACGCTTGTACACATACTTGTAAAACAGCAGGCGGCGGTCAGCCACCCAGGCAAACACCACACAAATAGGAAAAAAGAAGAAAGTGAGCAGGCCCTCCCACACCTGCACAACTCCAGGAGAGATCACAGACAGGATCAGGTAGAGCCAAATGTAGGCGAAGATACTCCAGGCGGCCGTGACAAAGAAGACACGAAGGTGCTTCACTTTCCTCGTCTCGCCGTCGGGCACAACGTACACACATAACCCGATGATGACAAACATGTTGAACGCTGCAGATCCCACAATGGTAGAGGGGCCCATCGTGCCAGCCTGAAACCCATGACCTATAATTTCTATGACAGACAGAAGGATTTCAGGAGCCGAGGAGCCCAGAGCCATGAGGGTGAGATTGGACACCGTCTCGTTCCAGACCCGAACAGTGGTTGTGGTGGTTTCTCCATTGGGTTTCTTGATGGTGATCTCTCGTTCCTGTGATGTGATAACCTCTATTGATGCCATGAAACGGTCTGCAATGATTGACACACCGAGGAACATGTAAACCAAAGCCACAAAATAAACTGTTGCCCTGGCAACCTTGTCACCAAACGATGGGTTCCGGGGCTCCCAAACAGGTAGCAAGACCCCCCTTTCACACTGTTCAGCCTTGGTGCATTCAGTTTTATTTGTGGACACCGCCAAAACTGAGCTGCCCAAATTTGGCTCAGGAGGGGCTCCGGCCAGTGTGGGATGGAGCTTAAGTAGGAGGATCCCAGTAACAACTGCTAGCCTCAGAGCAGGCGACAGGACGGTGGTGCAATCCCAGCAGCCCATGTTGACAACGCAAGGACTGTAAGATCACGGAGGGTTTGGAACCTAGAACAAAAAGAAAGGAGAACATTCAGTCATGCATCCTGTTACACATAGTGATGGTGTAAGAGTCACATAAAGGAGACATTTTCTTAAAAATCAGCTAAATTCAAGATGGTTTATCTGAAACAAAAGGCTGACAACAATTTAACAATACAGTTTAAATAAGCATCAAGTCTTGAAAACCACAAACAAATTAACAATAAAGATAAACCTCATCTAAAGAGCTTATAGATATAGATATAGGGGTCATCTATAGGGGCTGATATGGGGTAGAGGCAGGGCAGCCCCACTTGGAATCGGAAAGTCGTGATTCGACTCCCAGCCATTCCCACATGTCGTGGCGTCTCCGAGCAAGACACCTAGTCCCCAATTGCTCCTTGGGCACTTACATAGCTGCCCACTGCTCCACCTGGGTGTGTCTCAGGTGTGATGGGTTAAATGCAGAGAACTAATTTCACTATTGGATGTGATCATACCCCGATGACAATCTCAGACTTCCCTTCAGCACCAATAATTTCCAAGGGTCAAATTCCACAATATGTCTACACCCAAAAAACTTCTCTGCAGTCAGTGATTGGAAAAAAAAAAATGTTTTTTTGTAAGAGCTTGTTTTCTTTAATGAAAATGTGTATAATTTGTTAGGTATCACTTCATCGTTATCTCCCACCAGCTCAAGATGAAATGCAGTGAAAGAGGTTTTGCCAAAGTGTGTTTGTGTTGGCAAAAATCCTTATGAACCGCAGGACGGATTTCATCCAAACTTTAATAATCATTGGATATACATCTAAAACACATTAAAATTTGGAGTCAACATAATACAAACAATCAATTGCAACCATTATAACTTAAAAATAGATAAAAATAACTGTCCACTTAGATGGAGATTCAATTTGATGTAAATGCAGCTTATAACTGTTCAGAATAGCTGCTCACAATAATATCAAGTGAGTTTTGTGCCGATCATTATTTAAAAAGAGTTTGACCAAAACAGCTATAATTGGATTTCTCAGCACAAGATGATCAGAGCTTAATAAAATCTCTGGAATGAAATCTGCCAGGTAATGTACATTTCATCAAGGAACGCAAAATCTTTAAAATTCAATAAAGTGTTTGATTTGATTCAACATTCATTTGTTTATGTCACAAAAGTAAAATCTAAAAACGTAATCACCAGTTCCTAATTGTAGCCTTCATGTCGGATTTTTGTTCCAAGTATGTTTAGTTCAAATTCGAATTCAGCACTAAGTTTGAATTTTCACTGCCAGTGTCTTCAAAACAAGCCGAGATGAAACAGAAACAACATAATTAGCCATGAATCAGTTGCATTAAGGAAACATGTCCATAATTCCCAACACACAATATAAAATTATTACATAAGCTAATTGCACACTGTTGGGTCATTTCTCTAGGGAATATAATCCATTTGTATAACGGAGCAGTAATCATGAGCATGGACTGGTATGCAATAAGTGCCATCAGAACTCTCTGAACGCTCCTCCATACGGTCATAGCGGTTCGATTGACTAATCACACTTGTTTAAACCTATATGCAGTTTATTCTAATCTAAACGAATGCAAAGAGGATCAAAGAAGTGGCATTAAAATGCACACAAAATGCATTGTTTCATCATGCAGCTAGATTATGCTCGATACTACCACATTGCTGATGCAATTTAATTGTAATATAGTATAGAAGAGAGCTGATCGAGTAAGGACCCGCCAGAGGACCTGAACATGAAAACCAGAAGCTCACAGGACATCAAAGTCACTGCTTGAACTTGCAAAGCACAAAAAGTTGAGCAAGAATTTTACACTTCCATAGAACTTGTCAATGTTTCAATATATTTTTGGAAACAGTCTAACTTGACAAAATGAAAGGAAGTTTATTTATGTTTGCACTTTAGTCACACAAAAGCTAATAGTAAAATATAACTGGGGGAAAAAGAAAAGCAGTATCTGAAAAAGGCTGGTAGGACTGCACCTACTGAATTGTAGTGAAGAAAGAAGCACCACTGCACACTATGTATTCCTTCATTTGTTCCATTTACTTCATTTATTTGAACAATCTCTTCAATTTCTTTTTTTTTTTTGTTTTGCCTAATTACTATGATGACTGTAAGTTCATACCAAAAAAAGATCGGCGAAAGTAAAATAATAATGTACGTAAAAGAAAAACTTCATACATTACAACTCAACTCTGACCGGTCAGTCCAATTTAAGACAACCCTACGTGATTACTGGTGATTTCAACATTTTGGACTATTTGAACTTAAAAAATAAATAAATTAATTAAAAAAAAATGCTTTTACTATAAACAAAAGTAAATTTCAATAACTGGTTCATCTTGCTCGTAAGAGTTAGAAATGTAAAAAAAAATCAGATTTTTAGAATGCATGACATGGCATCTTTGCAGCACAGTCTTCAGCTAGACAGTAAGCCAAATGACCTTTTCAGTCACACTCATGCATATCAAAATTCACTTAAACTTAACTACTTTGAGGAGTTTTAAGAAGCAATGCTGCACAAGCTGTAATCCTTCCAACTGCTGATTACACAAGAAGCAAAACTGAAAAGTTCTTAAACGGGTTTCTTTTAGCGTCCTGCCTGCCAACATCCATTTACCAATAATTAACGTTTCACCTTTATGTGCAGACACAGCACAACTTTCAAAGAACCAATAATTACGCTTGTCCCCAACCACAAAACATCTTTGTCGTAAATCTTGAAGCATGTTTTCAGTCATTTTGCATTTTCCACATTTTCCAAGTCTCTGTAGAAAGTTTGATAAAGGTATTTTAAATATTTGAGTTAAATAAATCAGATGTAGTGTGTGCTTATCTTGTCATGTAGGGAATGAGCCCTTTTCTAATGCAAGAACATTTTCTTGAACTCAAATAATAAAAATATATATATATATTTTGTTCAAATGAAATCAAGCAAAATATTTTCCTCCCGCTTAGGAGACAGGATCGCCTTCCTCTCCTGAAATTGTGGTGTTGTGTGGTCAAATAAAGCTTCATGTGGCCTTTTCAAATGATAACTGTGCTTTGGGATTTGGTTGTTTTCATTTGGGGACATCACTTTTCCAACCAGGCTTATAACTGTACAAGTTACCTTACACAAATGTTCAGCGCAGTTGTGTATTACTTTTTCCTGTAGCTTCACAAACCCAGTGGAGTGAACAAAGGAAGGATATAATGTCAGTGTAAACATCAGTCAAGCCTGCTTAAGGATTCTGTTTAAATGTTAAGATTGGTTGTGTGATTGTTCTTGCATTTTAATGAACACACGTCCCTGTGATAGATTTGTGGCCTGTCCAGGTTGTAACCCGCTTCTCACAGTGACTGAAGGGCATGGGCACCAGTGAAAAAAAAAAAAAAAAAACCCTCAGATTGTTAGTTTTAAGATGTCCAATTTCCAATGGATGGTGGTTTGTTTTTATAAACATTTGTAGGAAAAAAGACAGCATTTCACTTTCTTTAAACTATACAAATTTGATCAAATCTACTTCCAAAGATATGTAGAGATGTACACAGAGTTTACCCTCCAAAGGAAAATAATTAATCACTGTAAGGTCCTTTTAGGTATGACACAATATTAGGGCCACGCTGAGAAAAAAAAAAGCATTACGAGAAAAAAGTCATAGTATTGTGAGAATAAAGTTGTATGACAACAAAGTCACAATATTATGAGAATAAAGTCATAGTATGAGAATAATGTAATAATATTACGAGAATAAAGTAATGATATTATGAGAATAAAGTCATAAAACTTTGAGAATAAACTCATAATACGTCCTGGGTTGACTCGCACCTGCTGCACAGCTTCCAATGTGAGTCATTGTGTTTATGAAGTAGTCCGCGATCACTTTTGGGTCACCGTTTGTGAAATATGCCTCCATCCACATTATGTCACAACTAAATCTGTGAATGCAGCCATTCAATGCAATGACATACAGCTTCAGTTTATCATAAGAATATGCCACAGTGCGTTGGGCCCCATGCTATGGTACTATGGACATCAACATTCATAATTTGACCGCAGTTGTGAACTGATTTTTCATGTAAAGAGTTCCGATTACTTTATTCTCGTAACACTACGACTTTATTCTCGTGATGTATTTTTTTTTTCTTAGCATAATTTTTTTCCCCTTGGCGTGACCCTAATACTCCATAATATTTAGGTTTATGGTCAAACTTTTTTTGTTCTCGTCTTTTAATAGGCTTTTATTTTTTTCAAATAATCAATTTAAAAAATAAGTGTAATCCCCCTCTCTCCCATTCATACACACAAAATACTTAGACAATCTTTTCAAATAAATTTCAGGTTTCTCCGTTTTAGGTAGACTATTCACTCGATCAGCCGGATAGGCTTAGATGAGGCTTTGTTTTTGGTCAAACTTACACATTTCGATCATGGTCCTGCTTTTTTATTTGTATAAACTTAACTGTGCAAAAGAGTTTCCATTTAGTATTTTGCTTTTACTGAACCAGACATGCTAGCTAACTGCTGCATTTGCTTTTGATGCCCTGATTTCAGTAAAGCCAACAGGAGTCAGCCGTTCTGATTCGTGGAGCATCCGTTTCTTCAGCCTGCATGCATGTGGAACTGCTTGTTTGTATTACATGTTTACTCGTGCACAAGTGCATTTTTGCCCTTTACATCCAAACAAACAGTTTTGTCAGAAGAGATGAGACCAAACATGACAGCAACTTCTGTCTTGGGAAGACACGTCTTCCAGGGTAAGTTGAAAGTGAACCCAGTGATTTTTACAGAGGCTCAGACATAAAAAAGCATAGACTATTGAACAAATATAGAAATAAAAAAGTATAGAGATAGAGGTCAAAAGAAACATTACAGAAAGTAATGCATTTAATAATAATTAAGGGATTGGGAAATTCATTAGAATGGATTTTCTTTACAGTCTTTATCTCTCCTATAAGGAACACTTGTGGGTGGTAATGTTACTGTATGGTTATGGAAGCATTTGAAATAATTGACTTTTTTTTTGTTTTTAGAAGGTTGTTTAGTCTTTGTCTGGAACAGTTGTGTTTACCGACAGCACCAAAAAATGAAAATAAAAAAAATAAATGTGAGGCTATATTTTCACCATGTGACCTTCCAAGGGTTAAAAACTAGTCTTTGACTTTTAGTCAATTTTTCTTCACCCTATCTAAATGGAAAATGATATTTTCATGTCATTTTGACCATGCTGTGAACCAAACATTGTAGGACATGTTACACAAATCAAAGTTGAAGTGCTTTAAAAAAATAAAATTAAAAAAGCCCATACACGGACAGTTGCTGAATATTTCGGCTGCTCTTCAGCAGGTAACAATTGCAAGTGTTTTCTGCCTGTCAGCTCCATCTCCAAAACATCACCAGCAAAAGGTTTAAACATAGGCTTCATCATCCACAGCATTTTGACTGCTTACAGCCTAGCCAATACTATTTTGATTAGAAATTACCCAAACATAATGTTTCACCTTTTAAGTATAAAACAGTCGGACATTGACTGATTTCAGATAATCAGCCTTTCTTGTGCACAGTGGGTGTACAATTACAAAATACAACCTGATGAAATGATCATCTGCTGAAAATGCAATGCTTTGAAATCCACACTAAATTAAAAAAGGTGTGTATTTTCATGGCACACGAGGTGTCGCTGAACAGCAGGTACGCTGGATTATATTTAAATATTGGGTTTCAAAACACCTCGCACTGGTTTTCAGCTTGGTTTTGTTCCAAGAGAGGACAAGTCGATCCTGACTTTGTAAAGATAAAATATTTCAATCACACCCTGTAACTTGACCAATGAATGATCCCTAGAGGCACCAACAATCCACTACACAAAGCTGAGGCATTTTTTCTTAATCTTTTGAAAGCTGTACCCAAATGAGGCAAAACTCAGCTGATTGAACCTACAGCTAAATGGAGATAAGACAGACATTCAAACGGCATGAACACCTTTTCTGCATAAGTTACTAATCTTTGTGTGAAACAGTCATGCATGCATGTTTCCATGAGTCCAAGTGATGTGGTGGCTGAATAATCCAAAGAAGAGGCCAAGCTGACCATATATATTCCACTGAACATTGACGAGGTGTAGCAGAACAGCAAGAAATGCCTCTGCTCTGAGGCAGCCTGCCTGAAATGCCTTTTTCACACAATGAGATGAGATTAAATATTTAGAATAGTGAATGAAAGGGGTACAGAGAAATATGGAAAATGAAAAGCCACTGGAACAAAAATAAGAAACACCAAAAGGAGAGGACTGTTCAAAAATACATCATTAAGAGTGAGTGTAAGTAAAGGGAAACCTAATGAGCCCTCACCTCTCAAAGAATTGAAATCTCTAGTTTTCCACTGAGTGCAAGACGCATAACTAAAACTGAAATATGAGCATGCAATAATCCCTGCAAACTGCTAAAGACAAATCAATCCCATTTACAATCAATGGAGTGATGTGGATCGTTTTAAAAGCCAAGATTTATTTTCATACCTTATGAGGAGTACAACAGAAATGACCAAACTGTCAAACCTATGAGTCTAAAACTAATTAGTGTGACATTATATGCAAGTGTCTACAAGGCATGTGATGAGGAGGATAAAAATGACTGAGTGTAACAAAGACAATCAATAACAGTCAATAAGTCAAATCTTTCCAATTCTTTAGTCCATTAAGTTAAAGGCTGAACACTAACAAATATTGAAAAACGTAACATACACACGATGAAGAGACCCGAGTGAAGAAACATCTGAAGGAAGGTTTACCCATAGAGTTAATGAACTGTCTTCTAATTAAATCAATAATTTACAAAAAAATAAAAATAAAGCACCTAGTTGAGAATAAAGACCTATAATGTTGTGGATATGAGATACATTCTCTGTAGCTGTGCAAGAAAAGTGTGCAGTTTGATAATTATGAGCAACTTCCTATACCTGTGATCCCATCCATCCATTATATTTACCCACTTGTTCCTTTTCAGGTTGTGGGGGTCACTGGTACCCATATCCAGCAGACACTGGTCTCCAGTCCATCACAGGGACACACAAGACAAACAACCATTCTCTCTCTCACTCACACCTAGGGACAATTTAGAGTTACCAGACTAACATGCATGTTTTTGGTCTGTGGGAGGAAACTGGAGTACATGGAGAAAGCCCACACGTGCACGTAGAACATGCAAAGTCAACCCAGAAAGGCTGGGATTTCAGCCGGCGACCTTCTTGCTGAGAGACAACAGCTCTGTGCCGCTAGTGGGTCTCTAAATCCAAAACAAGTAGGATTGAAGTCGAACTTTAAATTTTGATCAGCAATAAAATTAAACCTGAGGAACACATTTTGCACAGAATTTGTTATTTTTAAAATCGCAGCTTAAACAACGTTTTGTATCACAGGCCAGTCACATACATATGGACAGCATCTGTCATCACACGACCTTCAGCTCCTTTTCCAGAGCAAGTCTAAGATTACAAAAAGTTGATGTTTTTCCATAGATAGTGCTGATCTCTTCAAAAGTTGCCAATGGGCCATATTTTATGTAAACACTTCTTTTACATGGGGGCAACATTTCCACTGACTCTGGTTGTCAAAGGTTAAGAAACAAAACACGACAACGGCAGATTTAATATTTGGTTTGTTTATCCTGGTTGCACTGGGTGCAATTATTTTGCTGTTGGGAGGTATTTCAGCATTTATGCCACCAAAACTGACCCCTCATCATTTACTGACCAACAACGGCTGTTGACCTTCCCAGCGGCCCACTTGTCAACAATTCTCCTAAGAACCCATGACTGGTTTATTATTTTTATTGGTTCCATTTGTAGTGCATTTAACCTTCTGGGATTATTTACAATGTGCATTAAATCTATTTTATTTGAGCTGCTGTTTTACCAGTTCTGTGTCTGAGATCTACCTTTTAGTGATAAAAAACAAAGTGCAGTCACACTGAGCTGGAGAAATCCTATTTGTTGTCTATCCATCCATTATCTTTTACCAGCTTCTTACTTTTCAGGTCACGGGGGTCACTGGTGTCCATGTCCAGCTATCACTGTGCGAGAGGTGCCCTGGACAGGTCGTAAGTCCATCACATGAACACATAGACAAAAGGGACAATTTAGAGTTACCAATTATCACTGAATGTAATTTGGCCTGTTTTTGTTGGAGAGTGGAACTGTTGGAAACAAGAAACCTGGATATAGCCTCAAATAACAAAAAAACAACAGTGAGATGAGATAAAAGAGAAAAACTGGGCTATTTATATCTTCTATTCAAAGCTGTAAGACAAAAAGGTGTTTTAGCCAGTCTAAAATATAAATAGCAATACAATCAGACTTTAATTCTAGTTTCCTTTTGAGTTATAAATGTTCAGAGATTTCTTATTAACATCTAAGCAGGGCAAAGTTCTCCTCTCAGCCATTTGCCACCATTTCCAACACAGCGAGCCAGCAGTTGTTGCACTGCAGTGGCTCTAAGGCTGGAAAAAAAAAAAAAAAAGTTGTGCCAGTGTGTGTGTGTGTGTGTGTATGGGAGGGATATTGGTGAAAGGAATTGACTTTCAACTAGTTACAGTTCAGGACATTGATGCTCACCATAAAAATTGAGTAACTGCAGTTTTCAAAAAGGTTGGGAGGGAAGAAAAAAAATCAATTATCTGAACCCATCTCCTCTTAATGGCTAAAATGAAGCATCACTGCAGCAGATTCTAAAATTCATCACCTGCCCTCAGCATCACTGCTGGAGGGTAAATAGCAGTAAAGACCCCTGGCAGCATTTCATTTTCCCCCCATGCTCAGTCATGAATAAATATTTCATACTTCATGTTGATGCGCTACAGTTCCTCTGTGTCATAAACCCCCCAGATGAAGTCAGCTGGAGAGGAACTGCACGAAAAGCCTTGATGGTACCTGCAGCTGCACGGTTCGTGGTGTCATATCAGGGAAATGAAAAGCCGCTGTTTGCCTTTAATATTGCGCGTGCTGCGCCTGTTTTATTGTTAAAACCCCTCTTTTCTAGATCAGTTTCGAAATAATTTAAGTCCAAAGATGACTGGAACTCCAAGACATTTCACTCCATCCTACCCTGCACTGTAGCGCACAGGCTCTCCATCAGCCCGAACTGCTCAGTTTGGCGCAAAGGATGGGAGGCCTGTAAATGGCGCAAATGAGTGCATTTCACTGCGCATCCATCCTTCAGTGGTTTGTCAGGCACTGCGCATGTTTGCTGCCCAACTTTCACACCTATAGAGGAGGTAAAGGCGTGTAAATCCGAACGTGCTCTGAATCCCTAACCAGCACATCTCTATAAATAGGTGAGGCTGGACCTTAAACATGAGAGGAAAGGAAGAATGAGTGTGGAAAAAGAGGGTGGGAATGACGGGCGAGTGAGGAAAGGGGGGAGCTATGGAAGAATCCGTTGGAGTCTTCACCGGCTGCTCATTTTAAATAATAATTTAAATATAATATATATATATATATATATATATATATACAAACATCATAAACCGGTGGTTTATTCTCTGCGGGTGTGCAAATCATGAAAAGGTGAAACGCGCAGCGTGGAACGCGTGATGGGTGAGGATGAGGTGAGGAGGCAACGTTTCACATCCAGACCATCCGACGCATGGCGCTTGAAAGTCTCCTCTCGGATCTCCTGCCCTCTTGCATCCCATTCACTCCACTCCATCTCTTAATAAATAAATAAATAAAGAACCTTGCACACCGGACAATGCCGGGAAACAGACATGGACCCCCCCTTCATATTGTTCACTGTATTAAAAAGAAGCATGTCCTACCTTTGTACTCAGCGCGCACCCTCAATCCAGAGTTGATAGTAAAACCAGCAGTATGGCTCTTGCAAAAAGCAGAATGGGTAACAGGAGGAGGAGGAGGAGTGGTAGTAGAGGTAAGCCTGTAGTGGGGAATGGTAATGGAGACGCAGGGAGCTCTTATACGCTGGCCAAGGCAGCGTATCCAACGACCGAGACGCACAAAGGGAGGGCACAGTCGTCCGGATTCCCATGCACACACACTTTGTCCGGTTTTTTTGTTGTTGTTGCCGTTATCTTTGGCTCCTGCCTACTTCTCGTTCCCATGCAGCGCGAGCCGAGGGACCTGTATGATCGGGTGACCCGAGCGATGCTTCATCAGCAAACCTGCAGTCGCTGAGTCGAGGCGCGCGGCGGACGTCTTCCTCATTCTTCCCTTCCCGGTTCTCTCCCCCTCCTCGCTGCGCGCAAGGCAGAAAGAGAGAGCAGGAGTGTGCGCCTGTGGGAGAGGGTGTGTGTGTGTAAGAGCAAGTCTCTCCGTCTGCCCCCCCCCCCCACCTCCACCCACCCCACACACACACTGAGGATCTGCCGCCTCCCTCCCTCTGCTGTGTGATCAAGCCTCTCAGTAGAGGATGTGCGCCCTCAGGAACATGTCCCATCATACTCGTGTCTATCCGCGGGAATGCCTTACTTTACTCATTCATATTCAGCCAATGACCCCCCCCCCCCCCCCCCCTCCGATCAGCAGTGCCTGCCCAATAATTAAGTCCCCTGAACAGATTGGGGCCCCTGCTCCCAGTTAAGACCCACCAGACTTCTAGTTTCTCTTATACTTGAAGGCCTTGAATCATTTGTGCATTTTAAGTCTGCAGGGACAGCTAGAGTCACGAGTTTAAAAGCATAGTTTGGATGAAGGGTTCATTTACAGCATCGTTTCTCCAGTTGACATGACTCAGATTCAGGAGAATCAGTGAAATGTTTTAGGGTGGTGTGGTTAATGAGTCACATTCTGGGTCATTAGTTACGTTGACTGGTGCATTTATTTTGCATCAAATTGCTGCAGATGGGAAATGCTGCAACAATTTGATGCAAAAGTGACATGATGTAAAAGTTTACAGTAGCATACTTGAAAACTTGAGTCACAGGGTTTTTTTTTTTCTTCTTTCAAATCTGATCAGTTGCATATCTTGATAAAAAAAAAAGTTTTTTTTTTTTTTTTTTAAGTCCACAATACCTGTGACTCAGGTGAATCTGAAACATGCATTTCTGAATGAACAGTTTCCAGGAACATCAGTCCTGAGTTGACAGCTGATGGAGGGACTGGGTGCATTTCTTTTCTGTCAACCGGGTGAAGATGCAGGTAGAAGTGAAGATGAATGGCACGGGAGGAGCGCCCCTTACAAATGGAGGGTAAAGCTATTTCCATTGTGGAACGTGTAGCCTTGAATCATGGGACAGCCTATCACACCACTGTTTACTGTGTCATTGAAAAATTACCTGCAGGAACTAAACAAGCCACCTGCTGGTTAACACAAAGCCTGTGACTCAGTCTGCAGATTCACAGACTTTATTCCTCACATTTCGATCACGGCATTGAACTTGTGTGTCAAATTGTGAATATGTTGGTGTTGCTGCTGGAGCTGATCTCCATCTGGCTGATACATCGTTTGAAATGCGAGTGCAAACTCCACCTGACCGGTCTGCTCTGCAGCAAACGGTGCCACTGGTATCAAAATACTTCCATCTATTTACACTAAAAAAACTGATTTCATCACAAGTAACCCCTCAAGGAATATGAGGAAGGGATGAAATGTTAAGTGATTACAGATATGCTTCATAATTTTAATCAAGTTAAGACCATTTGGAAGTGCAAAGCAGCTTGTATGCCACTTAAAGAACAATTTGCAGACTGCTGCAGGAATCTAAAGTATGCTGTGAACAACCTTAACAATTCTGAAGCATCATTTAGCCGAAGGAATTTCTAAACAAACTGCAGCCAGAATTTAAAGAACAAACTTAATGTTTGCATTCTTGTTTGCTCTGTTCATTTACATCAAGAAAAGTTGAGATTTATATTATAACAATATTAATTTTCTAGACACTTGAAGGCTTTTAATCCATGTGCTAGAGCTATTCTTGGGAGAATAATACAATTAACTGGTTAGTGAGCAGCTAAACAGAGCCCTTGACAACATCAGGATTATCTTACTGGTGTCAGGAATTATGAATCGAATACTGAAAGACTCACCTGCTCAGAGACCGACTCCTGACAACCAATGGAGAAACAGAGGTGAGTAAAAAAGAAAGTCAAATAAATCCCATGAAGATCAAACTAACATGAAAAGTGCAAGAAGTGCAAGGTCTCCCAACTGGCTCCTCTTCACGGTTAATTGTGAATGAAGAACAGCTGGGCCGGCAGGTCTCTGAGTCAGGTGACAGGCAAGAGAGGAAAAAGAAATCTTTCTGTTCTCTGACGGTTCCCGTTTGCTCAGTCATCCACTTTTTACTCTTTCTTATATAACAGATTTAACAGAGAATGAGGGCAAGCAACAAATGACAAATAAACACAACTTACACTTACATACTGCTGCAAACTTTATTTTAGCAATGATTAAAAAAAAATCCTAATTCAAACTTTATTCATGAAAAATGTTTAAATCAAAATGCTGAACATATAAAAGGCACAACTATAGTATTATGCAAAATACATTTTAAAACTGCATAAAATAATACACTTATAAATAAACAATCAAATGCAACAAAGGAGGTTGATATTTTTAATTGTTTGGGTCAAAATTGTAAACCACATATGTATCAAATCAAATGTCACTAACATAGTCTTTGCATTTTTTTAAACAAGTTATATACATAATATATTTTAATTTTTTTTACAGTGCTTACAATATAAATCTCTGTGCATAACTTAATGTAAAGCATGCATTAAACGTCTATAAAGTTAATGTGTAAATGTGAACTACTATAATTTTGTAAAATACAGTGAAAAAGCAGTTTTTGTCCTTAAAAATCTAAATACTCAAATGAAACTTGCACATTTACCGTATTTTCTGCCATAAACGTTGCACCGCCCTATAAGTCGCATCAGTCCAAATATGTTTAATAAAGTAGAAAAATACATAATTACGTTGCATCTATTATTGGCACGTCATGTTTGTTACGCTTCACCACTGACAACCCAGAAATGTGGGCCGAACCCGGAAATATGGGCCGGTGTTGAGCCAAAAATTGAAAGGCTGCCAAATGGCGGTCGTAGGAGCATGCGAGGGAGGACTTTAGCAAGAATTTAACAAGATTAACACTTAAAAACAATTATTTGTTTGCTCTAAATTATAGCAAAGGTGTGTCTCAGTCTAACTTTTTCTTAATAAAAGGACTTTAACGGTCAAATCAGCTGCATTTCAAAAGCCGATACGCGGAAACAAGAACGTGCAGAGGGCAACTCGCTGTCCATTTCTTCAAAATTTTACAGGATAAGCACCTAAAAACAATAATTTGTTTGCTTGACTTTTTAGTAAAGGTGTGTCTCAGGTGAACTTTTACTTAATAAATGCACTTCAATGGTCAACTCAGCTGCATTTCGCCGGGGTGGTGTAGTGAAATGGAGCTGATTTGACGGTTGCACCAGGCAGAAGACAGTGGCAGGTTATGGCAGGCCGAGTGTGTCATTAATAGCTATTTTTAACTATTACATGATACAATGGCATACCACACAGATCGACTGCCATCTAGAGGCTGAAAATGGTAGTGTTCAATATTTTCAGTCAGAATGAATGAAAACAGTCATATCTCAGCCAAAAATGTATTTATAAATATGGGGGGGGGGGGGGGATCCAGAAACACGCCACTTTGGTATATAAGCAGCAGGACATGCAAATTATGCAAAAAATTGTGACTTATACAGCCAAAAACATGGTACCTAATTTACAGCTTGGATTGAGAGAAAAAAAGTTAAAATGATGATTCTAAACATGATTTAATAATAAATAGTCAAATTTTGATTATAAATAAGAATAAAATGTGAAATCTCTTGACCACAAAATCACATTACCTGGCAGATAGGGTGGCTGTGGCTGACTGGTTAGAGCAGTCGTCCTGCAGTGCAAGAGTTGGGGGTTTGAATCCACCATGCTGAACTGGGCAAGACACTTGACCCCTCATTGCCTCCTATGTGTGTCCCATCGGTGTGTGAATATGATCTAAAGCACTGATTAGTCTCTTTAGAATGATTTGTTCAATTAGCTTCGTGGCGATGTAGTAAAGTGCTGTATGAATGGGTAAATGAGGACACAAATTGTGATGTAAAGCGCTTTGAGTGTCTTGATAAGTTAGAAAGGCACTATATACGTACAGACCAGATGAAACTGGTGCCCAACTGAGATCAAATACACTACAGATCGATCAATGTTTTGTTCTTTATAATGTAAAAAATACAGTTGAAAACTTAAACATTTGATTAAAAAGAAACTGTTTTGTTTGAGCTACAGCAAAACAGATAATACTGTGGGCTGAACAGGTGAAGAACTATAAGTGGTGTTTCTCATTAGGCTATCTAATTGCTCTTCTCAATGGCACCTTAGCTCCTGCTGTGTAGGCTGCAAGAGTGACATGAGACAAATGATCCGCCTTGGTTTTGACTTTAAGATTCTCACGAGATCTCCCCTCTTCACACTGCATGATAGAAGAACAATATCCAGGTCATGGGAAAGATGATGACTAGAACCTTGAGACAGTTCCTAGACACACAAACACATGCTCTGAGAAAGAGAAGAGAAGGTCTGAGGTAGGAAGGAAGACAAGTAAGGCAAGCAGAGAGACATGTTAGCATATTGAAAATTATCATAAGAGCTGGGAAAAAGAAGACAATGTGGCATCATCATTACAGAGCTCTGCGGGAATGCCAAAACTTGCTGACAGCTGGGGTTACACAGATGAGCCAGGCATCACCGAACAGGGAAGTCAAAACAGTTCTAGCTAGGAGAGATGACTGGGCTGACAATTTCAGGCTGGGAAAGAGCTCCATAAATCAGGGTGTCAGCGAGGAACACAGAGTGACCTAGCTCTTAAGCAAGAAGAAGAGCAGCTGTTCTGGCAGACAACATAACTGCTTTTGACAATCATTGAAACAAAAAAAGCATTCAAATGACGTGAACCAGGTTGGTTTGAAGGGTAAGACCTTGAGGGCTTTAAGCATAAACCTCAACGAACAAAAAATATCACATCTAAACGAAAAAGAGGACAAAGATGCAGCTTGAAGCAGACTAAATCAACTTTCTCGCCAAACAGCATATCTTAGCATTTTGCCAGGATCTCCCAATACCACAAATCAGCAACAGCAAAACTTTTTTTGTCTTTGTTTGTAACACGTCAACAGAACATTGGATTTCTGCACCATTTGTTTTTGTTCCATGTCCTGGATTCATGTTTAAACATGCCCACAAATGTTTCTTAACTTAACCAACTCTTTCTTATTTCTAACTTGAACAGAAAAGCCTATTTATCTGAACCGTCCATCCGTCCGTCCATCCATCTATCCATTGTGGAGTCACAAAACTAACAGATCCAGATAGGAAGCCCAAACATCCCCCTATTCAGATACACACTCCGACTACACCCGGGAGATCCTACAATATCCTCAGGCCATTTAGAATATATAATCTTTCCACTGAGTTCTGGGTCTTCCCTTGAATCTCCTCTATGTAGAACCTATCCAGAAAACATCCAGAAAGAGGCATCAGATGCTTAAACCATTTCAATTTACTCATTTTAAAGCAGATGAACAGTGGCTGTACTCTGAACTCTCACTGGATGATTGAGTTCTTCATCCAATATCTATTGTTAAGCCAGCCATCCAGCAGAAGAAATTCACTTCAGATGCTTCTATTGGGATCTTGTTCTTTCATTTAGTTTATTGTAGCTGTTTCCTGATGCAGGAGTTGCCACAGCAAGTGAACTTGCATGAAAGAATAGGAAATAGTTTTGCGCTGGATTCTCTTCCTATTGTAAGCTGGCCTGCTTATTTTAGAGAGCAGTTTACACAAAATGCCTCTATAGTTATTTTGGAAAATGGCAAGATAATTGGAAAATAAGCCCTTGGTTTTGCCACTTTCTCTTATAGTGGATGATTTTGTAGTCAGAGAGAAATAACACATTGTTAATATTTTTAATGTATATTTCATTGGTTTCAGTGGTGTTCCCATATCTACATCAACTAGCTTGAATAGCAGCTCTTCAGCTCGGAACTTTGGGAAATTGTCCTGTGTATCATCTGACTCTTTTTTGCCTCAACCTGGCTTATGTTCCACTTTTCAAAAATTTTGTTTTCACCTAGTCATTCCAATCTTTAGACCCTAAAAAGCCTGCTGGGCTGGACAAGCTCCCTCCTTTATTGTTTTAAGTTGGTGGCTCCGTTTATCTCCATTGGCTAGTATTTTTAACCTTTCTTTCGGTGCTGAAATTCCTGCTGGAAGGCCACTACTGTTCGCCCTCTTTTTAAGGGTAGGAATCAGGCTAATGTCATTGATTATTATTACATGATTATTGAAACAACTTGACCATATTTGAATTTCAGTACAGCCACTAACATGGTTTCATAATGCTCTTTCAAATAGGTCACAGTAAGTGAAGGGTGACTCATACTTCACAGTTTCTTCATGTTATGTCAGGTGTACCTCAAGGCTCCATTCTTGGTACAACTATTTTCTCAATTTTTATAAATTATAGTCATTCTTGTATTGAGGCCTCCAGTCATTTATACGCCAATGACACTATTTTATATGCTTTGGTTCTACTCCGTATGAGGTTTTGAAGTCCCTTGCATGTGTTTTTCTTGAAATCCAGCAGGTTTTATTGACTTAAATTTGTCTTTAATTGCCAAGAAAACTAAAATTATGTGGTTCAATCATGGAGGAGGGGCCATACCTACCTCGGTGGTCTTCACAACTGTAAATGGTGATATTATAGAAGAGGTAATAATTTATAAACATTTGGTCATTTGGATTGATGGGGCTCTGTCTGGGCAGCACGGTGGCACAGTTTGTAGAGCTGCCACTTCTCAATGAGCAGGTCACCCCTGTTCAACATTCAGCCAGGGACCTTTCTGGCTTGAGTTTAGATTGTTCTCTCTGTGCATGCGTGGGTTTTCCCTGGTACTCTGTTTTCCTCCCACAGAGCAAAAACATGCATGTTAGGCTAACTGGTAACTCTAAATTGTCACTAGGTGAGAGTGAGAGAGTGAAGGTTGTTTGTCTCATTTGTCTCTATGTGGCCCAGCGATGGACTTGCGACTTGTTCAGGGTGTATCCCGCCTCTTGTACAGTGATGGCAGGACATGGGCACCAGTGACCCCTGCAACCAGAAAAGGAACAAGCGGATAATGATAATGGATGGATGGTTGAATGGTGCTCCTTTTCACCTCATGTTAAGGTTTTGCAATCTAAAGTCTTATTACTACTTTGTAGTAGTAAGTACTTTGTACTACTATCCTTACTTTGCGTTTTTTCACTTATTGCGGGGGTACGTAGCCCCTAAACCCAGTGATAAACAAGGGACTACTGTACTTGCAAATGTTTTCATGCTTAATAAAGTTGTCTTTTGATCTTGACTGTGTTAATGTAAACTGTGTTTTGCTTGCTTGTTAATGACTTCTATATTTCATGGTTTTGTCTAGCTGTATTGCTTCCCTTCCCTAAACCCTACACGTGCATGTTGGTGCTTGCCAGGCCAGCACTGTAAATAAGAATTTAATCTGTGTTCAAGCCTGGGTAAATACAGGTGAAATAAAATAAAAATAAAAAAATGAAACCACACTGGCAACACCAGGGTTAGGAGCTTGTTCCTTTAGTACTGAGCCATGACTATAGATGAGGGTAACCAGCAAATGAAGAGCTTTGCCATGTCTCCTCTGCTTCTGTACCATGATAGACTGGAACAACACCCTCATTACTGCAAACAAAACCCCATTTCTTCTACCCTTCTCCTAATCCATTGTACCATCACTTGTAGAAAAGACTCCTAAACACCTGAGCTCCTCCTTTTGAGGCAAAGACATAATCTCAACTCAAACCCCAATACCAGTAAATATTTATATTAATTTGCAATATTTGTAATACCACCTTGCCTGTGTTGCACATTTGTAGCATTTAAAATCTGTAATTATTACCTATATATATATTTACACACTATATATATATAGAATATATATATATAGTGTGT
>NC_056498.1:67852996-67867253 GCF_014905685.2 Nematolebias whitei | reverse complement strand
ATATATATATATATATGTATAATGCTGTTTTTACTTTTGCTCTGAGAAGCAAAGCCAATTTTCATTGTATTTAGGTTCAATGACAATAAAGGTCTATTCTGTTCTACTCTATTATAATAAAAACAATAATTTGAAAAAAGTGTTTACGGATTTTTAACCTTGTTTGTCCTATGACCTCCCACTACCTCACCTCCAACAACATCATGACACTTTACACTCAGACCTTGAAAGAAGACACTAATTAAAGGTTCAGATTGTCAAAAACACAAACAAATCTTTGCAAGCACATGCACAATACACAACTGAACAAAGAGGTAAACACTCAGGGTTGAATACAGGGTCAGCTTGAGACAGGAAGAACAAAAAGGTTTGAGCAGAAAATGACAGAAAAGCGGAGGCTGGGAACTATATCATGGAGGAGCAGGTGTATAACTAATCGGGCAGATTGAAGGTTAGCCACCTGAGGAGTAGAGGGCAAAAAATGATAGATCAAGAGAGGGAAGAAGCAGAAAAACAGATAAGGTGGTTGACTGTGAAAGTGAGTTGGTGGTTAATGAGGTTAGAGGGCCGGATCTACCAAACAGAGAGTTGTCACAGTGAATGGCACATACAGTGGCTGATAAGAAACAAGAAGCCATGGGAACACTTTGGGGATTAAAGGGGCCATTAGGTGAGGTTCCTGAAAGATGACAAGCCAAGATCCTACAGTTCTGCCTGCAAGTACAGACTGCTTTCCAGACAATTTGTTCAAAAAATTGGAGGCTCGATATGAGGAAAACGCTGAAAATCTGACACACGGTTTTTAGAAACCATGAAATAGGATTATGGTGACTGTCAGGATGTAAGATCTAAACGGCAATTAAACTTGTAGAATGTCATTTCAGGTCAGATAAACTTTTTAAGCTCTTCATTGTAAGAATATATATATATATATATATATATATATATATATATATATATATATAACCAAAGGTTAATTTAATATTTTTCAGTTTCATTTGTAAATACAATCTAAAGCATAAGGTTGTACACAGATTTTATATTTTTAAGTTTAAGCTTACCGTGTATTAAATGATAACGGTACATAATATTTCTCTTATGATTTGGAATGTTTGTAAGATATAAATAAAAAAGAAGAGGATGTGTCCTCTGCAGATATGGATCTAAAGATGGCACAGGAAAGTCAAGGTTTTACCCTGCTAATTCATAATTCACAAAAAGTGCTGCACAGGACACCTCCTTAGAGCGCAACCATTATCTCATCTGTCAATCAAACAATGCTGCTGACACCACAGGAGCTCTGCAAAATCAGCATTTAAAGGAGCTGAAAACTGTTTGGATGGGAAATTTGAGTAATGATGCAACCAGAGTTTATCTTGTATCTTGCAATCAGTGGATTCCTGGCAAAACATTTTATTCATGGAACTTTCCTAACAAAGCTTAGATCATTTGGTTTAGTAAATCATTGCCTGGAAAATATAGTTACAACTAAATTACCAGGAATAATTATTTTGGTAAGCTGTAAGACACATCTTGTGATCACAGAAAAGATTAAATTGTTTCAGAACTCAAACAAGTAAAGATAAAAACAAATTCAGTTTATTTCAATTCAGTTTATTTATGTAGTCCAAGTCACAACAGAAGTTGTCTCAAGGCACTGTACAAAAACAATTCAAATACATTTAAAAAGCCAAATACTAAAAGTTATCTAACTAAGGAAGCAGACACTTTGGATCTTCACTTCATCACAGTCTCCCATCCTGAGCAAGCACAAAGGCAATAGTGGAAAGGAAAAACTCTTCTTTAACAGGAAGAAAACTCCATCAGAACCAGGCTCAGGAAGAGCGGCCATCTACTTTGATCTACAAATAAAAGATAAGCTTCACTGAGGGATTATTATTATTATTATATTTGTTGTTTCTCCGATGCGGTGCAGAATGATGGATCCTGGTGGTTGGAGAGAGCAATTTTATGCCGTGACCAGGTGCAATGACAGAGCCAGGGGGTGGCCAGTGGTGTTCAAATCAGTTTCATTTTTTATCAGTGTAAAACCTAGAAAGCATAATTTCCTGAAATGATAGAAGTGGTTGGTTACACATTTAGATATGGACATCTTAGATTTTGAGGTGCCGCCCAGTTGTTGGTGATATCCTTTCTTATGTCTAGATGCAGTCAAACACCACAGTGGACGTCGGGACGTTGCTTATTTTTGACCCAATCATTATTTCAGAAAACTATACTTTTTATGCAATATAAAAACTAGAAAACATATTTCACTCCACTGATTGTGGTAGTTTATATACGGTACACATTTATAGTGATGGCCAGCTTGGATTTTGGCAACACAATTTTTCATAGGGACTTTTTTACATGTAGATGCAGCCATACACCAAAATGGAAGTTAGCATGTTGCTTATTTTTACAAGCTATCCAGCTCACAAAGTTAACGTATATGGTGGAAGGCATCTTTGATTTTGATTTGGCAACCCAGTTTTCAAAATAAAGCTTCCCTATGCGTAAATGCAGCTACACAGCAAAATGGAAGTTGGTACCTCACTTATTGATTAAGTTATCATGCTCACAACATGATGGACATCATCACTACTCTGATGGACGGACAGACAGATGGAGTGTATTCCCTATTCGCCCTCTTTTCTCTACACAGTAGACAACTAAAGAGACTGCTGAAACTACTAAGATTGAGTTATGAACTGTTTTATGGCTTAATGAACTCTGGAAGGACATCACTGTATTCTGATCTTCAAAAAATTAATGCACTTAAATTGTCTTTTTTTATTTTACTGATTGCAAAAGTGAAAGTAGATTTCCCCATTCGAAGGAAACTCAAAGTAACAGTGCTAAATAGCAGTGCAATGTTACAAAACTACTATTATTCTGGCTAGTTAACAAGAAATATCTTCAGTTAGATTGAACTTAATGAAGATTATGGATCAATGGAAGAAGCTTGTGGTCTGAAAAGTTCAGATTCATCCTGTTTCAGAGTGATGGGAACATCTGTGTAGCAAGAGTGTTAGAAAAAATGATGTGCCCATCATGTCTCTGAGGTTCTTCAGTCAAGTTAGGTTTCAGTGTCACTGTGTCCAAAACAGCGGCACGGTGGAGCTGTTGCCTCTCAGTGAGAAGGTTGGCGGCTGCTGTGATGGACATGCAACCTGTCCTCTGACATGTGCACCTGTAACCCCCACAACCTGTTCAAGAAGAATCAGACAAAGATAATGGATGGATGGATGTGTCCAAAACAAGATGGACGAGAAAATGCAGCTCCTATGGCACAACCTGGACTTAAGCTATGCTGCTACACACTATCACTTTTACAACATTTGCTCACTTAGCTGTTCACAGTAAAAGAGTTAGATTTAAGCCAAAATGTTTGTGTGTCACTGACTAACGAATGTAACTAACGAATGTAAACAAATGTAAATTCAATTTCATTTAGTTCCAAACAGCAACAGAAGTATCCAGGGGGCTTCACATAGAAAGTTAAGATTTAACAATAAGACTCTTTCCTAAAGGCGAGCACTTAGTAATGGTGAGACGACAACATAACGTGCTAATATGTTCGCTTGTGTTATCAAACTGCAAGGCTCTAAAGCACGTCCATTGTGCATTTTTCTCTCCTGTGTTGGAAAAAATAAAATAAATAAACAAGTGTTGTTCATTTTTTACTTATATTTCTTTTAAAATCCCCACATTAAAATACATCTACATATTAATGTACACTGCAAACACCACCAAAGTTGGAAATCCAATGAAAGGAGCCTTGGTTTACCACATCACAAAGTTTGTACGATGCCTTGTCACCGTTTTACTCTTCTACTATCAGTTTCTCTTTTTTTTTTTAATCTCATTTATTAATTGGTGGTATACTGAATCAAACCACATAGTTGGATTGTAAAATTCAATGGTCTTTATATTTTAGGTCACTTTGGACAAAGTTTCAAATTACACCTACTGCACCCTTTTTATCCTGCTCACATACTCTAAAGTAGCTCAACTATCAAACCAGAATGTTACATTATTTAAATTATTTTATTGCATTATACATGTATGACAACAACCAATGATAACAATAATATGTTATTTTTTATATATATTGGTACCAATTATCAGCTGGGGAGCATAAGTGGATGTGCGCTCACACTAAACTAATCAAAGTAAATCAGAGTGGAAACAAACAGAGATATACATGCATGTCTTTGTAGATAATCTGAAAATTATGCAATCAATGATTAAAAAAAGCTGTAGAATATGTGCAAGAATTTCATTATATATGTAAAAAACATAAAACATAAGTATGGTGCATGCTCACTGTAATTATTAGGAACAAAATTGTACAGACATCTAGGAAAGAAGCAGACAATGCCTTACAAATGTAAAACAGCCTTTCATTCTCTCTCTCTCACACACACACACACTCACACAGACTGACAATACAGTAGTTTACCTTCTTTTTTCACAATCTAGACAGTACTTCTGAAGTCGAATGTCTAAAAGTCTAAAACATGTTTGACACGTTCACCCAGCTCTAACCCTCGACATCTTTCTTCTCTTAGATGTCAAGGAGTTTGAGGCAGTAGTGAATGTCAAATGTTTGGCTCATAACTGTTTATAACTAAATCAATGTCTGACAATATACAAAGTACACACGATGAAATAAATTAATTACACAAGCTTCAGTTAAGAAATAATGCAAAAGAAAACGAATAATTAAGATTTCTTGGGATTCTGACACAAGATGTTTTGCCTTCAGTATACATGTTGCATTGGTGGGGTGGGGGGTGGGGGGGTGTGTGATGGCCCTAAAGAGAGCCGTTTTGATCAGCATAACAGCTGAACTTATTCAACTATTGAACCGTCTGGGAATGAAGAACTGGAGAGCTGTTAAAGTTATGTGTTTCCATGTTTTCTTAGTATCGAAGAAATTTTATTTATTTATTTTACATTTGGCTCTACTTATTATCTGAAGTCTAAAAATCTGTATTCAAATATATATTAATGTCTTGGCAGTGACAGAAACTGAGAGCATTCTAGTCGCCAACCAAGAACCTTTGAAATGTGTTCCCACAGCTCTTACATCTGCACCATCCCACTACCTATTATCATGTCAGGCTATCACAAACCCAATATTTAAATAAATAAAAATAAAACCAGCAAACCACAGAGATTCCATGAGAGCAACCAGGGGTTTTCTTGAGAGACAGCCGTGCAGAATGGCAAGGTTTCTGCAGGGCAGCAATGATCACTCTGATGAACTGGACTAGACTGAAATGTCATGGGGGGGAACTGTAATAGAGGTGAACTGCAAAAAGGGGAGTGAATTAGACATCAGCTGTGAGGAGAGACCAGCCTGCAGTCTGCTGTGTCCTAAATACTGACAGGGACCTCACATAACACACACATACACTGTATACACTGCTTCTGCATACAATGTGCATTTGTTCTTTTGTTTTCTCTCCAGAGAAAAGCTGCCAAGACGTGCAGCTGGTCAACAGATGACCAACCATCCATTTAAACCCAGACACAAATGTGTATCAGCCGTGTGAGTCAGCAGGCTGACACTTCAGAGTGAGTCAGACAGAAGACAACTGTCATTTAAGACGTTCAGATATCATCTGATGTTCTCTGGAGGCCCAGTGGGGTCATGGTTTATTCTAAAGCAGATAGTTATGAAAATAATTAAAAAAAAAGGATTCCAAATATCTCACCTGGTTCACCTGATACCAAACGTCTGCTGACGTCAGTCTGCCAGGAGATGATGGCATCTGCTAAAAAGAAGTCCAGTCCAAAAAATTCAACATGCCCAGCCCAGGTTAAAAAGATCAAGGCAGATTTTTTGAGATTACAGATCTAGTGGGAGGATTTGTAAAATGCTGTTTTACTTTTTTTTTCCTTCTAAGTTCTTCCTCTACTAAGAAAGTAAAATTGATGAGACTAACTTGACCGGCAGCCGCTTTGAAAACCATCTTTTTATGTTTTTGTATAATAAGTAATCTAAAAATCATCCTGGGATTTTTTTTAGAAACAATACTCATTTTGATTTAGATGAGAGAACACAGAGATGCAAAAATCATCTCTTATTTAAGAATGTTTGCTGGGCAAAAAATTGATAAACTCGTGTTTTTATTGTATAACAATAAGAGCAAAAACTTACAAGTAAGGGAAGCAAGTCAAGTTTTGACCAACATCACTTGCCCAGAAATGTTTCTGTCTGTCAAATACCTTGCAAGGATAAGAACATGGACAACGTATTATTTACAGGGAGGCGTAAAGTCTGGCATAATTTGTCTTTATCATCATAAAACTAACCATTCCAATAAAAAATGAGCCATGAAGCAAAACCAGCCGCAAACTTTTACTAAATTTTATTTTGCCTGGTGGGATGTTGGTAAAGTTTGCAATATGCGGCAAC
The DNA here is from genome assembly GCF_014905685.2 of Nematolebias whitei. Classification (NCBI taxonomy): domain Eukaryota; kingdom Metazoa; phylum Chordata; class Actinopteri; order Cyprinodontiformes; family Rivulidae; genus Nematolebias; species Nematolebias whitei. The sequence continues at coordinate 67,860,823 of NC_056498.1, read as the reverse complement.
CACAAATATAACATACACACAGATGAATGTATGTGTTATTTTGTTTTTATGAATATTTTAAGAAGCAGAATTCATCTAAACAAATTAAATAAAATCTAAATTGTCCTTAGATACTATGTGTAAGGATCTTAGAAATTAATGGGTCAAAGTTAGTATGGGTAATCAGTGGTTTTGCACAAATAAGCGTGGGGTAAACTTGAACTTAAACAGATAAACATCTTTTTTTAGTGTGCTGATGCCCAAGAAAAATTAGTTAACTTTCCCATACACCTGCAGCCATTCTTCTCTTATTGGGGGCAACCAAAAATAAGTGAACTATTTTTTGGGATACATAGGGGTTGTGCTAAAAACAAAAACATTGGCCTGAAGGGCTCCTCTTTGTCTTTACTTTTATTATGTACATGAGTTCTTTGTGAAATAGCCCTGGTCTTTAAGAAAAGAGCAGCGTTAAACAAAATAGAGCAGCGGGCAAACAGCAAAGCACTGAATTAAAATACACTGAGACTAAACATGAAGCATTTTATTGCTAAGATACAAATTATGAGAATATTTTGTAAATTAAAGTAGAATAATGGCAAAACAAAACTATAAAATAGTGGTAAAGATGATAAAATAAAGCAGTAAATGAGATAATTGCCAATGAATTTTTACTCATTACCTACATTCAAATTGTTTACCCTTTATGTTCATGAAAAATTCATAGATGCTGCATAAGTCATCAAGGGGTTTTAGATGCAGCGTTGACTTTTCTCTTCCTATAATAATGCCTGTAGTTTGTGCTATATAGCGTAATGCATCTTTTTTTTTACCTGTCCAGTGTGGTCATACTACCCAGCATCCTTTTACAGAGTGATGTAAAATAAAACAAGCTAGTCAGTGTGTTTTATGAGCCTGGAAATTAGGTTTTGCTGATCTGACTGTGACATCCAAGGGGAAAAAAATGTTTATCTTTTAAATACAATCTAGCTGTTTTTTCAGTACTTGTCCTTTTAATTATCCTTTTAATTACCATTTTATTTTTACTTGTTAAAAAAAAAATTGTACACATTTTTTATGACTGTCGTTGTTGTCCACTGTTGTCCTCACTCTTTGTTAAAATTCAGGTCTTTCTTGCAAATGAGTCCCCGTGGCTCAATGGGATTAACCTGTCTAAATAAAGGTTGAATCAATGAATGAAAATAAAATGGTAAATATTTGTTTGCTGTTTTATAACACTAGTTGTTTTTGACACTATTGTTTATTGTCCAGATGACATGACTGACAATTGTCGGATTGTATACCTGGATTATTGAGCATGGACTTTGTTGGTTTTGAACCAGTTTGACATGACTGTCGACAAGGAAGAGGGCCGGCACCGGAGGAGGGAGCGTGCTAAAGAGACCATCTTAGCACCAACATAGGAGTAACATTTGGAGGAAGCTGTTGGGGAAAGAATCAGTTTTGCGTTGTGTCTTTCCTTGACTGATGAAGCCTTCTGGATGGAAGGTGAAACGTTTCAGCACAAAAAAAAAAAGAAAGAAAACTGTCCAGATGACCTGACTGAAAATTGTTGGATTGTATACCTTGATTATTGAGCATGGGCTTTACTGTTTATTGCCTTTGATCAGTGGCAGCTCCTGAGCAAAAAATGTTTGTGGGTTAAACATTAATTTCCTGAGTTTCTTACCACACAAATTGCGTTACATTTTCTGTGAAAAACAGGATCATGTTTGTATTTATGTCTAAATACCCAGAGTACAGCACTTAGATGCAAAACAGTAAACGGTAAGCAATTATAAAGTGGAAGGTTTCAGGAAGCCAGGGGACCTCTGTAGGAGAGGACCATGGGTGAGTATCCATTGATGGAGTCAGTAATGTTCAGAAGTGATATGAGCTTACTCGCAATATTTTTTTTAATTACCCTTTGTTTATTCAGGTAGTGTCACTGAGTCATGAGAACTCATTTTCAAGAGAGAACTGTTTTTATGGGAGCAGATGGAGGGGGTTAAGGGCCTTACTCAAGGGCCCAGAGTGGGGCAAATGAGGGTGGAGGCAGGTGTGGGTGGTTCACCTTTTCCATCCGCATTTTGATGTTCGTTCAGGGAGTCAAACCTTCTTCTGATTACAGGTCCACCTTCTCTAACTTCTGCGCCACCACTCCCCCATTTCTTTCTTGATTGTAGGTGGAGAGGAGGGACTAGAGGATATCAGGAGGGGGAAGCAGACCAAGGCGACCAGGTAAGTGGTGAGAGAAAGAAGGAGTGGCAGGACAGACCTTAGGGTTGGATGGGTAGATTTTGAGATGGTTAGTGTTGTGGTTTGCCGATGGATGTTCCAGATAATGTTCCAAAGATCTCAAGTAGCTTGAACAGGAGGAAACACAAGGAGGATCCTGGGACTAAAGAACTAAGGAACAGGAGTTGCTAGCAGCTGCAAAGATTCACAAGGAAAACAAGGGTTAGTAATTTCTTTTTTAGACGTAACTTTACTCGTAACTTTGCTCGAGGGCCAGACATGTAACAATATTGGATAATGTTCCAATTCCATTCCATTCAATTCAGTTCAGTTTACTTATATAGTGCCAAGTCACAACAGGTTATCTCAGGGCACTGAACAAAAACATTCACATACATGATAAATTCTAATTAGAAAAGTTAACTGTCTAAGGAAGGAAGCCAGCAGACACGTTGAGTCTTCATTTCATCATAGTCTTCTATCCTGAGCTAGCACAAAGGCAACAGTAGAAATAAAAAAAACCTCCCTTTTAACAGGAATAAACCTCCAGCAGAACCAGGATCAGGACAAGAGGCCATCTGCTTCGACAGGCTGGGTTTGAGAGGACAGGAAGGAGAAATAGACACAGAATGGCAGGTCCAGAATGGCAAAAATTGATGATAGAATATATTATCAACCAGTGATCCAAACAGTGATCAAACTGACAGTCCTCTGATAACAAGATCACTGACTTAACCACTGACCTATCACAGTCCCCCCCCCCCCCCCACACACACACATTCACCACAAATTGATTAAAAATGTACTACCATGTTAATAAAAAATGTCACGTTTCTTTTTGTCTCTGCTCTATCCTCTTCACTTTTCTGAATGTGTCCTCTCTGTCTGCTTCAAATGGATTCAAACAGAATATCTCCACTGTTGGTCTCAGCAGGTTTCACTGCAGCTGTTCCTGGGTTTGAGCTCACATCAGGTCTAGTGTTGGTAGTGGTTGTATCAGAGCGCTAAAACAAGTCAAATGTGTCTATGGGGAAGAACATTTGATGCCCCAGATGAGACTTTTTTGGAGTTGCCTGTTCAGATCAATGGCAACATGTTCTGATCTGCTTGACAAACGTGGGTCGATGAACGATTCCGCCCCATAAAAGGAAATAAGTAAGAAACTGCGAATGAATCACTAAAAATATTTTGCATTTTATTTTAAATTGTCAAAATTGTTGTACAATACACAGAACGAAACAATACACAGCAAGCTCAGTAAATTAATAATTTACATAATTTATTACAGATTTTTTTTATGAAACAGCTGCCACATTTGAGCAATGCGCATTAGGAATCTGTTTGTGTGCATCTATCTACTGCTGCAAGCATTGTCTCCAAAATTTGAATGAACTCTATTTAACATCTAGTTATCTTTGCACATACAGTACCGGTACCTACATTTTCATCTCTGTCTTTACCACTAAATGACCACATAAGTCTTATTGAAGGATTTATGTACCCCATGAATCCATAATATGATGTGATGTACCATTTCACTCCTGACCAATAAGGCCAGTGTTTAATATGTTGTCAAATTTCAGCTTGATATCTTTGAAAATTATTTAATTCTAACAATTTTTTGTTCACTGTTTTTTAGCTATGGCCGCCATCTTGCATGGGATTGTCACCAAAAGTTAAAAAGTTGATGTACCACCTGTAAATATAGTTCAAATGTTTCATTAAAACCCTTTCACTGATTCACAAGGTATTTTGTTCACAGAGCAGACAAATAATCACCCACACACAGACATGGGAAAAAACTTATTGCATCTAGTGGTGAGCAATAATAACTCTCACACAAGTTGAACTGCTCACCTAAAGACAGCACCAGCATGTTTTGTGTCATTAACAAAAAATGACTCTATATCAACATCATGTTTACCAGCATAATGCATAAAAAACAGTGCAGTGCACAATGTCCAAATGTTTGTAGTTTTCCCCCAAGAGTAAAAACCAACAAAACAAGAAAATGATAATATAAAAACACCTGCAGTGTTTCTGGAAATGAAACAGGCTGGAACGACGGCGACCAAACATTTGGATAAGGACTTGCTGACAGTTTTAAGCATTTCGATGTGACTTACGTGGAAATAAATAAATAAAAAAGCAGTGGGATAAAAGATATCACAGTGGTGACTTGAAATGAACAGACCTGAGCAGAGCAGAAAAGAACAGATCAGAGGGTAAAGGAAAAGAGAAGAAAAGAGGGAGAAGATTGATGCAGTGCAGGTGCAGTGCAGCCCAGTTAACAACAGAGCCGGAACAGGAGGGTGGGAAGAAAAGAACATGCTTCAGCTACAGGCAGCTCAGTGGCATATTTACAGTCACTGAACAAGGGAGTGAAGAGAGAAAGAGCAATTGGTTTAAGAGCAAAGGAACAATGAGAGTGCATGAATGAAAGGCAAAGCTAAGAGAAATGGCAGCAAAATGGATGCAATGGCAAAGAACAGGAAAACCACAAAAAAGACAAATAGAACAGACACATTCATATATAAAAATTATAGTCAGGATCTTTGTTTTAGACTGTTTGCTTTGTGTTTATTTTTTTGGGAAGTATTTTTTTGTTTGTTCTTTACTATTTACTTTCTGTATTTTTTCTGTTGTTCTCTAGATCTTCATCTCCATTGGTATTATTTCCTCAGTCAGTCTTTGCTTCCCAGTCCTGCCATATCCTCCTACACCTGTTACTTGTTATCATCAAGCCACCTATCTCCAGTTTCCTACTCAGGCCCAGTACACTTAATCTTTCAGTCTCCATTCCCTGCAGTAGACCATTGTACTTCCATGCCCCGTCTGGGTATCCTTTGTGCCCCGTAAGGTTTTATTTTGTGTGTCTTTGCTACCATGTCAGCCCTGTGATATATTGTATTTCTTTAATTATTAAATGTTTAAGTTTTACTCAATTTATTCATGTTGGTCTACTTTCCTGGATCCAATAACTACAAATCCAGATCATTGTTACCAAATTTTAAAATTAAAATGGCTACACTTAAAACATGCAAAATGTAACATATTTAATGAAAATACATGGCAATATATTTCAGTGTTAGTTAAAAAAAAAGAGCAACTTTTGATGCTGATACTATAAGAGCTTGAATCTCAAATGCAGGTTTTTTTACTTTTTTTATTTTTATTCATCAGCCTTCGGTCATGTTGACTCATATTTTCATTTATATTTTTTAAATTTCCCCTTAGCCTTGTCCTCTTACCTGCACACTGTTCTGTTCAGGTAGGATACCAATCTTTAATTATTTTTACCATACCATACCATTTTATATATAGAGCACTTAAAACAGCAACAAGGTCAACCAAAATGATGTACAGCAGAAACAAACAAGTAAGCACATAGTAAAATATACATCGATCCAGAAGGAAAAAGATCATAACAAATGGCTAACACTGAAGGATACAGACAAGTTAAAAACAAATCACACATCTTCAAAAGCCAGGGAATGAAAGTAAGTTTTAAGAAAGAGATAAAAACCATGAGGGAGGGGGCATGCCTGACATGCAGTGGTAACTCAATCCACAGTCTTGGACCTGCAACAGAGAAGGCTCTGCCACCTCTGAGCTTAAGACGGTTCCTGGAACAAATAGGAACATCTGATCTGCTGACCTCAAAGAGCATGGTGGGACATAAGACTGCAGTAGATCAGTGAAATAAGAGGAGGCAGAACTGTTAAGAGATTTAAAAACATAAAGAAGTATTTTGAACTGAATTCGAAAGTGAACCGGGAGCCAGTGCAGGGAGACCAAAACTGGAGAAATGTGCTCTCTTTCTCCTGTACAAATTTGAAATCTAGCTGCAGCATTTTGGATGAGTTTTAGTTGTGCAATGGAGTCTGACTGATTCCAAACAGAAGTGCATTGCAGTAATCGAGCCTAGATGTTATGAACACATGGATCACTGTTGCAAGGTTATTTTTGAACAGTATGGGCTTCAGCTTAGACAGTCGCCTAAGCTGGAAAAAAACAAAAAACAGGATTTAACAATCATGTTTGCATGACTGTTAAGTTTCATGGAAGGGTCCATTGTCACTCCTAGATTTTTCTTCGACTATTCTTCCTTGTTGCCATTCTCTCATCGTCATGTGAATTTCCAAAATCTACTTCTTTGTGTGTGCTCCTCCTTTTTCCTTTTCCCATGTCTCTCAGTGCACTCATATTTTAATCTACCTTTTTAGTTCTCACCTACAATGTAATTGTTCCGCTCCCTGCTTTGTTTCTCAATTAACACCTTTTCTGTCTGTCGTCTTTTGTTTCCTGTTTTCCTCTTATTAAACGTTTCCCCTCCTCAAACAGCTTTCTTCATTACCAGCGCTACAAACAAGGTTGACATTTACACAAGTGCTAATCACAGAGGACACGTCTCTGTAATGTTTCCGGTCAATCTGAAAACAAACGTTGAATGCACAGACACCAGTGAGCCTAGATGGCTCTTCCTTCAGCACATTTGGGATTCCCATGAGAACCATGTCATTTTCCAAAAGCTCAACACCAAATATATAATGAAACAAAGTCTCGCCCTTTCGGTAGCCTTTTAAAGTGCCTGAGCAAAACAATGATAATTTTCCAATATGTCCTTACATTAATGATATAAAAACACAAGCAGTTTCACATAAATTTAAATGAACAAATGCAAGTAACCAATTGAAACCCTCCACAACATTCACTTCCTCTTACAGAATGTGTCTAAAACGACATAAAGACAATTTATAAATAATATTTTATTTTGTTCTGAGAATATAAATCCAAATGAAAACTGCAGAGATTTCAAAAACATCTGAACCTGCAGTTTTTGCAGTTTGTTAAAACTGAAAGCATAACAGTTTAATTCAGTTGCTGGCTCCAGAGACAAAATCACACAGATGCTAATTTTATAAAAAAATACATCAACATTGATTTTAATATACAGCATTCAATTAGTTTCAGTTATGCGCCACACCATATTATAAACTACATACTTAATACATTTATTTGAGTACATTTTTCAGAAATACATTATGCTTTTATCTTTTATTTGTACAGACCAAAAAGAAAAATTCAGAGTACTACTTTAACAAATGTATGATGAAATGTATCAAGCTTCAAATTTGCAGAAACATTATGTCAGCTAAATAAATAAAATATGTGTTGCGGTTTTAAAAATAAAAAAAAACATCATCATGCCATATCACCTGGCAAGTGTACAGTACACAACTCACAAGCTCAATGGCTTAAGTGAAATTAACCTTGGACAAATATGTATAATTGTATCATTATGAGTATGCCAGAACGGCAAAATAAAACATAAAGATCTAGGACAAAACACATTGTTATTGAGCAGTTTATAGTCTTTTTAATAATACTGTTATATAAAACTAAATATGTCTTATTGTGGGAGTCAGTTTTAAAACGTAACAATATACACTGTATGCCACAAAACAAACCATTTTTCACAAGTTTCTCATCTATACTGTTAAAAATAATAAGACAAATCTCATAATTCATTCTTCCAATATATACTGAGATCGGACGAGCATAGTGTTGGGTAAGTGTGTAGATCTCAGTGTGCGACGTCGCCTTAAAAAA
>NC_056498.1:67850649-67852596 GCF_014905685.2 Nematolebias whitei | reverse complement strand
GATGGGTAAAAACAGTTGTTCCAAAATTCCAGTCAAGATAAAAAAATGTGGGAGAGATAATCTCCTTTTCTCTGTCAAAGGGATAAGGCTCCTTTGTTTCCTATACTAAAGAACAAGACACACTTTTTAAAAGTATTATTAGATGTCAAATAACCCTTATCAAGACTGCCAGTTTCATACTTCTAGGTCTTTATTTTCAGTGCAAAAAATAATGAAATTAAAGCAGCCTGGAGGTAAATATGATCTTTTGTTTCTAACATAACAGTCAAATTTGTTTGTAGAATAGTTGAAATGAATCTACTGAATGTATTCCTCCTGTAGGAAAGAGCACAGTCTACTGGAACTTAAACAAATACTTCCGTTTCAAATTGGGAAAGATGGAAGAACCCAACATGGACTATCTTTGTTCACATTAAACAGCATCAAACAGATGTGGTCATGAATCAACTGAAACCAGGCGAGGAAGTATTTAATGCTAATCTTCAAAACAAGAAACCCAAATAAAAAAGTTGAATTTGTTTGTGCACTTGACTTTGTGTATTTTACTTTCATACAGGCACTTCTTTTTGTCTCATATTGTTCAGTCAAAAGAGGGAATTGGAAAAACTCTTTGTCCGTGCATATTGTGGGCACAATGAATTGATAAATAAGTGAGGTACCGACTTCCATTTTGGTGTGTGGGTGCATCTAAGAGTGAGAAAATGTCCTTATGAAAATTGCATTACCACATCGTAATCTAAGGTGGCCTCTGTCATATATTTGTAAACATTGTGAGCATGATAACTTAAAAAAAAGCAATGGACCAACTTCCTGTATGGTGTGTGGCTGTATACTGGTATAAAGGAGATTCTTTTTGAACATTGCCTCGAAATCCAAGTTGGCCACTACCATGAAAACTTGCCACCTCATCACTTGAGAAAACTGTGCTTTCTAGTTTTTATATTGCTTAAAAAATGTAGTTTCCTTGATTTATTGGGGTGGCCAGTGTGGTGGTTGAAAATTAATCTTTTGTGGCCAAGGCCACCATTGGCCACCCCCTGGCTCTGCCATTGCTCCTGGTGATAGATCAAATTGTTCCATCTGCTCGTCAGCATCCGTTACTCTGCACCACCATGAACAACAACAAAAAAAAACAATATTAATAATAATACCTTTCTTTTACTTAAACTAAAAACGAAATGGAATTTCAAAATAAAAATGTATTGAGTTTATGTCCAAATATAATGCAAAATTTGACTTGATGTATATGAAGGCATATGTTTTTACTTTTTGACAATAAATCTAACATAATATGTTAATACAAAATTTATTTTGCTTACACTTAACACCTTTATTGTTTTGGAAGTATACTTTCCTTAAGAGAAAAGCCACAAATTAGTGCTTAAAACTGATACCCCCAAACCCCATACACCCTCCCCTCCTCAAATCGGACGTCATTGAGAAGTTATTAGCCGATAGCACGACTTGTTGGGTGAGTTTTACCACAGACATTTGGACGTCGTGTTAGCCCCGTTACCATGATTAGTCTTACGGCACAATAGATAGACAAAAACTTTGAACTTAAAAAGGCTGTCCTCAAGGCACATGAGTGCAGAGGATCCCACACTACAGCTAGGAACATGGAACAAGCCTCCACAAGTGAGACAGCATCGCAGGTGACTAATGCTAATAAATAATATTTAACACTTTTCATTTAATATAAGTTAAAGTGCTATGCATATCATATGGCTGATACTGAATACATGTTCATGCAAGCTCTTACAGCTGGTGCACATTTTTGTAGCAAATAAGCCTAAATAAGAGGGCTACGTTCTAAAATATCGGTATTGGCATTGGTTATCGGCCTACTAAGTTTTAACATATCGGCATATCGGCCAAAGGTCCAATATTGTGCATCCCTAATATATATATATATATATATATATATATATATATATATATATATAT
>NC_056498.1:67828598-67850549 GCF_014905685.2 Nematolebias whitei | reverse complement strand
ATATATATATATATACGCATATGTGCATATGTACATACATACTTACTTACCTACGTACATATATAAACACATGCAAACAAAAACTTTCATTTTTTTATCTTTTAATCACATCCCTCTATTCATATTAGTCAGACTGTGAAAATGAGCCAAACATTTTCCCTCTGTTTACAGAGCAGGCCCTCTGAAAAAAGAGGGAATAAGCGGCTTTGTTCAAGTACTGGGATTTTTGTTAAGAGAGAAGAGTGCTTCATACAATCCTCTTTCTGTCTTTTATGTGTAGTCAGAATAGACGTGACTCATCTTCCATGAGGCATTTTGTAGTCCTGAACTAAAGGTTTTGTTGTTGTTGTGAAAGGAATATTGGTCATTTAAAATATGATGTCAATAAATGTAGTTGACTACAAAATGTCAAAGGTCAAATAAAAAATAAAAATAAAAAAATATATATATATATCAATCAACCTTTATTTATACAGGTAAATCCCATTGAGCCTCGAGGACTCATTTACAAGAGAGACCTGATTTCAACAAAGAAAGATGACAACAATGAACAACAGCAACAACAATAAACAGTTATAAAAAGTCATACTGCAGGTTTTTTTTTTTTAACAAATAGGATGGCTAAAAGGAAAAGGTAACAAAACAACCAAACAAACAAAAAAACAGCTAGATTCTAAGGCAAATGTAGAAAACTAACAACAGGAACATGTCAGCATTGGACCCTGCCAGGTGTCCAACAGATTCTTAAAGAAACTTAGAGAGGTCAAGGTCGAGAGCTTCAAATCTTTTTGTAAGATATTCCAGGAAACAGGAGCAGAATAGTAGAAGGCCCTTTTGCCAAGTTCAGTCCTCATTGAGGGAACACTGCAGGTAATAATGTCCTGAGAGTGCACTCCGTAGCTGCACTCACGCAGAGACATGTAGGAGGAGATGTATGAAGGCAACAGACCAAGACGTGATTTAAAGATGAAAATGTACCAGTGGGAGAGTCTGCGTGAAGTTAATGATGTCCAGTTAACCAGTGAATACAGGGTGCAGTGGTGTGTACGATAATCACAGCCAGTTATGAATCTTAGTGCACCATGATAGACAGCATCCAACATCTGCAGGGTTCTTGTAGGAGCGTTCATGTAAATAATGTCACCATAATCAATTGAGGGAAGGAAAGTCACAGATACAAGGCGTTTTCTAGCATTCAGGGTTAGACAGGATCTGTTTCTGAAAAAGAAACCCAGTTTAACTTTCAGTTTCTTTATCAAGTTTTCCACATGGAGCTTAAAAGAGAGATGTGAGTCGACCAAGATACCCAGATAGTTATAGGAATCAACAAACTCAATGGGGACACCATTTGAGGATAAAATCGGAGGAAGAACTGCTGGGACCAACTTCCTATTTGAAAAAAGCATCCCTTTAGTTTTGTCGGCATTTAGGACAAGTTTGAGGCAGAACAAATCAGTCTGGATGATGTTGAATGCAGATTTCAAAAGCTGGAAAGCCTTAGCAACAGTTTTAGCTCAACAATAAACAACTGTGTCGTCAGCATAGAAATGTATGGATGCATTAGGGATGTTTTTACCTATATATATATATATTGTGTTTTGTGGTGTTTTTGTCTTGTTGTGATTATTGTATTTAGTTTTATTTCAGTCTCTTTTACTTGTGTTTCAGCTTTCCCAATATACTGATGCATGCTCAATAATCCAGGTAGAAAAATCTAAAAAGGTTAAATCTGGTCCTCTGGAGATTCAAAAAACAAAACAAACAAAAAAAAAAGTAGAAACGTTTCGTCTTTCATTCAAAAGACTTCTTTAGTCTGAGGTGCTGTATTCAGCTCAGTCTTATAAATAGCACCTTCTCATAGTGGATCAACTGCTGACAGCCAAGACCAGCTGCTCACATGATCAAGGAGGACCATCAGCCTAACGATGGATCATTAGCACACTGATGGCTATTTGCTATTCACAGGGGGTTGAGCGATGCTAGCAATCACAGCACTGTAAGAGGGGGACAGTTGAACACGGAGGCCTCCACCCCTGTTTAATGATGGATGGTTTATTTTCACAAAGATGGCCTCCTTTACTCCTCTCTCAAACCATCGTTCCTCTCTATCCAGAATGTGAACATCTTCTTCCCTTAAAGAGTGACCGCTGGCCTGGAAATGAGTGAAGACCGCAGAGTCCTGGCCTGATGATTTTGATCTTCTCTGCTGGGCCATCCTTTTGGCCAGTGGCTGTTTAGTTTCCCCGATGTTAGACTGATCCCAGCCCTCCTGACACTGAACAGCATACACAATATTACTCTGTTTCTGCCAGGGAACTGGATCTTTGGGATGAACCAGTCTTCGCCGTAATGTATTTTGGGGTTTAAAAGCCACTGGCACGTTGTGTCTTATCTTAAGCACTGTATTGAACAGAACATGGGCAAGTGGTGGAATGGCAGAGGAGCAGCTGACTGTAGGTCAAGGTAAGAGGTTACAGAGATGCAAGCTAAGGACTGGTCTTGGAGGCACAAAGAAGAAAACAGGTAATCCAGGAAATGGGGCTCAAGAGGTAGGTTTTAGAAAACATGGAGGAGAAAACAATACAAGTTCAATTATTTAGTTCAAAGAATCACTAGGAGGCCGATGGCAATACCAGTTGGTATCTAATGCTCCAGCAGGGAATGGAACACTCCCACAGCCTCTTATACCTTCGGAGCTTGTCAGAGGAAATGACTCACAGTTGGTGCTCGTTCGTGCCGTCCAGGACTCAGGAACCTGCAGAGGAAAAGGCTACAGTCCTAATGCACCTAAAAGTTGTTTGCCAACCGCCATAAAAAGACAACAAGAAGAAGAAGGCTGCAGTCTTACAGGCTGTACAAAGTACTTTTCTAAATCTCATGATAACAGAAAGTCATGAATAGCACTTTATCAAGCTGAGCATCATTATGTAATAAGTGTTCATTTCATGGGTCCTCTTTTGTTCAAGTAGGTTTTTCTCAAACTAGATTTGTTTGCAGGGGATAGGCTGAAGAGTCCTCAAGAAGTCATTTGTGTTTAATCATTTACAAGCAAAAGGTGAAATAAAGAACAATGGGAAGCTTTTTTTAAATGCGTTTGTGTATCAGCTGTAATGCATACAGCAAGGTACGTTAAGGTTTTTTGGGTTTTTTTGTTACACAGGAATTGTTAACAATAACATCCTAAAGTTTATGTTTTTTTTAGTTTTTGATTTGGTGCAGAAAAATAATAATTTTACAATGTTATGAAACAAAACTTAAGAACATACTGTATAGCCCTCACTATACATACTGTAATACATAGTCCATGTTTTGTTGCATTTTCAGGCATTTGTGTGAATGTTTTTTTCATGGTCAATATTTCTATTTTACATTATTTTATTTTATTAGTCTTCTTACTTTCTGTTATTTACTCATCTTATTCAACTTCTTTTATTCACCTGTTGTGTGTCAGTCATTGTCTTTCATTTCTATAAATCTGTGCAATTTTTATTGAACTTTTTATTGTCATGTTAAGTTTTGGTTTCAGCTTCAAACCTATTTCTGACTACATGCCTTACAGTAATTTAGTATAGTTTTAATTTTTCAAAGATAATTTTGTTCCCTACCCACCTGCATTGTGACTGCAATCATGTTTTTTCTATCAATTATTATTATAATTGTTTTTTTTTTTAATGCAATAAATATATCCATAAACAAAAGGAAAATAAGCCTTCAGACTTTTAAAGCTGTGGACCATGTTTGGAAAGCTTATAACTTGAAGATGCTTTTACATTTTAAGAAAAAATAATGTTATGGACACCAGGATTAAAGCCTGTTTAAGGCCCTGCTCACAATAATGCAGATATTTTCTAAAATAGACCCTTTCTCCAATCTACCTCTTGGCTACACACACACACACACTAAGTTTGTGGTAAAAAACAAACAAACATATATTAGGGATGCACAATATTATTGGCATGGTATTGGTAGATATTAGCGTTAAAGTGAAATGTTGGACATCAGCCATTACATCAAAAAAACTCACCGATATGAAAGGCGCTATTTTTGTTTGACAACCCAATGACAAGGATGCTTGCAGTGTCAGCGAAACGTGATGACTTCACGAGCACCTACCTGATCTGATCATAGCGGGAGAGGAAAAAGTGAAAATGTTGGTGTGGAAGTTTTTTAAAGTGTTGGATACTGATAGCGGAACTGCTAATTGCAATGACTGCTCAGTGTCAGTAATGCAAGGAGTGAAAACAAAGTCTTACAACACTCTGAACCTAATTAACCATATCAAGAACCATCATTACAAACATTACGAGTTCATTTTGGATTCAAGGATTCAAGGTTCTTTATTGTCATTCGCATTACATGTGCCACATGAGTTGGAACACAATTGTGTACACAAGGTCCCAGTAACATCTAACAAAAGTATAAAATGTGAAAGAAAAACAGTAATAAGAAATGAACTAAGAAAAACGTTAACAAAAAATACACTAAGCACTAGTAGTAAAAAAAAACAAAAAAACAACATACCTAACAGCAGCACGAACATGAGTCTGTGTGATAAGTACAAATGAACACAGCAGCGTGAAACAAATCAGCAGCATCATGATGTGATTTTTTTTTTTACAGTGATTATCCTGGTAAGAGATTCATGAGTAACAGCCTCAGGGTAGAAGCTGTTCCTCAGTCTAGTGGGTTTAAACTTAATGCTCCTCAACCTCCTGCCTGAGGGGAGCGAGGCAAAAAGTGTGTGTGCTGGGTGAGTGAGGTCCTTCATGATGCAGGTGGCCCTCTTACTGCATCTGGAGGTGTTGATGTCTGTGATGGTGGGGAGGCTGACTCCAACAAACTTATGTGCAGCCCTCACCACTGGCTGTGGCTGAGTGGTTAGAGCAGTCGTTCTCCAAAGCGAGAGTTGGGGGATCGATTCCACCAGCAGTCACATGCCGAAATGTCCCTGGGCAAGACACTGAACCCCTCATTGCCTCCGATGTGTGTCCCATCGGTGTTTGAATGTTATCTAAAGCTCTTATTAGTCTCTTTAGAATTCACTTAGCTTTGTAGAGATCTAGTAGAGTGCTGTATGAATGGGTAAATGAGGGCACAGATTCTAGTGTAAAGCACTTTGTGTATCTCAATAAGATAGAAATGTGCTAAGTAAGTACAGTCCATTTACCATTTACCTCTCTCTGCAAAGCTTTTCTTTCTGCAGCTGTGCAGCCTCCATGCCACACGTTGATGCTGGAGCACAGGATGCTCCCCATTGCACACCTGTAGAAGGAGGTCAGGACTGAGCATCCCAGATCAGCTTGCCTAAGACACCTGAGGAAGGAGAGTCTCTGATGAGATTTCTTGCTCAGGCTGGTAGTGCTGTTGCCCCAGATGAGGTTGTCATTTAGGTGCACACCTAAGTGCTTGTAGCTGGAGACCTTTTCCTCTGCAAATCCTCCTATGTTTTTTTTTTTTTTTTTTTTTTTTTGGGGGGGGGGTAGATGTGTTTGTTCTGCCTGAAGTCCACAACCATCTCCTTTGTCTTTTTCACATTGATGTGAAGGTTGTTCTTCCTGCACCAGTTTTCCAGGTGTTCCACGTCCTGCCTGTAGCTGGACTCATCATTGTTTGTGATGCATCCCACCACCGCTGTATCATCTGCAAACTTTACAGTATGACAGCCTATTGGCCAGAAAGGAATGCAAGAAAATGTTCAACCGCATAGAAACAAAACCTCACCAGCAGTCCATTCTACAAGCTTTGTACAAAGCAAAGAAATACATCTGCAAACACCTGAGGGCAAAAGGTATCACTCAAAAACTGATGGTGTATTGCTTTGGATAACCAACCATTTTCATTCATTGAGGATATCCGATTCTGAAGATTTTTGGAGTATGTTGAGTTTTGCTATGTTGTCGCAGGTCGGAGATATACTTCCGATGAGTCCGAGAGTGCAGAGGATCCCACTCTGCAGCTACCATTGCAATTGCTTTTGATGGCATGCTAGGAAAGTGGAGAATCCCAAAGTAGAATGTGTATGTTGTTGTGAGGGATAATGCATGTAACATGACGAAGGCAATGACTGATTTAGGTGTGTCAAGTTTGCTGTGCATGGCACACAGCCTTCAGCTTGCTGTGAACAAACGTGTGCTGTCCAGCGCAGTAGTGCAGATGTTGAGGCAGTGGCAAAGAAAATAGTCAGACATTTTAAACATTCACAACTTGCCTGCAGTAGACTTGAAGATGTGCAGAATAAACTTGGGATGCCCAATTAAAAGGCTACAACAAGACGTGTCCACCAAGTGGAATTCAACGTTGTATATGATGCAGAGGGTGGAGCAGAAGAGGGCTTTGGGTGCCTATGCTGCTGATTTTGACCTTGCTTTAACTCTAACAGCAAACCAGCGGGGAATTCTTGAAAATATGATCACCCTGCTAGAACCCTTTGAGCAGCTGACCAGAAAGACCAGTTCTGCACAGGCATGTATTTCAGAGGTCATCCCAGAAGTGGTGGCACTAATTTGGCTGTTTAGCAGAAGAAGTCAGTCGGATAGTGTTGTGATGACATCCAAAAACTCTCTACTAGAAGCTGTTTGCACTCACTTTGATAGTGTGCAAAGTAAATCTCAATATGCTATTGCAACCATGCTGGATGCACGATTCAAAGATTGTTATTTCGACAGCGAAATGAAGGAGGGAGCTTGTAGCATGCTACTAAACACCATCACTGAAATGACCACCAGCCTCAAAGACATCCTTCCCAAGCAGAAGGCTCGAACTGGAACAATATTGGACATGTATGACAAAATCATCAAGGAGAATGTTTTCTTTTCCCGAAAAAATCCTCTACAACTGAGACAGCATTGCAGGTGACTAATGCTAATAAATAATATTCAACACTTTTCGTCTAATATAAGTTAAAGTTGCTATGCATATGGCTGTTACTGAATACATGCCACCAGCTCTATTATCATGCATGCAACTTTCCATTAACATACTCAAAATAATAATATGAATAATAATTAAACTGGACTAATGCAGAAAAATATGCTGTCTGTTGGGGTGTTGTGTATAGAGGAAATATTCACTTATTCTGCTCTTTTGTGTTTTATAAAGGTACACATATACCTGGGTGAGGCCACCATCCCTCGAACTGCTAGTCCTTTGGAGTACTGGAAGCTCAACCAAACCCCGTTCCCTGCTCTTGCCCATGTAGCACGCAAGTACCTCAGTGCACCCAGCATTAGTGTTGACAGTGAATGGCTTGTTCAGTGCTGTCGCCCATGTCATAGATGAAAAGAGAAACCACAGAGTTTGCGAAAAGACAGAGATGATCATTTTTGTCCAAAAAACATTCCTCTCACACTGGACTTATAGGCTGGACTTATAGGCTGGACCTAAATATGACTGTCAGTCTTTCACCTTTGCTTAATTGACTTTAAAAACAGGCTGTGTTGTCACTGAGAACTGAAGCGGTTGCTAAAATTTAGTGCATTTTATTTGGCATTTTTTGCCTGTTTGAACTTCCCATGCTCTGTTCCACAATTTTTGCAGCAAATAAGCCTAAATAGGAGGGCTATGTTCTGATAAAGGAAAGAAGTTGACTATATTTTTTGCAATTTTGATTTTATTTGCACATAGAATCAGAATCAGAATAAACTTTATTGGAATTGCACTGAGGTACAACGCGAATATGTACGTACAGTCGTCCGAAAGATGGGCGGAGTGCATGAAGCTGCAACTACAGAAGAGTGTGGCCATTTTATCCTTATCAGATAATAATCTTAGATAGAAAAAGGGGGAGAAACATGAGGGTAGATAGTGGTATTACAAAAAAAGATCTTTCACATCTTGTCTATCAGGACACGATTTGAGACATCAAAAAACTCTACCAGCAAGCACAATTAAAACATGATTACATTTGCATTTGACATCGAGGTGTTGAGATTTGTCCATGAGCTTTTTTCAGATCAGCCACAGTTTCTGAAGATGTTGTTCAAGCCAGCAGTTCTGATAAGCTTGCACAGAAAGTTCTCGGGGGAAGGGGGGGGGGGTGCGATAGATGAAGCTTTTGTCCTTGGGTACTCATGTCCCAGGAGAAATTTGATAGTCAGACTGTCTCCGAGGCCATTGGGAGTCAGATTAGAAAAGCTTAATATTTGTTTTTCTTCAGGCAGACAGATTTTTTTCTTCAGCCTTGAGTCCATCTGGGCGTTCTGGTTCTGAAAAAGCCTAAATGTGGAATTTAATTTCACTGATCCATGCTATGAGTCTTTTTCAAGGTCGAACCCACCACGCTGACGAGTCCCAAAGCCGCAGGTGGTCTGCGATTCTCAATCGCCTCCGCCTTATGGTTAAGCTT
This sequence comes from Nematolebias whitei, assembly GCF_014905685.2. Classification (NCBI taxonomy): domain Eukaryota; kingdom Metazoa; phylum Chordata; class Actinopteri; order Cyprinodontiformes; family Rivulidae; genus Nematolebias; species Nematolebias whitei. Next base: position 67,842,205 of record NC_056498.1, on the reverse strand, counting down.
GTAGACCAGACGATTTAAAGTTCCCACAGCGAGGACCAGACTTTCACACTGACTCGGAAGCTTTTCCATGGCCAAAACTGCTCCTGCTGTCTTCTTTAAGATGAGACCCAGGCACTTCAGACAGGACGGTTCCACAGGACCTTGTCGCTTTGATGAAAAAATCTTATCAATAGAGTTGAAAGCCCACAATACCAAATCCATAATCTTCTTAATTTATGTTCAGGAGATGAGACCCAGGCGCTTCAGATAGACAGAGAGCAGAGCAGGAAGAAGGAAAAAAATGGGGGAGGAGAAATTGAAGCTGCCACCTCGATCAGAGCCTGGGAAGAAAAAAAACAGCAGAATTTTTAGAGATTTGAGTTTATAGATAGTATAACCACATACTGGGCTTCTGTTTTAAGTTATTTTTTTATTTAAGAAACTCAAATACACATATTAATGCACTACTACTAATGCTCTTGTAGATGAACATATGCATGAGATATATTCATAAATTAAACGGATTCTTTCATTTTTCTGGACCGTATATAATGTGCATTGAATTTAGAAATGTAACGTGAGACGTTAATTATCTTTGACTCACCAACGACAGTGGGTCATTTATTAACAGAATCAAAGTTTAACACATCACACATTTACATTAATTGGCAAAATATGGAAAATAACAACATGGCTAATTTTAGCAAGCTGTACAATTTTGATTGACCACATGGCGGTGGTTGAGAACTTTACACAGACATTTCTAAAATATCTGGAATGATTTCTACCTGATAGAAGAATTTTAAAGATGGAAAGATGAAGTTTAGAGGGAGAAAAAGATGGGTGAGGGGGTTTGTTTGTGTCAGCATTCAGAACGGCACTCTCCGGGTTTTTCTCAGCTTCTTTCCCCAGTACACTTAGGTGGTATAAATCAACTTTTTACCTGGAGATGTCTCCACTGGTACGAAAGTCCATTCAACGCACCCTTTCAGCGTCTCCGTAGGAACAGCTGTGAATCGTCCGAAGTAGTGACGGTATTCCGTCCGACACAGGTTCACCTCACGAGTGGACTTCACATGAATGGAGTCCGTCAGAGTTCCACCCAGAGGTGGAAGATGTTATAATCCCATAAGACTCGGAAGAGCTCTGTGGTCATGTCAGGATTTTCTTGTTTCCCAGCACGGGAGCTGCAATGATTGAAGCCGGAGCCTGAAGCGACTGGTTCTCCTCGACACTCGACCCGACTCCAACTGGACTCAACTCCAAACTCGACTCTCCACTCGACTCCAAACTCGACTGGAAACTCGACCCGGGTGAACTAGGAAGTACCGACATTTTAAAGGGCTCTATTTCCGGTTCATTTGGGAGTTTCTGATTGGTCAATATCGACCAGACAGGGGTGTGTTTTTGTGACGTAAGAGGTCACTAGGAGTCAGAAAAACAGCAAGAATGTTATGGAACAGATTGAAAATGTTTTTAGAGACAGAGAGAGAAATGCTTGGACGAGTTGGCGGAAAACAGGTACCAACAGGTGCCAGCTTCTCTATTTACATCTGAGAGGATGTAAAAACATGACAGCTCGTTCCAACAACTGGTCTGCGTTTGACTCCGACCTTGGACCACTTACACTGCTCATTCAAAGACAGAAAATCAAAAAATGCATAATTACTCTGTAACAGACCTTAACATGAATTCTAACTTTGCATGAGGATTAAAAATCATTATTACTGTTTCACAGTTAATAAAAAATGATTAGTTCACTACAACATCTAAAATGGTTTGAACTAAAACACTTTGATTATCAAACATTTGTAAAATAGTAATGATAATAGAAAAGAGAGTGTTCTTTCACTTGAATTCAAGAAAGAAAGTCTCAGGATGGGTCAACCTGTATTTCTGGATTCAAATCAATGAAATGACAGTTTCTGTCCCATATGGTCCTTAGGTCAAGGTTTTGACCTTCAGGCCTAGTTCACTACACTCTTTTCACTTGTCGCTTGTGAATAAGTTGAGTTTAGAGTTGTGAAAATGTACAAATGTTTACTGTTCGTGGGTTGTCGTGTTAGAGAGAGTAAATGTCATGAATAAATATGACATTAAACATAATCCAAGTTGAAGTGTTACATCATTTTCAGCCCTCTTTTTGGCATCTGCATTTGGTAGCAGACCAAAAAGACCGTGCGGAATAATGTAGTATTTTAATTCCACAGCATGATGATAAATAGAATCCACCTCTGTGTAATCAAGTCTCCGTATAAATGCACCTGCTCTGTGATAGTCTCAGGGTTCTGTTCAAAGCACAGAGAGCATCACGAAGACCAAGGAACACACCAGGCAGGTCTGAGATACTGTTGTGGGGAAGTTTAAAGCCGGATTTGGATACAAAAAAGATTTCCCAAGCTTTAAACATCCCAAGGAGCACTGTGCAAGCAATCCTATTGAAATGGAAGGAGTATCAGACCACTGCAAATCTACCAAGACCCGGCCGTCCCTGTAAACTTTCATCTCGAACAAGGAGAAGACTGATCAGAGATGCAGCCAAGAGGCCCATGATCACTCTGGATGAACTGCAGAGATCTACAGCTGAGGTGGGAGAGTCTGTCCATAGGACAACAATCAGTCGTACACTGCACAAATCTGGCCTTTATGGAAGAGTGGCAAGAAGAAAGCCATTTCTCAAAGATAGCCATAAAAAGTGTTGTTTGAAGTTTGTCACAAGCACCTGGGAGACACACCAAACATGTGAAGAAGGTGCTCTGGTCAGATGAAACCAAAATCAAACTGTTTGGCCACAATGCAAAACGATATGTTTGGCGTAAAAGCAACACAGCTCATCACCCTGAACACACCATCCCCACTGTCAAACATGGTGGTGGCAGCATCATGGTTTGGGCCTGCTTTTCGTCAGCAGGGACTGGGAAGATGGTCAGAATTGATGGGAAGATGGATGGGGCCAAATACAGGACCATTCTGGAAGAAAACCTGTTTGAGTCTGCAAGAGACCTGAGACTGGGACGGAGATTTATCTTCCAACAAGACAATGATCCAAAACATAAAGCCAAATCTACAATGGAATGGCTCACAAATAAACGTATCCAGGTGTTGGAATGGCCAAGTCAAAGTCCAGACCTGAATCCAATCGAGAATCTGTGGAAAGAGCTGAAGACTGCTGTTCACAAATGCTCTACATCCAACCTCACTGAGCTCGAGCTGTTTTGCAAGAAAGAATGGGCAAGAATTTCAGTCTCTCCATGTGGAAAACTGATAGAGACAAACCCCAAGAGACTTGCAGCTGGAACTGTAGCAAAAGGCGGCGCTACAAAGTATTAACGCAAGGGGGCCGAATAATATAGCACGCCCCACTTTTCAGTTTTTTATTTGTTAAAAATGATTGACACATCCAATAAATTTCATTCCACTTCACGATTGTGTCCCACTTGTTGTTGATTCTTCACAAAAAATTAAAATTGTATATCTTTATGTTTGAAGCCTGAAATGTGGCAAAAGGTTGAAAAGTTCAAGGGGGCCGAATACTTTCGCAAGGCACTGTATATGTTCACATGTGGTAATTGGATTAGAAGAGGATTGTACTACAAAGCAAAATGCATGGCTATGTTGAGCTGAAAGTCAAAGTTTTCAGTACTACAAAAGAGTTCTCTGTTACCATGATAACATATGCTGAACTAATCACCTGAGGAAGTTTTTTTAAATTTTTTATTTAATTTTTTGTATTCACTTTTTTTTTTTTTGGGGGGGGGGGGGGGTCCATTGTCTCTTTACTATACACAACTCTCACTCTTTTTGCAACATCCTTGTAGCTGTCCTACTTTTTGAACCAGAGAAGAAAAGAACAAATGACAGCACGAGAAATGTTCTTATTCGTTATGCCTTCACTGTGCCCACAGGGAGAGACTGCAGTACACAGTGAATTAAAATGTTCATGTTTTTGTTTAATCCTCACCTTTGACTCCACACCTTTGCTGTAATTTCAACAACTTTTCAATCTTTTTTAAAGTATATGCTGCAACTGAAAATAAGCGGGCTGCAGGTGTGCTTGCAAGATAAAAACCAGAAAGTGTGTGGGTGTCTGTGTGTGCATAAAAAGTTGACTCGGATGTGTTCAGGTGTTGTTCAGGTGATGACAAACTCACTGGAACATGCAGAACTTATTTTATTCATACTTTGCTTCAGTCTCACTACGAGGACTATTTTGTTCATTTTCTAAATGTTCTTCATTGATTTCTTTAATTCAGGGTCTATTTTCATAGGGAGCTCCTCGTTACACACATCTGTTTGTTTTACACTTCCTTCTTGTTTTACACAGATACAAACACTTTGCACTCAGACTTAATGTTTTGTGCTGGCAGTGACAGTAAAAGAATGATTGTCTTTCAGTTAGAAAACTTTTGATTTAATTATCTGGCGTCCCACAAATTCAAATATCAGTTTAAAATGCTGAACTCCATTTTTAATTTAAATTAACATGTCTCTTGAGAGGAATGTGTGACTGAGAGTAGAATTGCTTTATATATAGAAAGGAAATATGATTTAAAAAGTGTTGCATTAGATTTGGGGTGTGAAGTGCTTTTTAGATGCTCTTTAAAAAAAAAAGATGTTATATATGAATGGGCCACTGCCTGTTGCAATTATTAAAACCAAAGCTGCAAGTCAGACAGTTGCATAAAAAGTGCTTCCACTGTCAAAAGAACATTATATTAACATTAAAACCAGAAAACATAACAACAAGATAACAATGTTTAAATGCCTGCACCTGATCTGTATTATTATTCACACATTTGGTTTTCACAAGTCAGGATTTAATTGTGTTTTAGTGCAAACCTCCAACTTTCTTTCATCTACTATTTTAGCGACAGACTACACAGTAAACAAGGTTTATGAACTTCTACCTATTGATTGTTTTCACTAATTTAAACTGAAGGCCATTCATATAATTGCTGGAAAGGAGCTTTAGGGACTTTAACAATGCACAGTATGTAAACTTGAAGAGATGCACCCTCTTTCAAAACTACCTTCTACAAGTCATTCACAACACTTTTTAATCTATCAGTCTGTCCTTCAAACTCTGCAGAGCTTTGACTCTTAGTTTCCATTACTATACTCTTGTGGAAACACTTTTCAAAGGTTTAATGGGCTTCATATGTTGTTTACTTTCTTAGCTTTATAGATTTTTACATCTTAAAGCTTACTAATTTAATGTTTCTGAATTATTGCATTAAAGACTTGTCAAAAATATTTAATATATTTATGTGTAACTAAGTATGCAAATTACAGGCTCTCTATTGCTGATTAAAATGTTCTGTTCTTATCAGCTGCATAAATAAAAAATCCTGTTACATTTTATTTTCTTGTTACATGCACAGCACAGAAAATGAACCTTCAGTCTCATGCTCATCTCAGCATTTCTGTATACCAACTCCTGCTATGGATTTAATGGTGCGTGGCTACAATAGTCCATCTGTGAATTGTCTATTTTACTGTGGTGGAGAGTTTTTAGTGCCCCAGGGATCCTATGAGTTATGTTCCTATGGACAGTTTACCCCAGTAATGTAGAGAGCAAATTGGTAATATCCCAAAAGGCATATTGGTCCAGGATGAGGTGCTGGACAAATAACAATTGAATGGAGTTATGACTGCTATGATGGACAGATAAAGAAGCCCAGAAGAGATAAAGAAACATGTTCAGCTGATGGTGGAGCCCTTCTGGCTTTGTTGAGGCACAACCGAAATAAGGTATATGAGGCCATGGGTCCTGTGGACATATGACCAGTAGAAGGTGCTGTAAGAGTCAGGTAAAATGCTTAGCCTCTGGCCTTGGTGTTCCAGTTCCTGTAGTTTTAATTGAGACATCAACATGACTGCTGGTGGGGAAGGAACTCATTGTGTAAAACTTGAAAGACTAACTGGTTGGACATAGTCAAACTTTGGAGTCAATCTCCCTGAGGGCAGCTAGACTTTAATTTACTCTACTATGGGTGAAACAGCCACAAACACTGTCAGATTTACTTATGACTCTCTGTTTCCATGGTCAAACTTTAGCATTATAGATTTTTACGCACGGTAAAGTTAAGTCAAGCATGTTTATGACAAACACACTGAGATGTGTTCAGATGTTTACTCAGCTCTTTTTGAGATGTGTATATACTGTATGTATACTGTATGTTGCTCGGTGGTCTGTGGTTGTATCAGGAAGAGCATCCGGCGTAAAAATAACTGCCAAACCTTCGTGCGACTTAGTTTGCTGTGGAGACCTCTAACGCAGGGAGCAGTTGAAAGAAGAAAAATAAAATAAAATAAAATAAAATAAAAAAAAAAATATATATATATAGTCTGTCTTTTTAAGTGGGAGGTGGGGGACATTGAGTCTGAGTGGACCGTGTTTCCTGCCTCTATTGTCGAGGCGGCTTACCAGAGCTGCAGCCGCAAGGTTGTCGGTGCCTGTTGCAGCGCTAACCCTCGAACCCGATGGTGGACACCGTCGGTGAGGGATGCTGTCAGGCTGAAGAAGGAGTCCTATCGGGCCTTTTTGGCCTGTGGGACCCTGGAAGCAGCTGATGGGTACCGGCAGTCCAAGCGACATGCGGCTCGGGTGGTTGCTGAGGCAAAAATTCAGGCATGGGAGGAGTTTGGAGAGGCCATGGAGAACGACTTCCGCACGGCTTCGAGACGATTCTGGTCCACCATCCGGCGTCTCAGGGGGAGAAAGTGGTACGCCACCAACACTGTTTCTAGTGGGAGTGGTGTGTTGCTGACCTCAACTCGGGATGTTGTGGGTCGGTGGGTGGAATACTTTGAAGACCTCCTCAATCCCACCGGCACGTCTTCCACTGAGGAAGCGGAGCCTGGGGACTCTGGGTCGGGCCCTCCAATCTCTGGTGCTGAGGTCACCGAGGTGGTTAAAAAGCTCCTCGGTGGCAGGGCCCCAGGGGTGGATGAGATTCGCCCGGAGTTCCTTAAGGCTCTGGATGTTGTAGGGTTGTGTTGGCTTACGCGACTCTGCAATATTGCGTGGACATCGGGGGAAGTTCCCCTGGATTGGCAGATCGGGGTGGTGGTCCCTCTATTCAAAAAGGGGGACCGTAGAGTGTGTTTCAACTACAGGGGAATCACGCTCTTAAGCCTCCCTGGTAAGGTCTATTCGGGGGTTCTGGAGAGGAGGGTCCATCGGATAGTCGAACCTCAGATTCAGGAGGAGCAGTGCGGTTTTCGTCCTGGCCGTGGAACACTGGACCAGCTCTACACTCTCAGCAGGGTCCTGGAGGGTGCGTGGGAGTTTGCCCAACCAGTCTACATGTGCTTTGTGGACTTGGAAAAGGCGTTCGACCGCGTCCCTCGGGGGTCCCTGTGGGGGGTACTCTGGGAGTATGGGGTATTGGGCCCTTTGATACGGGCTGTTAGGTCCCTGTATGACCGGTGTCAGAACCTGGTCCGCATCACCGGCAGTAAGTCGGGCTTGTTCCCAGTGAGAGTTGGACTCGGCCAAGGTTGCCCTTTGTCACCGATTCTGTTCATAACTTTTATGGACAGAATTTCTAGGCGCAGCCAAGGTGTTGAGGGGATCCGTTTTGGTGGCCTTAGGATTGCGTCTCTGCTTTTTGCCAATGATGTGGTCTTATTGGCTTCATCAGATCGTGATCTACAGCTTTCGCTGGAGCGGTTCGCAGCCGAATGCGACGCGGCCGGGATGAAGGTCAGTTCCTCCAAATCCAAGGCCATGGTCTTGAGCCGGAAAAGGGTAAAGTGCCCTCTCCGGGTCAGGGAGGAGGTCCTACCCCAAGTGGAGGAGTTCAAGTATCTTGGGGTCTTGTTCACGAATGAGGGAAAAATGGAGCGTGAGATCGATAGGCGGATAGGTGCAGCATCTGCAGAGAAGCGGGTGCTGTACAGGTCTGTCGTGGTGAAGAGAGAGCTGAGTCAAAAGGCGAAGCTCTCAATTTACCGATCGATCTACGTTCCTACCCTCATCTATGGTCACGAGCTTTGGGTTGTGACTGAAAGAATGAGATCTCGGATACAAGCAGCCGAAATGAGTTTTCTCCGCAGGGTGTCTGGGTTCTCCCTTAGAGACAGGGTGAGAAGCTCTATCATCCGGGAGGGACTCAGAGTACAGCCGCTGCTTCTCCACGTCGAGAGGAGCCAGTTGAGGTGGCTTGGGCATCTGTTTAGGATGCCTTCTGGACGCCTCCCTTGTGAGGTGTTCTGGACACGTCCCACCGGAAGGAGGCCCAGAGGAAGACCCAGGACACGCTGGAGGGACTATGTTTCTCGGCTGGCCTGGGAACGCCTCGGGATTCCCCCGGAAGAGCTGGCCCAAGTGGCTGGGGAGAGGGAAGTCTGGGCCTCCCTACTTAGGCTGCTACCCCCGCGACCCGACCCCGGATAAGCGGAAGATGGATGGATGGATGTCTTTTTAAGTATGTCTGGGGATGAATTAGCTTAAAGGCAGGAAAGCTTATTATTACAGTTGAGGTATTTTATATTTCCTATGCTGAAAATTAAAAATTCCAAGTAATTGATGACATTGAAGTATTTTTCTCCCACTGCAAGTATCAAATCAGCACCCATACAAAAAAAAAAAAAATCCATCTGTGTAAACACTTTGTACTTCCTGTTTTGACATATTTTCCAAGTTTTACTCCAGTAAGCATATTTAAATGTTTACATTCTACAGAGGGACACATTCTACAGAGAATCCATCTAGAGCATCATGACCAGATGCATCAAACTTTGGAAAGGAAGCTATTTGATGGTGGTGAGAATGGCAGAGAAGATCATTAAGACTCCCCTCCTCTCCATCTAGGACATACTGTTGGTCTCAGACGCTGTCTGACCAGAACATATAAAATCAAAAGAGACAACTCACACCCACAATATGAACTGTTTACTCTGCTGGCCTCTGGCAGGAGGTACAGCAGCCTGAGGACCAGAACCACCAAGTTCTGCAACAGTTTAATCCCATGAGCTACCAGACTGCTGAACTCAGGTCATTAATGAAGTGACCACAATAGCAAACACACACACAGCCACAGACATACGTCAGTAAACACCATACCCTAAATACGCAGTATATGGGAATTCACTTATGAATGGATGCTGTGTATTGTGTATGTATGTATAAATATATATATGTAAATATTTGCATGTGTAAATGTATCATATGTCTAGGTGTATATAGGAACATTCACTAACATTTGCACATTACTTCTTGTATCCGCACCAGAATTGCATCTTCTGTTCTAAACACCAAAGTGTATAAAATTCATGTAAATTATGTACTCTTACACTGATGTGGAGAAATGGAATGAAATTTTGTTCAATTTTGCATGGTCCACTGTACAATTTTGAATGACAATAAAGTTTATAAAATTTTTAAAATCTTTGCTTAACTTTCATCTACTTGTTGGTCGAACTATATGGCATAAATGTGTTTGGCTGGCAAATAGTGATGTTTTGACCAATTTAAGGCATCAGGAATTTCAGCGTGGGAACACCTGGCGTAAACAAGTAACTCAGTGTTGAGGCTGAAACATCATAAATACAGATTACATTTGACACATATTTATGTAGGTAAATTCTGTGTGCAGGAACAAAAATAAACCCATTACCCACATACCCCTACAGCAGAGGCTTACTTACAGTTGATCTGTAAGCCATGTTCTTAATACTTGATTAGTAACAAACCTGAAACAAATCCATTTCTCAGAATTATGTAAGCAATGATATGTTTCTGATTGAAATGGATGTATGGGATTCAATCACTTGTCAAGAGCAGAAGAAAAAAAAAAGCACGTTTTTATTTGTATGCAAACTTGAATATCAGACATGGGTGACTATTGTTAATGTTGGTATGTTTTTTTTCAAGCATGTCTTTAAAAGAAGAACAAGAACCATCTTCAGTTCTATTCTGACATCAGTTTTGCCTGCTTTTGAATAGCAGGTCTAATAACTGTTCCTTAAAGTCTGTCTCCTAATGTCACATTTCTGCCCCTCCTGCCATGGTTCTTGTCATCATGTTCTATTTTTCCTGCTCATGTCTTGTTTCAAGTCTGCTCCTGTCTACCTTCACCACGTCCACTCTGCTGTATCACCACAATCAGCAATCATGTATGTACCTGTTTCTTGCCCTTCTTAAACTCCATGCTCACTCTCATACTCTGCCAGATTATGCAACTCATTCAGATAGTAGATGTCCAGCGATTATGTCACAGCCTTGTCTTCCTGCTATGTTCTGACCTCACACCTGCCTCTTGGATTCCTCACCTTGCCTGCTCCTTGTCTGATTTGGATTTACATATCTGGCCATGGTACTGACTCTGCTTTCTACTATCCCAACTATGTCTCAAAGATTTCGTATTGGCTTTTGATTTGGATTTCTGACTTACTGTGCCTGACCCCTGCCTGTTCTACTGGACGTCACTTTTGGATGCCCCATCAAACTATGTTCTGCACTTTCTCAGGGGTTGCCACAGAAGGCAAACTGGCAAAATATTTGGCAATTGTTTCAGGCCAGATGTCCTGCCTGACTCATCCACAAACCATTAAGCTACCACAGCCCTCATTTGTGGAGACTTCCATCTAAAGCTCCCAGGAAGAAGCTGAGAAGTTTTAGGACCTTGCTTAATTGTCCACATTGGGACAAATGAGGGCGGAAGCATATGTGGGTGCTTTACCTCTCCCACCCCACATTTGTTGTAATGATCCAGGGATTCAAACATATGACTTAACAATTACATGCTTGCCTTCTCTAACCTATTTGTGCTTTTATTTGGAGTGAATGTAGCTAAAAGGCATTTACAGTTGTAACGGCAGCAGAATGTGCAAACTCTTCGCTTAAAACCACAGCATTTGTCAGCTCATGTAGAAATTAGAGCATAAATATAAAATGTATTGTACATTACTGTGCATGTGAGATCTTAAAAAAGAGCTTTGAAATCTCTTAATAATTTTTACATAAGTTGAAACAAACAAAAAATCTAATCTAGATGGTGTTTTGATTTTTAAGCTACATCTGTGAGAAAATAGCTTTCTTGTTTTATGATGTTAGCTTTATGCGTCATTGAATTTTCTTTAAGTACGAGTATCGAACATTTAAACATTTACAAATTTACATTTAAGGCTTGCGATCATCTTGGCTATTGGATTTCCATTGCCATCTAGGGATGGTCTGAGTGCATGGCAAAAATTTACGGCAACTCCAGTCAATAACCTTTATGAACCTGTAGTTGAGCCAAGCTCAAACCTCTGCAGTTAAGTGATTAGGAGAGCAAGGCAATGCACATTTTAAATCCCAGCAGCTCCAAGAAAAAGCATATGGATGTGTACAAACATTCCTGCAAATATTCCCAAAGGATGCTGACTCTAATAGGAAAATATTCCAAGTCAACCTGCTCATGAAGTGTTAGACAAATTGCTGGATGAAAAAAAAAAAGATGTAACTTAAAGACAGATGTGGGAAAAAATATATACAAAAACTTAAGAAATCTATCAACTAAATATATAGATTGTAGAAATATTTTGGTGGTGTATGGACAAAACATTAGGATTGTGAAAATGAGGATGATGATGGAGAAGTACAGAGAGGGTCAGAAAGAACTCCACTGCGTCTTTGTTGATATAGAGAAAGCATACAACAGGGTGCTGAGGGAGAAATGTGTGGTATTGTATGATGAAATCTGGAGTGGCAGAGAAATATCTTGGGCTGGTACAGGACATGTACAGTATGATGACAGCAGGACAGTGGTGAGATGAGCTGTAGGAATGACAGATAGCTTCAAGGTGGAGGTGGGAGTGCATCAAGGATCGACTCTGAACCCCTTCTTGTTTGCTCTGGTGATGGACCGACTAACAAATGAGGTCAGACAGGAATCCCTATGGACTATGACCATGAGAGGAGTGGTGATGCAGAGGTTAGAGAAGGTGGGCCTGTGATCGGAAGATCGCTGGTTCAAGCCCCGGTACTGACAACATTAAAAAAAATGTGGGTGGAGTAGGTCAAGCACCCACACCTGCCCCTACCCTCATTCACCCCACTCTGGGCCCTTGAGCAAGGCCCTTAACCCCCATCTGCTCCCTAAACAGGTCTCTCTTGAAAATGAGTTTTCGTGGCTCAATGAGACTACCTGGATAAATAAAGGGTAAATGAAAAAAAAAATGTTAGCAGATGACATTGTGATCTGTGGTGAGAACAAGGAACAGGTGGATGAGAACTTGGAGAGGTGGAGGAATGCACTTGAAAGAAGAGGAATGTAATTCAGCCATAGTAAGACAGAGTACATGTGTGTGAATGAGAGGGAGGCCGGTGGAACAGTGAGGATACAAGGAGCAGAGGTCACAAAGGTGCAAGACTACAATTACTTGGAGTCCACTGTCCAGGAAAATAGGGAATGTGGTAAAGAAGTGAAAAAGAGAGTCCAGGAAGGATGGAGAGGATGGAGAAAAGTTTCAGTAGTGATTTGTAACAAAAGGGTGTCAGTGAAGGTCAATGGAAAAGTTTACAAGACAGTGGTGAGACCAGCTAAGTTATATGGTCTGGAGACAGTGACATTGACAACAAGACAGGCGAAAGAACTGAAAGTGGTGGAAATGAAGATGTTGAGGTTCTCCTTAGGAGTGACAAGGATGGATAAGATTACGAATGAGATCATCAGAGGTACAGCACAGGTTGAACAACTGGGAGATAGAGAGGCCAGACTGAGATGGTTTGGACATGTCCAGATATTGGTAGAAGAATGTTAGAAATGCAGCTGCCAAAAAAGCTGCAGAGGAGATTCTATATATGGATGCAGTTAGAGAGGACATGGAGGTAGTTGGAGTGAGGACAGAGGATGCAGAGGACAGAGTGAGATGGAGGAGGCTGACTCGCTGTGGAGGGAAAAGATGAAAGAAGAAGAAGTAGATCCATCCATCCATTATCTTTACCTGCTTATTCCATTTTGGGTCACGGGGGTCGCTGGTGCCCATGTCCAGCAGTCACTGTGCAAGGGGCGCGGTACACCCTGGACGGGTCGCAAGTCCATCACAGGGCCACATAGAGACAAATGAGACAAACAACCATTCACTCTCTCACTCACACCTAGGGACAATTTAGAGTTACCAATCAGCCTAACGTGCATGTTTTTGGTCTGTGGGAGGAAACCGGAGTACCCGGAGAAAACCCACGCATGCACGGTGAGAACATGCAAACTCCACCCAGAAGGCCCCTGGACCGGGGTTTGAACCAAGGACCTGCTCGCTGAGAGGCAGCAGCTCTACCAGTTGCGCCACCGTGCTGCCCCAGAAGAAGTAGATGATGACAAAAAAAACTTATACTAGTAGAATGGAAAATTAGTTAAATCAAATTAATTGAGTTCCGTGTTAACTGTTTGAATCTCTTGTCCTCTTCGTAAGAATTAGTTTGTGTGTGCAGTCCAAACACAAACAACAAATACATTTTAAAAATCTGTGAAGAACAGGCAATATCCATTAATTTTAAGACTAGCTTCATGTGGAGTTTCAAAAACCACAGTCGTTATAACTTTGCTAAATGTATTCATGTTTTTTTAGAAGTTTAATTACAGAATGCAAAAACTGGGATTTTTTTAGATTTTTTTTTGCCTTGTTAAATTTATACA
>NC_056498.1:67813856-67828498 GCF_014905685.2 Nematolebias whitei | reverse complement strand
CCCCCCCCCCCCCCCCCCCCCAAAAAAAAAAAAAAGAGAGCTAAAGTTCCATTAAAATGAGAATGACACTTCTGCATTGCCACTCTGTTACTGAGTAAGACTATGGCAACTGTTTTTTTTTTTTTAACAGCAGCTTTCTTTGCTGGTATCCACAGAGAGCAAAGAGAGAGGAAGATGGAGGAAGCATTAGCGATTCACTGTAGCAGGTATTCTGCCAGATATTTAATATGAGGTGAGCAAGCATCCTTTCTTCATAAAAACTCGACTAACTGCTACTGTTGGCTCAGACTGGCACTGTCAGACTGAAGGCACTTAGGGGATTCATCACCAAAAAAATTGAGGTTTAAATTGCCAGCAGGTTTATTTTTATTTCATTTTATTTATTTTTTTGCTGTTCAGTTCACTTTTGTAATGTTTTAGCTGAATATCTATAAAATTAAGAAATTTATAGCAATTCTTATCTTAGCAGTTTCTGATTATTTATGGCAGCTTTTTAAAATTTAATTGGCTGCTTAAGTTATTCAGCTGTAGATGTATATTCAGTGGTTACTTTGGAAACGTTCCATTAAAATCCTTTCATTGGTCCATCAGATAATTTGTTAACAGACAAAGAGATGGAGTTAAAGTTAAACCATCAATTAAAGCTAAACCTTTAGGCAAAATTTTACGCAATAAGTAGCTCTTGGAATGTGTGTTCTAAAAGACTTTTGGCTCCAAACACAATTTTAGCACAATATCTGTAAACTGAATAAATTGTAGGTATTGTTTTTGTATTTTAATGTTCAGTTAGTTGTGGCAGCCATCTTGAACCACATTGTCTCTAAACATTAATTAGTGGTAAATGTACATCCAGTGATTACTTTCTGCAAGTTTCATTACAGTTTGTTTATTGGTTTACGATATATAGTACAGGTGCTGGTCATTTTCTCTCTGCGCTCCGGTGAAGACAGACGTTCCCTGTTCTGCTCCATCCCCACGCGTCCCTGCTTTGCGCTCTTTCGTCTTGTGAGCCCTTTAATGAGCCTCTTTTTTTTTCCTGCATATCTTCCTAATTCGAAGGATTTGATCAGTTGGTCTCTCAACAAAATTGATCAACTTCTCCCGACAGGAAGTCAGGGTAAGGAGGACCCACTTACCTCCATCCATCCATTATCTTTGCCCACTTATTCCATTTTTTTTGGGTCACGGGGGTCGCTGGTGCCCATGTCCAGCAATCACTTTGCGAGGGGCGGGGGACACCCTGGCCGAGTCGCAAGCCCATCACAGGGCCACTTAGAGACAAACAACCATTCACTCTCTCACTCACACCTAGGGACAATTTAGAGTTACCAATCAGCCTAACATGCATGTTTTTGGTCTGTGGGAGGAAACCGGAGTACCCGGAGAAAACCCACGCATGCAGGGAGAGAACATGCAAACTCCACCCAGAAAGGCCCCTGGACCGGGGTTCGAACCAAGGACCTGCTCATTGAGACACAGCAGCTCGACCAGTTGCGCCACCGTGCTGCCTCCTCCTGGCATGTTTAGAAAAAACAAAGACCTTTTGTCTGTCTCCTCACCCTTCCCTTCCCCAAGGCGGTGGACATGTGACGGAACCTCAACCAAGCTGATGCTAACAAACACCTCTTATCTGAACAATGGCAGAGCGCGGGGGTGGGGGGTGGGGGGGTGTCTCTGGACTATGCTATGACCTTCCCTTAAAATTGAATGCCTTCACTGGCCTATATGTATCACGTCTATTTATGTTGCTTTGCTGTGGTAGTTTTTTTGATGACTCAAACCGTGCCCTGTCTAAGACAAGGTGTGAGAGATCTATTTTTTTTATACTGTCTCTCCTCATGTTTTCTTCCCTTTTCTGATCTAAGCAAAAATATTATTCTGAATAAGAACAAGAGGGCCGGGCTAATTAGCATTAGCTTTGTGCACTATGTCCATCTTTCGGACGACTGTACATACATGTTCTTGTTTTATGTTTTATTTAAAAGTTTCACTTTTTGAATGGAATAACTGAAATAAATCAATTTTTTATTTGTATTTTTTTTTTAATTCTACTTTTATGACCAGCTCATGTATTTTGGACACACAAACACAGGCAAAAGCATTTTCCTTCTCCTTGACCTTTGCTTTTTGGCAGTGGGAGAAAATATTGTCATTTCAGTTTTTGGGTGGATTAAAATATTATATTTTTCTTAAATCCTACAAAAAAATGCCATTATTATGTTATTTTTTCCATCAGCTAAACTAATTACATTCTGCTAGGCATTTGTCTTACACTTGTGTCTCAGTGTGCACAAAAGCTGCAGTCTGAAAACACTGGGTCATACGTGTTCACATTTTGACTGAGAAAAGATCTTACAGTGAAGACAAGATGACAAATAATAAAAAAACATTTGACTGGTATTTGTGGAGACACAGAGTGAAAGGGTTATGAGCACAAAGATAGGTGACACGTTTTGTCATTTCTTTGATGTGCACAAGTTTTCCATGTTGCTGTCAGCTTGAATTGGTTTCAGATCTGAGGTAGAGCCAAGAACAGACATAAACAGCCATGCAGAAAAATCTAATGTGAGCAGCAAACCAAGAATAAAGTGGAAGCAGCCTTTTTCTTGACATCAGATCAGATATTCTTATTAATGCTGATCTTAGCTAAAATAGGACATGCACAAAAAAGACAAGCATTATTATACTTTGCACTAAATATATTTGTCACAAGGAATCAATTTTTTTTTCTTTTGCAGTCATTTGATGTCAAATGTGTTTTGCATTAGCTTGAATGATGTCATTGTAAAATTTAACAAATACTTTTTTTGAATAGAGATGAACAATTATTTAAAAATATAGTGTAAACATCCATCTACCCATTCTTTTCCCACTTTTTTCCTTTCTGGCTGGCCGGGAGCTAGTGCCTATCTTTAGCAGTTACTGCGAGAGAGGCTGGGTACTCTTTGGACAGGTGACCAATCCAGCCCAGGGACACATAGAGACAAATGGGACAACCACACGTTCACTCACACCTAGGGACAAATTAGTTACCACTTCATCTAACATGTAGGTTTTTACTTTGTGGGTGCAAACTGAAATACCCCGGGGGATAAAAAGACACATGCACAGGGAGAACATGCAAACTCCACACAACAAATCCACTATAAAGTTTAACCCTATTAAAAGTATTTTATTTTTTACATTTAACACATGAGAAAATATGCAAGTCCCTGCATTAGTCTTAACATGTTGTAATGCTCCGTAGGTTTTTTTGTAATCAGTGCTGCAAGCTGCTCTTTGATTTATGCACAGCCATGCCTAAAACTGCTGCCCAACATTTATGACCTCCAGCTTTATGTCCTTCCGATATACTACACCAGCTTATATTTTAACAGCTCTTGTCTAAATGTAGCAACTATTAATTATTCATATTCCATTTGCAGAGGTAGGAGTACAGGGAAATTGACCAGAAGGTCACTTACTGTAAGGGTTTTGATGTTTACATGGAAAATAAATATATAAAATAAGAATGAAAAACAATTGCTTGTCTGTGTTGACCAAAATTGTTTTTTTTTTTTTATTGAATACATGAGATATTTCATACAGGAGGGATTCTAGATGTTTTGTAGTTCTTATGTGATGTGGTTTATCTAAGCAAAAAGATTGTTAAAGTTATTTTCACATGATTTATTCTGTACATTTTCATCTGTTTTATGAGAAATGTTACTAGTTTTACAGATACAGGTTATTTTAATTCATCCACATGTCAAACATGGACAAACAAAATCCCATAGTATAAAAAAATAAATAAATAACAGTATCTGGTATCCGATGACTTGCATACAGTAATTGTTGATGGTATGGGTTTTGTTCTTTCATGAGGCTCTTCAGGACCTGCAGGACCTTATTCTTTGTAGATGCTTGTCTGTGTCTGACGTCTCATAGTGTATGCCTGCTTGAGGGATCTCAAGTTATTTATAGTCTTCCTGAACATCTGTAATGTTGCTTTCTGGCAGATCAACCCCTTTAGGTGTGATCACCTTGCCTCCCTTAATCTTTGGCCAGGATATTATCCCAGCCGAGTATTTCATAACACTTAGGGCATACGTGTTCTATAATTCCCTAACAAGAACTTCTACACATCAGTAGACCAAGGAAGTGATCTGTGTCCTATTAAACCTCCAGGCGTCTGCAGCAGTCACAACAGCTCAGCTCCTCCGTGTTAACTGTCAACTCTGGGTTTTGAGAGGAACTATGAAGAACCAACTACTGGGTCAGCAGTTTAAATCTGAAAACCAGGGAAGAATTAAAAAAAGAATGTTGCAAGCAAATAGTGAATGATAAAGGAAATACGCAAAAGAGAGAGAAAAAACGAGTCGAAAGATGACAACAAAGGGAAACGGTGAATGATACGAGTGTTATGTGTGTGTTTGAGTGTGGATGTGCCTTCGGGACATGCTGTCAACTGTCAGATGTCAGTGTTCAACAGGCTTTCGTCCCATAGGGTCTCCTGTCACCAACCCCGAGCACCTCGGGGTGATGGTGTAGGGCAAATGGAAGCAAAGGGGAAGCGAGAGAGAAGTGAAGGCCAAAAAAAGGGCTTTGCTTGCATCCTGTCACTGACTGTAATCACCCTTCAGTGTGTGTGAACAAGAGAGCAGATGTAAAGAAGGCTAGCCTTACACTGGACAAAACTGTCTCTAACCCGAAGTGCTAAGTGCTTTGCCAGAAGTAGCTGTCAAATATATTAGTGTATGTGTGTGCCCTTGTACTTTTATCCTTGTAAATGCTGCAATGCTGGTGCACTGCATTGAAAGAAACGGTCTGAATAATATTAGCCCTTTAAATTTAAGCAGCAACACAAATCAACAACTGAATTAAATTAATAGACCTGAAGGATTATGTAACATACTCTCAGGTTATAGAGAAAAAAATATATAACATGAAAACATTTATAAAAATGCTAATTAACCAGAACTTGATCTGCATGGAGGATTTTAGAAGGAAAGCTGTTCAAATGATTTGCACTTTCTCAAGGGAACATTGGGGTAGAGAGGGGCTGGGCTCTTCATGGTCACGTTATTCAATAATAATGCTCAAACACGGCCATTATGGTCTCTTATATTCTATTTTCTAATATCACACACAAAATAATACCATGCAAGCTCAATGTCACTTGCTGCTTTCATCATCAAACATTAATTTGTAATGATGAACATACCATTAAACTACAGTACTGAGCAACCCAAGATCATTCAGAAATGTACAGATACATTATGTAGGCTATACACAGTGGCAATTTTTGCCTCTTGTTGGGGTTGCTCAAACACCCCTAAATTTCAACTCAGCATCCCTGAAAAATTGTCATAGCGCGGGGAACCCAGATTTGTACGAGACCAGAAAGGACAGAATACGATTAGAAAAAGATAAGTGTTTATTATATACAGTGAATTATTTACAAGTGGTCCTCTCTTCGGAAGATCCTGGGGAAAAGAGTTGGTTCAGAGAAGGTCCACTGGCAGGATTGTACGTAGAGAATAATTGCTAGTATTTCTCTTACAGATGGTAGCGTCGATGTTAAGCATGTGTGGACAGGTGAGCTGGCGTGTGGCTGAAAGGCGAGGCACAGAGAGCAGGAACCAGAGACAACGGGGATTCCAGGACAGGACAGGACTCGAGGAAGCAGGATGACTGCGGGCACAAAAATAGAAAGTAAGTAACACTTTGTCTATCACAATGAATTACAGGCCAAAAGCAACAATACCAAAAAGGGTACAATGCTCCAGCGTCGAGTCACACTGGACTGCAGTCTTAAATAGTAGAGGATCCTCTTAGGTGGATGGATGACAGCTGGTGGTAATCAGCGGCCATCTTGGAGGAGGAGCTGCAGGCAGTGGAACTCTTACAAAAATAAAGTAAAAATAAAAAAAAATAAAAAAATTGATTTGGTCGTTCTGGGTTTGGGGTTCTGTTTATTGCATTTATGATTCAATTCACCAAAACAAACTGATTTTAAAGGTAATAAATCATTGTAATACTTATTTACATAATGACTTTGATGAATGTCCAGCCCCTGAGCTGTTGGATCTCAGTAACTGTGGCTCCCTGAGAAGTTTAGCTGAATAGCCCTGTTTTAGAGCAGTGGTTCCCAACCCTGGTCCTTGAGGAACACCATCCTTCATGTTTTAAGTTGTTTCCCTGCACCAACACACCTGATTCAGTGACTTAATTATTTCTCCATGTTCTGCAGAAGCATGTAAATCACCCATGTATTAAAAGCAGGTGTGTTGGAGCAGAGAAACAACTAAAACATGCAGGATGGTGTTCCTCAAAGACCAGGGTCGGGAACCCCTATTGTAGAAGGTGGAATACAATTTATTCCATTTCCAAAACCTAAACAGAGTCTGGAAAAATGTAAAAGATGGATGAAGCCCTGTGGCTGACCTCATGAGCTGCTGAATACAGTAGTGATAAACAGGAAGTACCACATGTTCATCTGTACAAAGGTAACTGCAAGTAAATCCTCCATTTTAGTCATAATTTCATTGTGCAGTTTGCTTAATGACTACATTAAAGGTTAATGCTTAAAACTAGTTGTACTTTCTTTTGTGTATTTTTTATGTAGATGTATGTTGCAACTTCTGGTTGCATAAGTTTAGTTTTTATTATGATCAGTTAACACTAAACTGATTTTTTTACAAAGCATTTAGTAGGTTGTATAATGTAAAGCAGAGCGCTACGTCTGTAGCATCGTAGCTAGCATGTCTGTATTGCATGCCGTTAGCTTAGCGTTACTTCTTGTTGTGCCAAGCTCGCTAAAATAGTTATTGAATCAAGTGTTTACTAATGTAGGTAAGGAAATGGCATCTACTTTATTAAACATTTTCTGGAGGAGGTACCTCAGACCCTCCCACCAGTGCCCCCCCCCCCCCCCCCCCCACACACACACACACACACATTATAAATGCTTCTGATGCCAGTGGCCACCACGTTGTTCAAGCCAAAAGCTATTGTCAGCACTGGGGGCTAAGCACCCCTAAAGGGCTGATTCTAGAATTGCCCCTGACTACATACAGGTCCTTCTCAAAAAATTAGCAAATTGTTATAAAGGTCATTATTTTCCATAATGTAATGATAAAAATGAAACTTTCATATATTTCAGATTCATTGCACACCAACTGAAATATTTCAAGTCTTTAGTTGTTTTAATACTGATGATTATGGCATACAGCTCATGAAAACCCAAAATGCCTGTCTCAAAAAATTAGCATATCATGAAAAGGTTCTCTAAAAAAGCTATTAACCTAACCATCTGAATCAACAACGTAACTCTAAACACCTGCAAAAGATTCCTGAGGCTTTTAAAAACTCCCAGCCTTGTTCATTACTCAAAACCTCAGTCATGGGTAAGACTGCCGACCTGACTGCTGTCCAGAAGACCATCATTGACACCCTCAAGCAAGAGGGTAAGACACAGAAAGAAATTGCTGAACGAATAGGCTGTTCCCAGAGTGCTGTATCAAGGCACCTCAGTGGGAAGTCTGTGGGAAGGGAAAAGTGTGGCAGAAAACGCTGCACAACGAGAAGAGGTGACCGGACCCTGAGGAGGATTGTGGAGAAGGGCCGATTCCAGACCTTGGGGGACCTGCGGAAGCAGTGGACTGAGTCTGGAGTAGAAACATCTAGAGCCACCGTGCACAGGCGTGTACAGGAAATGGGCTAAAGGTGCCGCATTCCCCAGGTCAAGCCACTCTTGAACCAGAAACAGCGGCAGAAGCTGGGCTACCTGGGCTACAGAGAAGCAGCACTGGACTGTTGCTCAGTGGTCCAAAGTACTTTTTTCGGATGAAAGCAAATTTTGCCTGTCATTTGGAAATCAAGGTGCCAGAGTCTGGAGGAAGACTGGGGAGAAGGAAATGCCAGAAGTCCAGTGTGAAGCACCCACAGTCAGTGATGGTCTGGGGTGTCATGTCAGCTGCTGGTCCACTGTGTTTTATCAAGGGCAGGGTCAATGCAGCTAGCTATCAGGAGATTTTGGAGCACTTCATGCTTCCATCTGCTGAAAAGCTTTATGGAGATGAAGATTTCATTTTTCAGCACGACCTGGCACCTGCTCACAGTGCCAAAACCACTGGTAAATGGTTTACTGACCATGGTATTACTGTGCTCAATTGGCCTGCCAACTCTCCTGACCTGAACCCCATAGAGAACCTGTGGGATATTGTGAAGAGAAAGTTGAGAGACGCAAGACCCAACACTCTGGATGAGCTTAAGGCCGCTATCGAAGCATCCTGGGCCTCCATAACACCTCAGCAGTGCCACAGGCTGATTGCCTCCATACCACGCTGCATTGAAGCAGTCATTCATGCAAAAGGATTCCCGACCAAGTATTGAGTGCATAACTGAACATGATTATTTGAAGGTTGGCGTTTTTTGTATTAAAAACACTTGTCTTTCATTGGTGGGATGAAATATGCTAATTTTTTGAGACAGGCATTTTGGGTTTTCATGAGCTGTATGCGGCAGCACGGTGGCACAACTGGTAGAGCTGCTGCCTCTCAGCGAGCAGGTCCTTGGTTCAAACCCCGGTCCAGGGGCCCTCTGGGTGGAGTTTGCATGTTCTCTCCGTGCATGCGTGGGTTTTCTCCAGGTACTCCGGTTTCCTCCCACAGACCAAAAACATGCATGCTAGGCTAATTGGTAACTCTAAATTGTCCCTAGGTTTGAGTGAGAGAGTGAATGTTTGTTTGTCTCGTTTGTCTCTATGTGGCCCTGTGATGGACTTGCAACCTGTCCAGGGTGTACCCCGCCCCTCGCACAGTGATTGCTGGACATGGGCACCAGTGACCCCCGTGACCCAAAATGGAATAAACGGGTAAAGATAATGGATGGATGGATGAGCTGTATGCCATTATCATCAGTATTAAAACAATTAAAGACCTGAAATATTTCAGTTGGTGTGCAATGAATCTGAAATATATGAAAGTTTCATTTTTATCATTACATTATAGAAAATAATGACCTTTATCACAATATGCTAATTTTTTGAGAAGGACCTGTATGTGTCAAAGCAAAAACACTGACATAAATAAAGTAAAATAAATAAATAAAAACAACTGAAAACACACACGCCACACATTTCTTGTTCTTTTCTATGTGCTTGACGGCGTGCTAATGTTGTTTTTCACAGGATGACAGTTGGTTGTGACGTTGAACTCCCTCATGGCTCATTTAGATGGGACGTGATGTTTTCAACACCAGAGAGCTACCGGTCCAATTCCCATGGCGTTATCCACAGTTAGCATGAAGAAAAGGAAATGAGGAAAAGAGGAAGAAAATATGTTTGTGTGTAAAATCTCACCTCCAGCTGCGTCTGTCAAATACAGATAGTCCTTCTAAAAAGATGGGGAGGACGAATGAGGAAGCTGAGGTACATGAAGATTGAATAGTAACTTGCAGCAATATTTGGTCTCATAAAAGTTTAATATATTTAAGTGCAACATCTTTTTATTATTATTTGTAGTAAAACAAACAACGCAGTTGGTGCCGTGAAACCATATAATGTATTGTTACGTATTCATAAATTAATAGCCTGAGGTAAAAGGATCAGTTTAATGCAAATTTATTTTTATATTGAGGATTTTCCAGGGGCTGTCACAAAATAATATTGCAGGATAAGTCATATTGTATGCTGGTAGAGCACATTTAGCATTTCTGAGAGTATTTTTTTTTTTTTTTTTTGCATTTCATGCACCTTAAACAGATGATCCACTGTAGCCTGCTGCGGTGAGCCTACTTATCAAAACTAATTAATTCAACATTTTATTTCATTCTGAATTAAATTTACACAATTAAAAACTTTGAGAGAAAGAAAGATAAATAATAAAAACCAATAAGAAACATATTTAAAACGGTTGAAATGTAGCAGGAAATCAGATGTTGATGACATCTCTGTGGATTCTTATAAATGCAGTCAGCTTTGTGTTTGAGCCTGGCAACAACTGATCTCAACATATAAAGCTCAGTGTCAGACGGTGACACAGGTTAACATTCCCAGTTGCACACATGGACCAAATTTACTGCCAACAGTTCAATATTCCTAGAGAAATGTTCACAGTTCTCACATTTCTCTTCCAACTCTAAAAAATGTGGTTTCTTATAAATGTGGAAAGGTGAAATAAAATGAAGTGTAACTAATTGCATTTTGTTTTCTGGACAATATGACAAGACTCTTGATTTATATTGTTTGGTTATCTGGGTGTAGATATTCTTCTTTAAACTGTCTTCAGTTGATCCAAAATGCTATAAAGTATGTACAAAGTATACAAAGTAATGGGAGTTAGCAGGAGAGATCACATCTCTCCAGTTTTAGCTTCTCTCCATGTCTCCCTGTCAAATTCATAACATATTTCAAAATCTTACTTCTAACCTACAAAGCCCTCAACAACCTAGCTCCATCTTATATGACATATCTTACTGTTCCATATTTTCCCAATAGAGCACTCTGCTCTCAGACTACAGGCTTACTTACGGTTCCTAGAGTTTCCAAAAGCAGAATGGGAGGAAGATCTTTCAGTTATCAGGCTACTCTCTTCCAGTTTCCAGTCTATAAGGCTGATACATTGTCCAGTTTTAAGATTATGCTTAAGACTTTTGATAAATCCTATAGTTAGGATATACTTGTTATGCTGCTATAGGCTTAGACTAATGGAGGACAAACTGACCTCATTTTTATAATGAATTGTTGTAAATGAATAGTTTTCATTCAACATTATTTCTATCTTAACGTGATTCTTGACCTGCCATTGTGTATCTATTCCTCCTTCCTGTTCCTCTCAAACCCAGCTGGTCAAAGCAGATGGCTGCTTGTCCTGAGACTGGTTCTGCTAAAGGTTTCGTCCTCATAAGGGAGTTTTTCCTTTCCACTTTTGCCTTTGTGCTTGCTCAAGATGAGAGTTTGTGATGGAGTTAAACTCAAAGCAGTCTGCTCCTCAGATAAATCTGAGACGACTTCTGTTATGATCTGGTGCGATATAAATAAACTGAATTGAATTGAATTGAAATTGAAAGTGGTTAATAAAACCACTTGCATGTGATTTAAAATACAACAGTTTTAGGAGAAAGCAAAAGACTATTAAGTTTAATTCTAACATTTTCTCAGACCATTTCTGACCCTGTAATTCTACAGCAACCAAATAAATATTCCACCCAAAGAGAAAAACAATGGAAATAGCTTTTGTTTCTCAGAATTCACTTTAGCAGATTGTTTGACTTATTTTGATTCATGTCTTTGGTGTGTTTGCTTTGTGCACTGTGCCTGAGACCACTGACCACATTTCAGTTCATATCCATGTCACATAGGTAGGGAATAGGATAAGAATGATAGAGACGAGACAGCCGCTGCAAGAGAAAAACGTTCAAGAGGAAAAAAAAAAGTGTTGGTTGTTGTGCTTTTACATCAGCAGAGAGTGGGTGCAGCAGATTGCTGTTTCTTTAAATATTCATCCCAGGCAGGTTGAGGAGTAAGTTGATCTGTCAGAGAGCTGTCACTGCCAGATGACGAGTTTCTGCTCCATGTCTCAAATGTCTCAGTCTTTTCTGCACAAACGTCTTCTTACTGATAATCAGAAGGTTTTACTCTTCAAGTATTCCTATTAGAGATTCTAATGTAAATAATTTATAACAATATTGATTTTAGCACATTGCTGTGCAAATATAGTAATCACCAAACGAACTGCCTGTCTGGGGTAGTGGGTTTTACTTTGTGAGTCTCTTGAGAAATGTTGAAGGAAATTAACGGCAGTACTTTATGACAAATATATGGTCGACATTAAGTGCATTTTACAGTATTATTAAAATACAGTATAAAACATTTTTAAAAATTCCAGGAAACTTCTTGTACAAGAATAGGGCAAACAACATTTTACTCAGTATTTCATCCATCCATTCATCCACCATCCATCCATCCATCCATCATCCATCCATTTATCCTTCCATCCATCCATCCATCCAGCCAGCCATCCATCCATCCATCCATCCAGCCAGCCAGCCAGCCAGCCAGCCAGCCAGCCAGCCAGCCAGCCAGCCATCCATCCATCATCCATCCATCCAGCCAGCCAGCCAGCCAGCCACCCAGCCAGCCATCCATCCATCCATCCATCCATCCATCATCCATACATCCATCCATCCATCCAGCCAGCCAGCCAGCCAGCAAGCCAGCCAGCCAGCCAGCCAGCCAGCCATCATCCAGCCTGCCAGCCAGCCAGCCAGCCATCCATCCATCCATCCATCCATCCATCCATCCATCCATCCATCCATCCATCCATCCAAACAGCCAGCCAGCCAGCCAGCCAGCAATCCATCCATCCATCATCATCCATCCATTTATCCATTCATTCATCCATAATCTTTACCCACTTATTCCTTTTCAGGTCGTGGGGGTCACTGGTGCCCATGTCCAGCCATCACTGTGTGAGAGGCAGGTACACCCTGGACAGGTCTCCAGTCCATTACAGGGATAATTCAGAGTTACCAATCAGTCTAACATGCATGTTTTTGTTCATTGGGAGGAAACCAGAGTACCCGGAGAAAACCCACACATGCAAGGAGAGAACATGCAAATTCCAACCAGAAAGGTCCCTGGCTGGCATTTGAACTGGGGCAACCTTCTCGCTGAGAGGCGGCTGCTCTACCAACTGCACCACCGTGCTGCCCTACCCAGTATATCTGAATGGAAAATTGGACAATACAAAACAAAATAAATAAATAAAAATCTTAAAGCACAAATTCGGTGAAAATTAAAATTTCACCACCCCTCCAAAAAATTAATAAAATACAAACAAACCCGTACAAGTTTTTTTCTACAATTTGCATTTTTTAAATAGCCCTTCCCAAAGCCATTGGTGATCTTTTCTTGTAGGTGCAATAGCACTAAACACAGACAGCAAAGATCAAGAGCTATCCATGGCCTTTTCAGTGTTTGGTCTGAGACAAGAACATTGTAGGCAAATTTACTGAAAGATGGTCAATGTGCACAGGTGAACAGGGAAACAGCTTTTAAAGAAAAGACTAAGAAGTATTGTGGGGAAACTATTTATTCAATGCATAGTTGAATTATTGATCATCAAACTGAGCTAATGTGAAATGTTTGTAAGCTGATAGCTGGTTTGCAGGTTGAAAACATACATAGATAAGAAGAGGACTCAGGAAATGACAAATGACATACATGATTAAAGATTTTCAAAGCCCTTCCATAGAAAATGTTAATAATTATCAATTGCATAGCTCAGTTTGAAAAATCCATTGGTGAGCTAACACATACAAAGGTCCTGGAAGTAAAGCAGACACATGATTACAGATTCGAAATTGTGTAATTCATCTGGAAACTGGAGAAAGATCAATAAGGTTAAGTAGCTAAATGTTGTTTCAAGCTGCAGTATTCATTTGTAATATTCTACATTAATCAAAACAGCTGAACATGTTTATGCTTAAAAGCTTTTTTGACTTGAACTACATTCATACTGCAGGTCTAAATGCTCATTTCTGATCATTTGCTCAGTTCAGGGTGAGATCTTTCACATTATGCAATCATCATAATACTCCAGTGTGAATACTCTTATGGCCCTGAAGCAACATGAACAGAATGAGATGTAACATCCCGTATAGAAAAAAACTGTTTAGGGAAGTAACTAAGGATGCTACACATCTAGCATGTGTGTATTGATTCTGAAGTTGTGCTAAAACCTATCTAATTATAATCTGACATACATGTTTCAACCAGTTTTTACATTTAATCTTGCCAGCTAATCCAGCATGGCGTTGTATTTCGGAACTGGAGTGACGCAGTAAAACTGAAATTAACTTGAGAATTGAGTCATGTTCCATCACTTTAGTGTCAATCTGGTCCGACACCAACATTATCACATGTTGCTATAGATTCTCAGTCACCCAGGACATGATAAATTAAAAGACACGTGGAGTGCCAACATTTTAACTGCATGATTTTGGTATTAGTATAAATACATGAAATGACTGGCTTTTCCCTCGCTCACTGGTGTAACAGATGAAATGCAACACATGATGATTCAGACTAAGGTTGCTTTAAAAACAAAACAAACAAACTAAAAAAAAAACCGAGATGCATCTGATTTAATATCACATATGAAGATAAAATAAAACTTGAGTTGGATTAGAAAAATGGATTTGTCAGATTCAGACTGTCATAAAAAAAATCCAATATATAAGCTAAAAATCTAATTTGTGCTGCTATAAACTGCGGTTTGAACGCAGCCTTTGATTTGAATACAGAGCTTTGTAGATTTCACTTGAGGAATCAAATTTAAATAACATGGTTTTAAAATCATTATGCAGGCCTTCCCCTTTTGATTAGCATATTTTTTGACTTTCATTTTAAATCTCCTGTATCTTTTTTTTATATTGTTATGGAATTGTTTTGTACCTTTTTAAAATGAATAAACAAAAGTCCAAACCAACAGATGAAGATAAAGGTTAAAATAGACTCAATAAAACATGACTAAAACATTCTCATAAATGTTGAATCAACATTAAAATCACAAAGCTTCAATTTTCTGTCAGGTCATCTGGACAGTTTCTTTGTTTTGCTGAAATGTTTCACCTTCCATCCGGAAGGCTTCATCAGT
>NC_056498.1:67795902-67798856 GCF_014905685.2 Nematolebias whitei | reverse complement strand
TCAAACAGGCAGGGTACTGCGGGCATAAAGAACAAGATGAGAGTATGTCGTATACTCACACGTTTAGGCTGGAGACATAAATACCAATAAAGCTCAATGCTCCAGCGATGAGTCACACAGGACTGCAGCCTTAAGTAGAGGTGTTCCTCATCAGGTGGATGGCCGTCAGCTGGTGTTAATTAACGGCCATCTTGGAGGAAGGCTGCAGACATTGGGACTCCTACAACATGGTTCTTAAGGTCAAGGTTTTTTACCTTAGGCTTAGTTCACTACAACTGCAAAGTGGGCCGGTAACGTTAGGCCCGCCTTCAAGAAGAGCTGGGCCAATGACATATATTCTAGTATATATGTCACTGAGCTGGGTGCACCTGCAGCACCACCAACACACCCAAAATGTATTCCACCGCAAGAGAGTCAGCCAGAAGATATGCTCCACCCATGGCCTTATTGAAAGACTGCTCAGTACAACAGGACAGATTCTCTCTCCCAAAAGAGCCAGATTGGACTCAAAAATCTTTGAAAACCAACTTCTTGCGAACTTGAACAAGAAATCCTTGGTGCAATATTAAAATGTGTCAGTTCATGGGATGTTGGACAGGAGACAAGAGATGTCTCCAAATGTCTCGACACTCGGGTCCAAGTTTTAAAAATGGTGTCAGGAAGTTAAAATATTGTTCAATATTGACCCATTACAAGGTTAAATAGAAAGTATTTTAACTAGTGTTGATGACAAACTGGAGTTGAAATATCAGTTGAAATGATCAGAGCCTGTTCCTTTGTTAGTTGTGTCTAATGCTCCTTTTGTTCAGGCAGACAACTTTTACTTAAATGTGTTTACTGCAGTTAAAATGACACGTTGGTTTTACTTTGTGTTAAATAAAAACTCTCAAAGGTATAATTATTCCTCTTTCTTATTTTGATTAATGACATTTAACTCTGCAGGTCATCCCTGAAATTCTGACGCACAGAATCACAAGTCCAAGTGTGAACTGTGTCACAGAGTAAACACAATAAAAACATGTATTATCTGCAGCATCGTTCAATAAAATGGCTCAACACTATTAATGTATTACAGAAAATATACATACGGTAGGCAGACTTAAAGATATGTAGACCATTACATTTGGTAATACATTCAGCAAGTACTTTTACTTTTAATATTTTAAGTATTTTAAAAGCAAGTACTTATTTACATTTACTTAAATAAAAATGTTAATGTGGTACTTCTACTTTTACTAGAGTACAATTTTGTCTGTTTATTTGTACTTTTACTTAAGTACAGTGTTTGAATACTTTCTCCACCACTGCACCTCATGTACCACATGTGATGGAAATGACAATAAAATTGCCTTGAACTTGATGGACTTGTGACTTGTCCAATGTGTACTCTGCCTCTGGCACTGTCACTCCTGGAATCAACAGCTCCGTGAACTGAGAGGAAAGCATGGTAAAGAAAATGGATGGATCATTCTGTTATGTGATCATATAAATACTGTATGTATTCTCATACTTAAACATCTGGTAAAAAATGAGGCAGCAGAGTTTCTGAATGAATCTACTTGTCACTGGGCAGTGTAAGAGGAAGTAAAGAATTAAAGTGCACATATAAGAGAGCATATGTCTGTTAATGTCACATAACTCAAATATTTGTTACTGTCAGGGTTTGGTGGACAGGAACGCACCCAGTAATGCAGACAGGACTCAACTCGGCAGATTAAAAAACTAAATACTTTAATGATGAAATAACAGGTAACAAAACAATAAGCTGACGTGGCAGCAAAACTTACATAAACTAGAAGACTCAGGAGGGAAACTCAGAAGGGACTCAGGAAGCTCAGGAAAACTCAGGAGACGCAGGAGAACACTAGATACCCAACAAATACGACGCGACGACCAACAAGACAGAACAGGCAGCTTATATACAAGAACAGGACGAGACGTGATTACAAACAGCTGTGACGAGACAAGGGTGACACCAATTAAACTGAAGAGGAACACTAGGGAAACACAGACACAAACAGAGCCAGTATATGGTACCATGCTTACAGTACCCCCCCTCAAGGACGCCTCCAGGCGTCCCCAAGAAACCCCCCTCCAGAAGGACTAGGGCGGGTGGAGGGCGGCACTGCAAGGGTGGAGGGCCAGAGGAAACACAAGGAACACAAGGAACTGACAAAAACTAAGGCGAAACACAAGAGATCTAAATGGTCAAGAGACCGTCCCTAAAGTCATTGTTCAGGGGGGCTGCCGGGAGGCCGTCCATTACGGGACCAACGTTCCGGGGGGCGGCCGGGAGGCCGTCCATCACGGAACCAACGTTCCGGGGGGCGGCCGGGAGGCCGTCCATCATGGGACCAACGTTCTAGGGGGGCGGCCGGGAGGCCGTCCATCACGGGACCAACGTTCCGGGGGGCGGCCGGGAGGCCGTCCATCACGGGACCAACGTTCCGGGGGGTGGCCGGGAGGCCGTCCAACACATAGGACCTTGGAGGCCGCGGCAGGCGGCGTAGACGACTTCGACTTGGAGGCCGCGGCAGGCGGCGATGACCACTTGGAGGCCGCGGCAGGCGGCGTTGACGACTTGGAGGCCGCGACAGGCGGCGTTGACGACTTGGAGGCCGCGACAGGCGGCGTTGACGACTTGGAGGCCGCGACAGGTTGGCGTTGACGACTTGGAGGCCGCGGCAGGCGGCGATGACGACTTGGAGGCCGCGGCAGGTGGCGATGACGACTTGGAGGCCGCGGCAGGCGGCGATGAGGCCGCGTCTGGAGGCGAAGAGGACAAGGAGGCCGTGTCTAGCAGCGAAGAGGATGAGGAGAGCGTAGAGGCCAAGTCTGGCGGCATAGACGGCGTAGAGGACTTGGGGCACTGGAGAACCGCAGCGTACGATGACCATGGAGGCGACTCCTCTGGAGATGCGGAGAGCGCCGACCCCTCTGGAGATGCGGAGAGC
>NC_056498.1:67781988-67795892 GCF_014905685.2 Nematolebias whitei | reverse complement strand
GCGTCGACCCCTCTGGAGACTTGGAGAGCGTCGACCCCTCTGGAGACGCGGAGAGCGTCGACCCCTCTGGAGACTTGGAGAGCGTCGCCCCCTCTGGAGACTTGGAGAGCGTCGCCCCCTCTGGAGACTTGGAGAGCGTCGACCCCTCTGGAGACTTGGAGACCTGTAGCTCTGCAGCAGACGGCGAAGAGACCTGAAGCTCTGCAGCAGACGGCGAAGAGACCTGGAGCTCTACAGCAGACGGCGAAGAGACCTGGAGCTCTGCAGCAGACGGCGAAGAGACCTGTAGCTCTGCAGCAGACGGCGAAGAGACCTGTAGCTCTGCAGCAGACGGCGAAGAGACCTGGAGCTCTGCAGCAGACGGCGAAGAGACCTGGAGCTCTGCAGCAGACGGCGTAGAGACCTGTGGCTCTGCAGCAGACGACGTAGAGACCTTGGGTGCGGTGAAGTTGATGTGTGCAGGATGAGTGATGGTGACCCTGGGTGTGCTGAGAGTCCTAATTTCTATTAATAATTTATTGTACTCTGGGAGCTGAACGAGACCGGGCCATGAAACCAAAAACTTCTCCATCAATGAAAATATAACTTCTGAACTGTCCGGGTTATTTTTAGCAGTAGTAAATGAATCTAATGACTGGTTTATGAAAGCGAGATCCTGGGGTGAATATGAGACTGATGGGCCAGTGTCTTTAAGTGAGGGTGTGGAGTCAGGTGTCGCCCCCACCGGAAACCTGAGAGGTGGGGCGGCGGAACACGCCCCCACAGAGTCACTGGTAGCATGCCCCAGAGGTACAGTCAGGCCGGGTTGGACAGCCGTGGCGCGATGTGACGGCGAGAGGCCGGACTCCGCCCCCACCAAGAACCTGGAGGGCGAGGCCACGGAATCCGCCCCTGTAACGTCAACCGGACCGGACTCGCCGAACCGAACAGGATTGGACCGGAGCTCCCGCGGGACGTCGGACCTCGCCCCCACCGGAAACCTGAGAGGTGAGGCGGCGGATCCGGCTCCCACAGAAACACCAGAACCAACTCTAAGCTTCTGCTCAGCCGACGAGACTGACCCGGTCGCCACGGGCTGCCCTCGGGACCGCTTCCTACCTCCCCGGCGACGATGGGTGAGTCGAGGGACCGGAACAAAACCGAACTCCTCCTCGATCTCTTCGTCCTCCCCGACGTCCATCCCGAGTAGCCGGGCGAGGCGGACTCAGAAACAGTGGTGCGGTGGCTTCCCCGGTACCAAGC
Source organism: Nematolebias whitei (assembly GCF_014905685.2). Taxonomy (NCBI): domain Eukaryota; kingdom Metazoa; phylum Chordata; class Actinopteri; order Cyprinodontiformes; family Rivulidae; genus Nematolebias; species Nematolebias whitei. The sequence continues at coordinate 67,794,650 of NC_056498.1, read as the reverse complement.
TCTGTCCTCCTCGAGGACCAGGAGGGGTGAGGACAAGATTTCCACCTCTTGGTCATAACGTCCTTGTGAGTGGACGGGCCTAGTCCAGAACCCGCCGCACCGGATTGTGGATTTGCTCATCACGGGAGGCTCGGAGGAGAAAAAGAAAAAAGGTAAGCTGCCGAGAGAGCCCTGCCCGCTGGGTTCTAATGTGTGGTCGCGTCGTAATGTCAGGATTTGGTGGACAGGAACGAACCCAGTAATGCAGACAGGACTCAACTCGGCAGATTAAAAAACTAAATACTTTAATGATGAAATAACAGGTAACAAAACAATAAGCTGACGTGGCAGCAAAACTTACATAAACTAGAAGACTCAGGAGGGAAACTCAGAAGGGACTCAGGAAGCTCAGGAAAACTCATGAGACGCAGGAGAACACTAGATACCCAACGAATATGACGCGACGACCAACAAGACAGAACAGGCAGCTTATATACAAGAACAGGACGAGACGTGATTACAAACAGCTGTGACGAGACAAGGGTGACACCAATTAAACTGAAGAGGAACACTAGGGAAACACAGACACAAACAGAGCCAGTAAATGATACCATCCTTACAGTTACATGAAACATAAAACCCTGTAGATCTAAAAAGAAATAATCATCATCAAAGCAGAAAACCAACAAAAGGGATTAAAAAGGTTGCAGGAAAACCATGCCAACCAAGGCAATGAGGAAACTTAACACAAGTCAAAGTAAAAGAAAAGCAAAGGAGGAAACATAAATCTAAAGGATATGTGTATAAAATACATATACTGTATAGAATATGAAATTTCCAGTTTCTCTGTAGAATCAATTTGTCCCAATATCCTGAGGCAGATCTTTACTTCATGGGTTCTTCATCAGAAAGAAAATCAAGCGTGTGTATTTTTTTAACTCAGGATTATAACTCGTGCTGTACCTGCTACATCAATGCATTATGAAAATGATTACTGAAACAAAAACTTCAGCCATAAATCAAACTTGTTTTTCTTGTCTTTCTGCCAAGCTTTAAAGTAATTAAACCTGAGTTTGACACTCTAAAGTGTGAAAGCTTAAATTGATTAGGGTGTCATTGTGTGCTCTTACATTACTGTTTAAAGTAAGTTTATGAGAGGCCACTTAAATAAAACCGCGTCTCAAGGCAGAAAACTATCATTTGTAAATAACGCAGTTAATCAAAACGATAAAATTGTGGACGACATGATGCTTATTTTACAGGGAAGGATTTCATTACTTTGTCATTTTCTCTATTCCAAATAAAATCGTTCCTTCTAGGTTCAAGTTCAAGGTTCTTTATTGTCATTCACATGTGGTACATAAAGTGAAACAAAATTGTGTACTCAAGATTTCAGTTATACCCAAAAATAGCAAAATTATAAAGTATAAAAAGAAACAGTATTTAAGAATCTAAGATAAATGCTAAATACTAAAAATAAAATAACATGGTATATGCAACAGCAGCCTGAACATGAGTCTGTAGTGAGCAGCTGGGTATGAATACAGCAATATAAAGGCAAGAGATCAGCAGCATGGATAATCAGCAGAACAGATAAGTCACATATCACCAATTAACGTGGCATTACAGTGATTTTTTTTTTGGTGTTTTTTTTTTTCCTTACAGTGATAATCTTGAATAGGGATTTGTGAGTCTAAGCCTCAAGGGTAGAAGCTGTTCCTCGGTCTAGTGGTTCTACACTTAATACTCTGCAACCTCCTGCCTGAGGGGAGCATGGCAAAAAGTGTGTGCTGGATGAGTGGGGTCCTTCATGATGCAAGTGGCCCTCTTCCTGCATCTAGAGGTGTAAATGTTTGTGATGGTGGGGAGACTGACTCCAACAGTCTTCTGTGCAGCCTTCACCACTCTCTGCAAAGCTTTTCTTTCTGCAGCTGTGCAGCCTCCATGCCACATGTTGATGCTGGAGAACAGGATGCTCTCCACTGCACACCTGTAGAAGGAGGTGAGGACTGAGCTTCCTGCAACAGCTCTCCAGGTGTTCCACCTCTTGCCTGTAGCTGGACTCATCATTGTTTGTGAATCATACAACTCATCTGCAAACTTTACAATATCACAGCCCGGATGGGTCATATGTGAGCAGAGTGAACAGGAGGGGACTCAACACTCAGCCATGAGGGGAGCCAGTGCTGAGGGTTATAGTGGAGGTGGAGAAGTTGTGGATCCTCACAGACTGCAGTCTGTTGGTTAAGAAATCCAGGATTTGTATAGGGAGTGGCTTATTTAGTCCTAGCATTAGTAGTTTGTCCATAAGGGGGTTGGGGAATCATGGTGTTGAAGGCAGATGTGAAGTCCACAAAGAGCATACAGACGTAAGAGTCCTTCTGCTCCAGATGGGTGAGGGCAGTGTGGACCACAGAGGAGATGGTGTCCTCTGTTGATTGATTCTTGTTGTATGCATACTGGTGAGAGTCCTTGATGATGTCGATGGTAGCTTTGATGTTGGTCATGACCAGTTTTAGCGACTATCGGGGTGAGGGCTACTGGTCAGTAGTGATCCAGACCAGTCACTGCAGAACTCTTATGAACTGGGATGATGGTGGCTGTCCTCAGGCAGGTGGGAACAGTTGTGTGAGGGATCAGAAGTCTCTTTGCACCCTCCCCAGGATGTTGTCTGGTCCAGTTGCTTGTGAGGATTAATCCTCCTCAAGGTCCTCCTTACTTCTTCTGATGTCACACTAAGGAACTCCTCTTCATCATAACATTATATAAAACTGCAAAGGTGTGTCAAATATGTTTTCTACATATTATTAATTCTAAGGGCACAACATACTTTAAAACCATTTTACAACAGCAGTTTGAAATTATGATTACAACAGCACTTGAGCAGATGTCAAAATAGATTTTCTTTTTATATTTTACCACATTTGAAACTGAATGGAGCCCACTGGTCCAAAGCAGCTCTGCCAAAAGAGCTACTTTGCCTCAAATGCAAAAGTTGCTACCACAGCAGATCAAGTAAACTGTAGTGGAGAACAATTATGACATTTCTTCCACATTGTCATTCTCTTTGCCACACTCACATAAAGCTCAGGTTGGTGAAGAACTCGGGCAACAGTATGCTCTCTCATCTCACCTGCTGAAGATTGTTGCTCCTTCAGAGTGGTCACAGGTGTCTTGGTGGCCTCATATTCTCTTTCTTCTTGAGTCACTCAGTTTGTGAGGACAGTCTTATCTTGGTAGACTAGCATATGTGTCATATTCCGTCCATGTCTTGATGGATGTAACAAAATACCTGGAAATGTTTAGGGCCATAGAAATATTTTTGTATCTCTTCCCTGAATTGTTCATTTCAACAATCTTTTCTCCAAATTGAATTAAGACAGTCACTTTGAAGGTCAGTGAATATTTATGCAATCAGATATTTCACATTATGTTCAACTGACTTCACTTTGTAGAAATTGGAATACACTTTGCCATTTTTTTTAAGAAGGCCATTAAATATTGTCTATGACTGATTTATACAGCAATAAAAGCATAAAACTTCTAAGGGGGTGAACACTTAAATAATCTGTAAAAATGGCAGAAACCAAACCATATCTTCTTATTTTTCTAAAAGTACTTTTCATGAAGAGTACCTGAACAGCACAATTTACTATGGTAACTTACTATGGTGGATTTAAGCATAAATTCAGGGCTCGCAAGTAAATGATAAACTGAAAATATTGCAAAATTTTAGATAGGTTTAAATTACAGAAAACTAGGAGTGACAAAGTGCACACTAAGGCATGCAACTCCCTGACGTTTAACAGTTTTTTTTTTTTATTATTAAATGATTTTAGACAGCAAACCATTGAGGAAAAAAAAAAAAAAAAACACGAAACAATGAGAAAACAAGGTTTTGGGAATAATTAACCTCCCAAGGTCATCCTTGTGTTTTCCCAATTATGTGTGCAATCATACACCCTAATACAGGAAGATGATAAGGAGATTGCAAAATAATGCAATTAAATTAAAGTACTCATGTGTAAAAAGATTATCCACTTGGCTTAGTCAGAGAAGAAACACAAGTGTAATCAAGAAAGACATTACAAAGGACACGTTAATGGTCTCTGTTCTGCACACTTCATTTAAAATATTCCTGATAATTTTTGTTTCATTGTTTGAGTTTGATGTGTCTTAGAAAAGAAGAAAATTCTGGAAACTATATTGCCATGATGTAGGCAAGATCTTCAGCCCTTTAGTCTTTGATAATTATAGTGCCCTCTATTATTCTATTTCATGTTGCACTGACCTTTAAAAAGTGACACACTTCTTCAATTATTTCAGAAATGTAAAAAATAAAAAATAAAAAAAAAAATCAGAAAACTCCCTAATATTTATGTTATTTTATTTTTAGATTCTCATTCAGCTGCAGATGACATGACCTTTAAGAAACTGCATGATATTGACTGGTTGTATTCAAAAGAGGTCTTTAGACAACTTTTGACTTAATATTTATACGACTCCAGGATCTGATCATATGATTCATAACAACCACATTTCCCACTTAACAAAGCAACATTTTGTTTGCTATAATGTTGAGCTCTTTTGCTAAAATAAAGACAAGCATCATTCTAATCAAGAGTAGTTGAAATATCAGGTTGTTCTAAATATGTGGTAGACTGCTGCAGAGCTTTGCAACAGTTACAAGCTGTATACAAAGCAATGATAAACAGTCAAAATTAATCCCACTAAATACAAAAAAAACCAAAACTGTTCATTTAAATGCATGCAACTGTTAAAGTTTATAAACTTAAATAATTTGCTTAGTCTCCATTTTCTACTGCCAGTCAGTATGGTCACAGAGGCAAGAGCTCCAGGAAGGAAACCCAGACACCCTAGTCCCCAGTGACACTCAGCTCCTCCGGGGGGACCCAGAGGTGCTCCCAGGCCACAGAAGATACACAATCCCTCCAGCAAGTTATGGGTCTTCCCAGGCCTTCTACCAGCAGAATGTGCCCAGAAAACCTCTAATCTGAGGTGTCAAGTTTTTCACCGCAGGTGCCTCTTGCGCTGTCGGGTGCGGGGGTGACGTGCAGAGAAGTGGAGGAGCAGCGCTGATGGTGCTCGAGAAGAGTTTGAAGTTTGCATCGGAGTTACTGCAGGCCTCCATCCAAACTCACCTGGATAATAATTATTTTTATTCCGGATCACACTGTTGGCCCCTGTTGACCTGAAACGAGCTAGGACCATACCTTTCATTTCAGGAGGATTTTCTGGCAGCTCGCTCTGTTATTTGCTGCAAATTATCTGTTTCTGCCTGCTGGTTCTGGACCAAGCTTCTGTTTCCCATGGGAGCATCCATCCATCTTTACAGGGGGGCCAGAGCCCCCCTCAGCCCAACTCAAACTGCAGTTGGGCCATCTCGTCGGGTTTGTTTGCCCATTTGATATGTGATGTTATATGGTCTGAGACTTTTCTGCACCATTCATATTATTGTCATTATTTTCAGATCTTACACTATCTGGAGTCACTGAATCTTGTTAATACACCTGGATCTGCCCATCACTGCAACTTTCACTGTTTTGGGGTTTTGAATGATTGCATGTTCATTAATGTTTCTCATGGTTCGATTATGGGGGCTAATTGTCACACTACTAACTCCTATAATTATACATCAGTCACGAAAAACTCAAGAAAATGTTTGATAATAATGTTGTTACTGCTATCAGGGATTCAGCCCAACCCTGGACCCCCCACTATTTATAGGACACCAAATGACTTTAAAAACGTGTCAGGACTTCATTTTCTGCATGTAAACGCACGTAGCCTTCTAAGAAAACTTTATACCTTGAAAATTCTGACCAGTTCTTCTGGGACAGATGTAATCTTCATCTCTGAAACCTGGCTCAACAAACCTGTACTGAATAATGACCTGGTAATCAATGGATTTAACATCTACTGCTGTGATCGTCAAAAAATAGGGTGGGGGGGTGGAGTTGCTATTTACATCAGATATCCTGATACATGCTCAATAATTCAGGTAGAAAAATCCCAAAAAGTTCAATCTGGTCCTCTGGACATTCAAAAAACAAGAAAACAAAAAACAAAACAAAGCAACAAAAAAATGTAGAAACGTTTCGTCTCTCATCCGAGAGACTTCCTCAGTCTGAGGTGCTGTATTCAGCTCAGTCTCTTAAATAGCACCTTCTCAGAGTTGATGGTTGATCCACTCTGAGAAGGTGCTAAAGTGACATTATTTACATGAACGCTCCTACAAGAACCCTGCAGATGTTGGATGCTGTCTATCATGGAGCACCAAGATTCATAACTGTCTGTGATTATCGTACCCACCACTGCACCCTGTATTAACTGGACATCATTAACTTCACACAGAATCTCTCACTGGTACATTTTCATCTTTAAATCACTTCTTGGTCTGCTGCCTTCATACATCTCCTCCTACATGTCTACATGTGAGTGCAGTTACAGCGCGCGCTCTCAGGACATTATTACCTGCAGTGTTCCCTCAGTGAGGACTGAACTAGGCAAAAGGGCCTTCTCTTACTCTGCTCCTGTTTCTTGGAATATCTTACAAAAATATCTGAAGCTCTCGACCTTGACCTCTCTAAGTGGCTTTAAGAATCTGTTGGACTCCTGGCAAGAACTAATGCAGACATGTTCCTGTTTTTAGTTTTCTACATTCGCCTTAGAATCTAGCAGTTTTTTGTTACTTTTCTTTTCTTTTTACTTTTCTTTTTTTTAGCCATCCTATTTGTTTAAAAAAAAAAGTATGACTTTTTATAACTGTTTATTGTTGTCGCTGTTGTCCATTGTTGTCATCATTCTTTGTTGAAATCAGGTCTCTCTTGTATATGAGTCCTCAAGGCTCAATGGGATTTACCTGTCTAAACAAAGGTTGAATGAATGAAAAAAGTTGGCATTCTGAACCACCTCAACTGAATTTGGATGTGAAAGAGCAGTGGCTCTACTTTGAGCTCTCCCTGGATGACTGTTATCAACCTATCTCTAAGTCTCATCCCGGCCACCCTGCGAAGGAAGACCATTTTGTCCGCTTGTATCCTAGATTTTGTCCTTTCGGTCATGATCCAAAACTTATGACCAAAGGTTTGTAGGTTGCAACAGACCATATACAGAGCTTTACCTTACAACTCAACTTTTTCTTCACCACAACTGACCCAAGCAACACACACATTACTGAAGACGAGGCCCAATCCATCACTCCATTTCCCACTCCATTCTACCACCACTTGTAAACAAGACTCACAGACACTTGAACTCCTCCACCTGTAACAAAGTCTCCCCCCAACCCGAAGGGGGCATTCTAACCGTTTTGCTTCGTCCTGATGTTTACATTTTTAAGATTTTAATATAATTTAATTTAAATGTACTTTCTGTTTTAAGAGGATGGGTTACGCACACTGACTGTCATCAAATGTCAAAAAACAACAAAAAAAATTGTGTTTTAGCGGTTCAAATTCTCCCATATGATTAGAGAATTTGAGGGTATATGTCAGGAATGGGGCAGCACAGTGGTGCAACTGGTAGAGCTGCTGCCTCTCAGCGAGCAGGTCCCTGGTTCAAAATCTGGTCCAGGGGCCTTTCAGGGTGGAGTTTGCATGTTCTCTCCGTGCATGCGTGGGTTTTCTCCGGGTGCTCCGGGTGCGGGTGATTGCTGGACATGGGCACCGGCAACCCCTGTGACCCAAAATGGAAGAAGCATGTAAAAGATAATGGATGGATGGATGAATGAATGTCAGGAATGGGTTTTTGGATTCTTAATATACAAGCCAGACACAGGAGTGCAAAAACATGAACAGCTTTATTGATTTTTGCTGCTGGTTGCTTGAGTCAGGATCAGAAGTGTTAACAGGTTCTCACAGGCTGTAGGGAGAGAGTTATCTGTCAGCAATGATGTCACTGGCAGAGCAGCTGCAGTAGTATGTGATTCGTGGGGGGGGGGGGGGGGGGCAAGGCCAAGAGCAGGGTCCAGATAACAAAGCAGGGGTCATACCCGGGGAAATAAAGAGCAGAAACCAGAGACAAGTCGTAATCGGTAATCGTACTTGTGAAGGGAAAGCAGAGTTGTTTACTGTGGTCAGAGCAAATAGTCCAAATCCAAAGAGGGGCAGGCAAAGCAAGGAATCTGTGGTACAGGCGAGGGGTCAAGGCAAGGATGCAAGGCATGAAACAAGATACTATGATTAAAGGCTCCAGAATCAGGGACCATGGGAGGTATAATAATTTGGCACCGGTGGCGAGTGAGAATGGAGCTTATAAAGGGTGCAAAGCAGGTGAAGTAGGAGAGCTGAACAGGTGAGTGGAATCAGGGCTGATTGCTGTGACAAACAAGGGAGGCGTGGCATGGCTTGGAAGGAGTAGGCTTGAGCTGGAGATGGGTGATAGGCATTACAAAGCAGGGAAGAGAAACTATGACATGAGGGGCTGAAACAATACCAGGAGGGAGTGAGCGTGAGACAGGGGCCGATGGGGGGGTCAGCGGGGGCCGCTGACCATGACAGTATATAAGGTTTATATTTATTTTATCAAAAAAAGTTAATTCTGGTACTCTGGACATTCAAAAAAACAAAGCAAAACAACTAAAACATGTACCAAACTGGCCAACTGGCCAAAAGGATGGCCCAGCACAGAAGATCAACATCATCAGGCCAGGACTCGGCAGTCTACTCTCATCTCCAGGCCAGCAGTCACTCTTTCAGGGATGAAGATGTTCACATTCTGGATTCAGAGCAACAATGGTTTGAGAGAGGAGTAAAGGAGGCCATCTTTGTGAAAATAAATTGTCAATCATTAAACAGGGGTGGAGGCCTACATGTTCAACTGTCCTCCTCTTACAATGCTGTTATTGCTAGTATCACTCAGTCCCCTGTGAATAGTAAACAGCCATCAGTGTGCTAATGATCCATTGTTAGGCTGATGGTCCTTCTTGACCATGTGATCAGCTGGTTTTGGTTGTCAGCAGCAAAACTGGTTGATCCACTCTGAGAAGGTGCTATTTAAGAGACTGAGCTGAAAGCAGCACCTCAGACTGAGGAAGTCTTTCGGATGAAAGACGAAACGTTTCTACAATTGTTTTTGCTGTTTTGCTTTGTTTTGTTTTTTGAATGTCCAGAGGACCAGATTTAACTTTTTAGGTTTTTCTACCTGGATTATTGAGCATGCATCAGGATATTTATCTTTAGTTGTTATACGTGAACTTTGGTCAAATTTGACTGCCCTGAAAATAGTCACTTGTCTTTGTGTTGGTTAGAGCTTTTTAGAAATAATACTACCCATTATGTGTGACCTTATGTTGTGTCTTTTGTGTGAGCTCAAATGGTCAGTGTTGTGAGGTGCACACATACCTGCAGCAGGTGACTTTTTGTCGCAGACAACCAATTTCAATTTAGGACTTTCCATCAGTCTCACAACAGAACACACAAGACCTGCTGCCCTGAACAAGATTAGAGGTCAAACCGTTAAGAATTCAAAAGAAAATAACATACAATGGTATCCTGAGGATTAGTGTCCTTGGCAACTATCTATCACCAGGAGCTCCCAAATGGGAGTGGAGGTGGGATGATAGACTAACCTAAGGGGAGAAATTGCCAATAAATAAATTACAACATTAACACGAGAGACGGTTTTTTAAAACATTTGACTTTTGTCCTAATTTATTTTCTATCAGCCCCATAGAATTGCCACAATAATGTCCAAGAAATGCACACAGATGCATAAAACTAACAGGTGACAGAAGCGCGCTGAGAAACAAGAAGAGGCAAAGAAACAAAGATGAATTAAGGATGTATTCAAGGTCACTCTCTACAAACATGGGGGAAATGATCAAGAAAATACAGATGTCAATACAATCACAGAGTCATAATGTGTCACATTATTTTCTACATCTCTTCCAATTCATGCTTAACCTCAGTGTATTCTGATTTTTTTGTAGTAACATTTTATCTACACTGATTCAATTCAGTTCAGTTCAGTTTATTTATATAGCGCCAAGTCACGATAGAAGTCGTCTTTGGGCACTGTACAAAAGCATTCACATGCATTAAAAATTCCAAGTTATCTATTGAATGAAGACAGCAGATTATGTTGAATTTCTCATCCTGAGCAAGTACAAAAGTAACAGTGGAAAGGAAAAACTCACTCCGAACAGGAAAACATACCTCCAGCAGAACCAGGCTCAGGACGAGTGACCATCTGCTTCGACCAGTTGAGTTTGAGAGGACAGGAAGTAGAAACAGACAAAGATGAATACTGATTACAATCAAGGGTGTCAGAAGCATCCGTAATGTGGGGGGGACACAATGATGTGTGTAGGTGTGTGTGTACGCGTGTGTACGCATGCTAGGGCTTTAACAGACTACTCGAGTAATCTACACATCGATTCCTAGGACACCTATCGAGTTTTTTAATTTCACGTCGAGTATTTGTAGTGACGTCATTACGTCACCGTTACGTCATTGTGTCACGTGATCCGCACTGGGCACGGGTTACAAAATGGATTCCTCCAAGCAGACGGATGGAGCGGAGCAGGCCCAGTCTTGACAAACAGGTAGAAATGCATCAATAGTATGAAAATATTTCACTAAAGATGAATCTTCTGGTTCAACTACCGTAAGGAAACAGAAAATTAAACAACTTCCTGACTGTTTGGAGCTCGTTATGAACCGGTGTTACACCATATTTTGTGACCACCGTATATTATGACCATAGGGGGCGGTGTTGCATGCACTGTTGCAGGTCACAGAATATGTTGTAACACCGGGTCCAATGACCGAACCAGAACCAGCTTCCTCTGACCTTGTTTCACAAACAAAAAGCAAAACATATTAATCTCTAAACCTATTAAAAAAAATCTATAAACATATTAATCTCTAAAATTAAACTTAATACGCACCACCGCCCGCAGTGGTGAAAGGTGGTCGACCCCCCACTGTTTTTAGTTTTGTTTTTTACGTGCTGCACGTTTCTTCATTTTTGCAGCTTAATAATAATAACTAATAGTTTAGTTTTTCCTGTGACTTGTTTGCTGTATGATAAATGGTAGGAGCATAGTATATGCTCCCAATGTTTTGTTGGTCTTTTTTTTGTAAATTATTACCTTTTTTGCAGTTTTATTTATTTATTTATTTATTTTTGTATCTTTAGATCCTATGATGTCATCAAGTACTCGAGTTCTACTCGAATTTTATCAGAGTCAGAGTTTCTTTATTGTCATTCGCACTTCATGTGGTACATGTGGTGGAGCGAAATTATGTACACGGGGTCCCAGTTACATCCAAAAATAAAATGTATAAGAAAAACAGTAATAACATCTAAGATATGAACTAAGAAAAATTATTATTATTATTATTTATTATGTTAATGTCGAGTTTAAAAATTATGTAGTCATTCAACCCCTAGCGCATGCGCACACAAAGAAGTGTACACTAATGTACAATAAAAAGCAGCATTTCACCTAGATTTATTTTAATTCCACACATTTAAAACATGTTTCTCACCAAGTTTGTGTAAATTCAGCTGTGGGTTTTAAAGACATTTTAACTTTAATACACTTTAATACAGAGCGTCAGGTCGGCACTATTTGTCTTTATAGAGAAATAAAAAAACATCAGCACTGGACTTTTTTACTTGTGTTCAACACTCCTCATCTAAATGATGTTTCTCATGAAGCTTGAGGACAATAAGGTGTGGGGTTTTAAAACATTTCAACTTTAATGCACCTGAACACACAGCGTCTCTTACACCTGCACCTTAACACCTAACAACTGCACATAGAAGTTCTAACATCATTAAAACTACCTTTTAACACGGTTATATTTGTGATTATGACAATTTTACGATGTGAAATACTTTGAATTTTAAGTCAAAAGACAAAAGTCGATCGGTGCATCTGGACAGCAAAGGGTTAACCCTTCACAAAGCTGCAGCAGGAGAGATGTGTGCGTGGCAGAGATTAGAGATCATGACAGGCTGCAAGAGGGAGCTTCCCCTGCACTTGTGGGCTGCACACAGGTGCAAAAACATTTAAAATAATTTATTTTAAATAAACAATCCATGGCTCTTCCATCAATCAGCCAATTGTGTCATGTCCAATCTTACTTTGAAAAACTGTGATATAAAGCGAATCAGCGAAAAACGATCGGTATAAAAAGGTGACTAAGCTGATTATTGTCTTTTCTTTGACAGTCTGCAAAACTAAAATTCATAAACTGATTGGAAATAAACCTTCAAACTTATTTTTTATGTTTTTTTGTTTGTTATTTATAAATTTATATATATTTGAGTCAAATCAGCATCAACAGAAACACGAACTGCCCAGATAATCTCTGAATGTGTGTTGGCTGATCATGACACCAAAGCAACACAATGTAGCACGTTTGCCTCAGTACACAACGATTTGCACTGCTGAGCATATGTAGGAGTATGTGGGAGTGTGACATCAAAACAGATTTGCTGCAGCAGATATAATGCTGTGTTAAAAACACTCTAAAGTCTTTAAAGTAAGACATGTTTATGTCTATGGATTTATGAATATGAATTTAACCATTTGCTATAAAGAACCTAGAACTGACTGAAACTTTTTCAGAAGGGTTTCTGTTGAGATGTGTGTTTGTATTAGTGTGTGTGTGTGTGTGTGTGTGTGTGTGTGTGTGTGTGTGTGTGTG
>NC_056498.1:67780039-67781978 GCF_014905685.2 Nematolebias whitei | reverse complement strand
TGTGTGTGTGTGTGTGTGTGTGTGTGTGTGTGTGTGTGTGTGTGTGTCTTGCAAAAAGGTGATGGAGTGCATTTTTATGGAAACAAGAATCTGTCCTACTGGACACTCAGCAGTGAGTTGAAGTTTAAACCAAAAACAGTAAAATGGTTTGCTTTGAATGTGTGGTTTCCTTTTTTTATTTCACAGATAGAACTGAGCTCCATGATGGCAGACAGCGCAGGTCAAGCCCAGCTGTTAAATGGCAGATATACATTTAACGTCAAAGTAGAACCAATTTAAATGCTGAACATTATTTAGTCACAAAGTCACTTTATTTATTTTTCTAAGTTAATTTTTGTTTTTATTGTAAAAAAAAAAAAAAAAAAACTGTTTCAGAAACATGATGGGCAGCATGACTTCTGCAGGGGGAGTGTAAACATGACAAAATACATTTAAAATGTTGAAATGTGGTATCAAAATGAACAATTAAAATAAAACGTCAAATTTCATTTACACAAGTCTAAACAAAAACCATTTACGTTATTTGAACAGTACCTTTACTGTTGTTGTTGTTGTCATTTTTGCATCTACATAAAAACAAAACTATTTTCTACATTAAAGTTATTGTATTTGTCCTTCTGTTCAGGTGACAGTTTATAATTTTTTGGTGTGCTACTTGAATATTGTCCCTTTTGGTGACCTGTCTGAATGTGTAAATATGTCTTTTAATTATGTGACTGATGTTTTAGAAGCAACAGGACAAAATCAAAAAGCCATCAACAAAAACAACACCTTAATGACAGCACCTGATATTATTGAACAGGTCTGAATGTTTTTGTGACTTATACACAAACCCTATTTGCCACAATGTAAATTTTATCCCAAAACTTTGGCCTGCAGTATGACTAATATTTATGAAAAAAATATGAAGGAAAAAACAACAACAACAACAGAACATTTTCAATAGGGTTCCATGCAGCCACTGGAAACATGTGCTTTAATGCTGCTGCGTCGCAGCCTCGTCCCCTTGCCTCTGCAGGTTCGTTAACAAACGTCTTCCCATAATGATCACTGAAGAGACAGTTTAATCAGCCACCGGTTGATAGTGTCAGCTGATCCAGTTTAATGGTTGTTGTCAGGTAATCAGTGACAGATGGGATGAATGGAACAGACTGTGAACCTCGAAGTGACAATTAAGATAAAACAAGTATTTAAAAAAGAACGAGGGAAACCAGGGAAAATGGAGAGTGGAGAGGCTGGAACAGGCAGAACATGTTTCATCTTGCAGTGTGTTTCATTACCTTTGCTCCACACTGTGGTACTTTTATGACTATTTCCATCACTGACTGTCAGTCAGAGAGATATTATTCTAGTGATGGCTGCATGGATGTTCAGGCGAAGCCTTATGGATACTATAAATAAAAAGCAAACATCAACAACAACCTGTGGAGTGAGTCAGTTAGGAGGTCATTTGTTGCATGCACAGTTTTTAGTGACAGAATTTATATTTAAAAAAATGGTTGAAGAGTTTGTTCACTTTCAGTGTGCTGGTACTCTGGTGACTGAAATGTAAAAAGGAATGACCCATGCAGTCTACTCATAGTTATAAACATTAGAGGATATAGACAATATGCAGGTCTATGTCTAAAAGACAAAGAGTGATAAAATATCAATGATTTTCTCTCTTTGCTCCCTTTACCAACTGCTGTCATTCTTTATTATTTGTGCTCCTTTTGGGTTATGGCTCAAACTTCAAAAAACTGTAACAGGAGGTTCCATGCAAAGTACATTTTTGAAACGTTTGTTTCACACACACTTGACATAATTTAAACCAAAAGGGAGGAAAGTTCAAGGAGGAGCGCGGAAATGCAAGTAAAAGGGACATAAATAAAAAATAAAAAAAACTTTGAGGCTTTCATTGTTAGTCTCACTCCATTTGATATATATATATATATATATA
>NC_056498.1:67763406-67779939 GCF_014905685.2 Nematolebias whitei | reverse complement strand
TTTGGGTACATGGTGCCTGATCTAACATATGTGCATTGGTGTCTGTAAAAAGTCCATTCATAGACATACCCTCAAAAAATATATTAAGAATTGAAAATTTTGAGCTATTATCAAATTTGCACTGGCACTATGTAAGGTTTGATTTATAGTCTCATTTGATTTTCCAGTCTGTCCCTGCTTATACAGCAATAAAAAATAAAAATAAGAAAAAAACATTTAAACAACTGCAATCAAAGTCAAAGTCAACTTTATTGTCAAAACTGCAATATGTACAGGACATACACAGGATTGAAATTACATTTCTCTCAGACCCCTGGTGCAACAATAACCATTAAACATTAAACCATTTAATAAACATTAGCATAAAATGAAATAACAAAAGTATGATGCTGTCCTAAATTGTAGTATAGCAGTATAAAAGTCTAAAAAATATATATCTATAAAATAAAATGAAGGTCCTGACATTGACATTTGTAGTAAAGTGACAAAGCAGCATATGAAGTGAATGTACACAGTATATGTATGAGCTATTTCAAATACTGTATGCTAAATTAATTTATTACCAATTTTATACAACTGACCAAGTGTTGAACTTTTGAGCCTTAAAATATTGCATTAATTTCACGTCTCTCTTTGTGTGTTTGCATGAGTTATCAGTGATAACAATGTATGACATGAGTCATCACTGATATGATCAGTAGACTACATGTTCATACATGTTCTGTACATAGTATGTGTATATAAACTGTAATATGATTCGATGTGAAGCATGTATCCTTTCATAATTAAATTTTTTCAGATTGTGCTATCACTCAGCACACCTCTGGAGATAGGCACCAGCTCCCTGAAAAAAAAAAAAAAATGGGTAAAGAAAATGAATGGATGAATGATTCTTTAGCACAAAAAGAAATATTAACTTAATTCTGCACTGAAGGGCTTCATTAATGAAAACATTTTGACATGGAGGTCATGTATTTATAACCTTGTCTAATACTGTTGCACATTTCAATGGGAGATTCATTTTTTCAGTGAAGATTGTCTTCCTCCTCTGTGTTTTTCTACTCTTTAACCAAGATCAATCTTTCATCTTTTAATGAATACTGTTCTTAATCTTTATAGCACGTTGACCATTACACTGCATCCACTGCTTCATTAACCTCTAATCTTCCCATGGAAATGTTTGAGCATTAATTTGTCTCATAGATATGCTCAATGACAACATATTTGAATTATAATAGATTATGTAAAAACTGAAATCAGATTAGACAAGTTGATGAAATGATTTGCTGTGAAATAGCAAGGAGATCAGCAATTAGTCTTTATGGGCTAGCTGTCATTCCCCTGACAGGAAGAGAAAAGAACAACGACACAGAGATGGCCAGATGACATGAGAGCTTTGCTCAGTTGATTTTTAAAGCTAGCGTTATTAGGAGGAGACCTTGGTGCTTAGCTTTTTCCTCTGGGGTGTGATAGCAAACTGAACTATTCTGTAGTTGAAGATGTTCCACTTCCTGTCTAGGAGCTCTTTCAATTTAGAACTGATGAGTGTGGCATTTCAATGTATAAGCTGCATGAAATGTACTGTTGTGCAAACTAGATCCAAATGCAGATTAATCTCACTCCCTTCACATCAAGAGTCATCAGGGTCTTTGTTTCCATGGCTCACATAAGGAATGTTTTGGTCACATGCATGCAGGTGTCAGTTTGAGTAAAACTGACTGGATATCAGATGTAATTCATTCAACCTTTATTTATACAGATTAATCACACTGAGTCTCGGAGACTCATTTACAAGTGAGACCTGTTTTAGACAGACAATTTGACAAAAGTAAGGAAAAGAGAAAAATATAAGGGGGAGGGGAGGTTAAAAATCAAATCTAGCACTATATATTGCTGGTGCATAGTGTGAGAGTTGGAAAAAAAAAGATCTTGCACATAAACAGCAGACATAATGACGTCATAATACATTTATTCATGAGGATTCTGAGGAGGTGGATGAAGGCAGTGAGCTGACCTTGGACTGCCAGAATGTTCCATAGTCCTGATAAAGATGGCACAGTGTCTATCAGCCAGCTCAACTCTGACACAGATTCACAGATGTCTTCGGGAGGGGAGCGATAGGGGAGGGGGAGCAGAGCTTCTCATTTACATAAACAAGCAGGAGAAATATGAGATAGCTGGCCAAATCAAGGCCGAGTGGGGAAGTCAAATTCGGATAACACAATTATTTTGGGTAAGGCAGACTCTGCTTGAATTTCCTGCCTTCAAAGTTCTGCTGGTACGTCTCAGTGGCAATTCCAAACAGCCAAATTTTGTGGTCACACCGTTGGACTGAGCTTATAGCCTTCTCTAAGGTCGATTAATTCCCGCCAGTGAGTACCAGGAGCTGCAAGTGGCTTGCAATTCTCAGAAATTGCGTCAAGCTTACAGCTCATCTCATACAGTATCTGAGTCTGAGAGCTTACCACTAATGAGCCACTGTACCCTGAAACATGCTCAATAATCCAGATAGATAAATTTAACAAGGTTAACAAAGAGGAGATATATGGATGCAGTTAGAGAGGACTTGAAGGTAGTTGGAGTGAGGACAGAGGATGCAGAGGACAGAGTGAGGTGGAGGAGGATGACTTGCTGTGGCGACCCCTGAAGAGGGAAAAGCCGAAAGAAGAAGAAGAAGAACTTTGAGGATGATACGGGTGCATCTCAAACAATTAGAATATTGTGAATAAGTTGTTTTTTGTCAATCACTTCAGAAAGTGAAACTTATATATCATAGATTCAATACACATTTAGTGACACATTTCAAGCCTTGTTTCTTGTAATTTTGTTGATTATAGCTTACAAATAATGAAAAATCTAATTTCAGTGTCTCAGAAGATTTTAATATTATATTTTACTCTATGTGTAACGAATCTATGTAATACATGAGTTTCATTTAAACAAAATCAAACATTATCAAGATATACTATATTTTTTTAGATGCACCTGCAGAAGCTAAAGAGAAGCTACCAATTGTTTTTTTTTTAACATGAGGTGTACAAAGAGTATTGCAAATAGTAATACAATGACAGAAAGCTAACCAACTTGTCTCTTCACAGGTGAAGAAATTAGGTTTTCCATTGAAACAAAACAAGTAACATTCTTCAAGAAAGGATTTCCATGTCATGAAAAGTGTTATTCGGGAATTTCCTAATAATTAGAACTTGCAACATGAAGCTTAAGGAAGATGCTACAAGTGAGACTCAAGTATTAAGATATATTGAGAGGAATATTCCAATTCAACATTTATCAAGAATGACATGTTTATTCACAATATCTCTTTTTTTTTTCTTCTTTCGGTAGGAAGCAGCGAGGGAGACAGATGGCAGGTAGGCAGACAGGCACGAAGGAAAGATTGGCAGGTAGAATACAAACAAGTCTTACCGATCAGCAGCCAGGGAAGCAAACAGCCAGACAGCCGCACAGAGAGAGAAAGTTTACAATCTTTAATGGAGTCAAACAACCAGACAGCAAAGAAAAAGTCAATTGTTTTCTTAGAGAAAACAGACAAAGTGGGGCATTGGGAACCCTGTCAATTTTCTCACCTCGATGCAGCTGTCCAGTACATGAAACACGTGTGATCGCTCAATTGTTTTCTGAAAGCTAAATAATTGATTTACATTATGAGGGATGGGATATTGTCAGGGAATAAAGTGTAACTGTGCAGTATTAATTAACAATTTAGAGAAATACTTAAAAATTAGGGGGGGGTTCCCCCTTCACTTGTAAGTCACTGGATTTTGCTGGTAGAAAAAAAAAAAAAGGATATAAATGAAATAAACTTATCCACTCCTTATTTTCTCAACATGTTTTAGGCTTTCTTTTTATGTGTAAGCTTACTTCAGAGTTTAACTGCTCATTTGACATTTTTTCCCCTCTCCATGTCACAACACAAGATATATAAATCAAAAGAGGATGTAAACAGGTGAAGAAAATATGAATTGCTTGACATGAAAACAAGGACAATTGTCTTTACCCATCAGTAGAAATGCCAGTTTTATTTGTAATTTTGACACCTAACAAAATTCAAAAAGCGTTCAATACAAAAACAGCAGGACAATTAAGTCCTGTTGTTTTTGTATTGAACGCTTTTTGAATTCTTCATGTCCTGGATGACTGAGAATCTTCACCAGCATATGACAAATCTGCGCTCATGCTTATTACATATATATATATATATATATATATATATATATATATATATATATATATATATATTTATATATATATATATACATATATACATATATATAAACATTATGAAGCTTCAAATACCTAACTAAAAGTTTATATTGTACTGTCTTCATGCTAGTTCTGTTAGCTTCATGCTAATTCTGTTAGCTTCCTGTATTTAGCATTAAATGATACGTTTCTGACACAAAAGTTATAAAGCAACCAAAAACATAATATTAATAATAAAGAAACAACCACTAAGTAATTTCCCCAAGTTTAAAATCAAAACTTTTGTGAGAAAATCAAAGCCAATCGTCATGGCTCCGCATAAACAACACTCAAATCAGGTCTGAAACACCTTCTACCCACCTCATAAAGTGTGAAACAACCAAGACTGAGCGAGGGGTGGAAGTTGACTAACTGTATTTAACACCTCTGAGATACCAAGAGAGGTAGTCACAGAGCTGGCGAGTAGATATAAAGTCGGGGGAGGTGGTTGCAAAGGTACAATATAACAAACAGTGCTGCTGTCACTTTGTGTTGTGATCCCAACTTTGCCTGCATACAAGCACACATTGTAACAAGAGATAGGTAGAGTAGCTCTGATTTATGTGTACCGGAAGAAGCTTGAAGGACTTTTCTTGCATTCATACAACAAAATGTTGGTGTAAATAGTGGCTTGTTCTCTACTTTTGCTTTTTTATATACTACCTCTAAAGTCATAAGGTGATAAAACATACATCTTATTCATGAATGTTCATTCCTAAAATATATTAAATTAGGATTATATTCATCTGTTAGGGAGGCATGGTGGAGCAGTGGTTAGGGCCGTTACCTTTCACAGAGAAGGTCACAGGATCACTGCCCCACCTTTGACCTTTCTGGGTGGAGTTTGCACATTGTCCCTGTTTTAAGTTTTCTCTGAGTACTCCAATTTACCAGAAACATGCATGTTAGATCCACTAATAACTAACTTGTCTCCAGGTTTGAGTGAGGGTGTGAATAGCTGTTTGTTCCTATGTGTCATTGTGACACACATTTTGCCCCACTCTCCTCAGGCAGAAGGTTGCAGAGCATTAGAACCACTAGACTGAGGAACAACTTCTACCCTGAAGCTGTTGGACTCATAAATCCCTAACCAGGATAATCACTGTGGAAAATAAAAACAAATAGAAAAATCCCTGTAATGTCACTTTATTTGGTGATATGTGACATATGTGCTACTGATTATCCATGCTGCTGATTTCATGCTGCTGATTTCATGCTGCTGATTATCTCATGCTGTGGTATTCGTTCATACCCATCTGTTCACCACAGACTCATGTTCGGGCTGCTGTTGTTACGCCGTATTGTTTTACATTATTAGTGTTTTAGCGCAAATCTTAGATCTTTTAGCATACGTTTGACATTTGTTCAGCATATATCTTAGTATATATCTTAGATCCTTATTTAATGTTTCTTTTAATACTTTATATTTTCCGGTGTAACTGTATTCATACAGTAATTGTGTTCCACCTCATCAGTGGTGGGATGTAACTAAGTACAAATACTTTGTTACTGTACTTAAGTACATTTTTCATGTATCTGTACTTTACTTAAGTAGAGTTAAACATGGGTACTTTATACTTTTACTCTACTACATTTTACATCAAATATCTGTACTTTCTACTACAGTACATTTCTATAATGCGTTGCATTACAAGTTACATTCATGTTGCGGCTTTTTGATTTATTTGTTACTTTGAAAGTAACCAACGGTGAGAGGGGAGTTGGTCCATTGAATCACTGTGTAGATGAACATATGCATGAGATATATTCATAAATTAAACGGATTCTTTCATTTTTCTGGACTGTATATAATGTGCATTGAATTTAATAAAATGTATTGTGAGACGTTATTTATCTTTGACCCATCAAAATGAATGTGGTCATTTATTTACAGAATCAAAGTTTAACATCACACATTTACATTAATTTGGCAAAATATGGAAATAACAACATAATTAATCAGCAAGCTGTACAATTAGAAAACCATACGGCGATGGTGGAAACTTTACACAGACATTTCTAAAATATCTGGAGTGATTTCTACTTGATAGAAGAATTTTAAAGATGGAAGATGAAGTTTAAAGGGAGAAAAGATGGGTGAGGGAGTTTGTTTATGTCGGCACCAGACGGCACTCTCCGGGTTTCTCAGCTTCTTCCCACAGTACACTTAGGTGGTATAATCAACTTTTTACCTGGAGATGTCTCCACTGGTACGAAAGTCCATTCAACGCACCCTTTCAGCGTCTCCGTAGGAACAGCTGTGAATCGTCCGAAGTAGTGACGGTATTCCGTTCGACACAAATTCACCTCAGCAAGTGGACTTCACATGAGTGGAGTCCGTCAGAGTTCCACCCAGATGTGGAAGAAAGTTATAATCCCATAAGACTCGGAAGAGCTCTGTGGTCATGTCAGGATTTTCCTGTTTCCCAGCACGGGAACTCGACCGCAACCTCGGCTCGACTCAACTGGAACTTCGACCCAACAGGAACTGGGGTGAACTAGGAAGTACCGACATTTTAAAGGGCTCTATTTCCGGTTCATTTGGGAGTTTTCTTATTGGTCAATATCGACCAGACAGGGGTGTGTTTTGTGACGTAAGAGGTTACTAGAAGTCAGAAAACAGCAAGAATGTTATGGAACAGATTGAAAATGTTTTTCAGACAGACGAGAGAAATGTTTGGACGGGTTGGCGGAAAACAGCTGCCAACAGGTGCCAGCTTCTCTATTTACGTCTGAGAGGATGTAAAAACAAGACAGCTCGTTCCAACAACTGGTCTGCGTTCGACTCCGACCTTGGATCAAACTTACACTGCTCATTCAAAGACAGAAAATCAGAAAATGCATAATTACTCTGTAACAGGCCTTAACATGAATTCTAACTTTGCATGAGGATTAAAATCATTATACTGTTTCACAGTTAATAAAAATTGATTAGTTCACTGCAACATCTAAAATGGTTTGAACTAAAACACTTTGATTATCAACATTTGTAAAATAGTAATGATAATAGAAAAGAGAGTGTTCTTTCACTTGAATTTTCAAGAAAGAAAGTCTCAGGATGGGTCAACCTGTATTTCTGGATTCAAATCAATGAAATGACAGTTTCTGTCCCACATGTGTAATGACTAGCGGAACCCAGATTGGTACAAGACCAGAACGAAGCAGACTCAGATCTTAGAAAAAAGGAAACAGTGTTTATTATATACAGTGTAGGGGGTTTGTATACATATATGGCAGTCCTCCGGCGATCAGATGTAGGCGTCGGGAACCAGGGTAGGGCGGAATGTACAAGCAGGTCTGGCTGGAGAAAACAGGAGGACAGGACTGGCAACAGAATCCGCTCGACGAGTCTGGCAGATGAGTGGCTCGACAGGTCTGGCAGGCAGGTGGTTGACGAGGCAACAAGGATGGAGTCAAACAGGCAGGGTACTGCGGGCATAAAGAACAAGATGAGAGTATGCCGTATACTCACACGTTTAGGCTGGAGGCATAAATACCAATAAAGCTCAATGCTCAAGCGATGAGTCACACAGGACTGCAGCCTTAAGTAGAGGTGTTCCTCATCAGGTGGATGGCCGTCAGCTGGTGTTAATTAACGGCCATCTTGGAGGAAGACTGCAGACATTGGGACTCCTACAGTACCCCCCCCCCCCTCAAGAATCACCCCCAGGCGACCTGTGGTGTTTCTCAGGGTGGGCTTTGAAAAAGCTGGAGATCAGGCTGGGATCTAAGATGAACGATCTGGGGATCCATGACCTCTCCTCGGGACCGTAGCCCTCCCAGTCAACCAGATATTGGTAACCACGGCCCCGGCGACGGACATCCAGGATGGTCCTGACAGAGAAGGCCGGGTGGTTATCGATCAATCGGGCGGGAGGGGGGAGGTCGGCAGGCGGGCTCAAGGGACTCTCAGAAACTGGCTTGATTTGTGACACATGAAAAGTTGGGTGGATCTTCATGGAGGTTGGTAACTGAAGGCGGACTGCAGACGGGTTGATGATTTGGTTGATGGGAAACGGGCCGATGTATCGGGGCGCCAGCTTCCTAGGGATGTCTCTGATATTAATGTCTTTGGTAGAAAGCCATACCTTTTGGCCCACCTGGTATGGTGGTGCTGAGGAGCGATGGCGATCGGCGAACCTCTTGTTCTGGGCTGCCGAACGCAGTAGAGCTGTCTTGGTTTGACGCCAGACTCGTCGGCAACGGCGAAAATGATGCTGGACAGACGGGACTGAGATGTCGGCTTCCTGACTGGGGAACAGGGGAGGGATGTAACCAAGGGATGCTTCGAATGGTGACATCCCTATAGCCGAAGACCTGTGTGTGTTGTGGGCATACTCCACCCAGACCAAGTGCTGGCTCCAGGCTGAGGGGTTGCGTTCAACAACGCATTGGAGGGTGGTCTCAAGCTCCTGATTACATCGCTCAGCCTGGCCGTTGGACTGCGGGTGGTAACCAGAGGTAAGGCTGGTGGTTGCCCCCAACGTCTTGCAGAAGCTTCGCCAGACCTGCGAGATAAATTGAGGACCCCTGTCCGAGACAATATCAGAGGGAATGCCGTGAATGCGGAAAACATGCTGAATGAGCGTTTGGGCTGTCTCAAAAGCAGAGGGGAGCTTAGGCAGGGGGATGAAATGGGCAGCTTTAGAGAAGCGGTCTATGACTGTGAGTATGGTGGTGTTACCTTCGGACGGAGGCAGACCCGTAACAAAGTCCACAGATATATGTGACCAAGGACGGTTGGGGGTGGGTAGAGGTTGTAGAAGTCCAGCAGGTGGTTGGTTACCAGTCTTATTCCTGGCACAGGTGGGGCAGGCTGAAACAAAACTCTTGACATCGTTATTGAGAGTGGGCCACCAGAAATGGGTCTTGTCAAGGGAGAGCATACGAGAGATACCAGGGTGACAAGAAAGCTTATGGGAGTGTAGCCAATCTAGTACCTTGGCCCTCATGGTTGAGGGGATGAAAAGTTTCCCATTAGGAGCGGTGCCAGGTTCATCCTTTTGTGCCTCCAGGACCTCCTTTTCGATGGACCAGGTGAGGGCCCCTATGACACACACTGGTGGGATGATACTCTCCACTGTCTCTGGATCACTCGGAGGAGAAAACTGTCGGGAGAGCGCATCAGGCTTGGTGTTCTTGGAACCAGGCCTGAAAGTTAAAACATAGTTGAATCGGTTGAAGAAAAGGGACCATCGTGCCTGTCTGGGAGTCAGCCGCTCTGCATCTCTTAGGTAGGTGAGGTTTTTGTGGTCGGTCCAGATAAGGAAAGGAGTAGCAGTACCCTCCAACCAATGGCGCCACTCCTCCAGGGCCAGTTTGACCGCCAACAACTCACGATTACCTACATCATAATTCCTCTCTGCTTGTGATAAACGCCTAGAAAAGAAGGCACATGGGTGCACTTTATTGTCTTCTAGGGACCTTTGAGAGAGAACAGCACCCACACCGGTGTCCGAGGCATCAACTTCCAGAATAAACTGGCGTTTAGGGTCAGGGTGACACAAGACGGGAGTAGAGGAAAAAAGTCTCTTGAGCTTACCGAATGCCACACCAGCTTCAGGAGTCCATTTGTAGGTTTGGTTGGTTGATGTAAGTTGTGAGAGAGGTGAGGCGATGCGACTGTAGTCCTTAATAAATCGCCTGTAGAAATTGGCAAAACCCAGAAAACGTTGGAGCTGTTTCCGGTTCTCGGGAACAGGCCAGTCCTCCACTGCCTTGGTCTTTTCTGGGCCCGTCCTGTAACAACCCCTCTCAAAGATAAAACCCAGAAAAGATACAGAAGGTACGTGAAATTCACATTTTTCTCCCTTGACAAAAAGTTGGTTTTCATAAAGTCTTTGCAGTACCGTACGAACTTGTTTTACATGTTCCTCTTCATTGCGAGAATAAATGAGAATGTCGTCTAGGTATACGAAGACGAAGTGGCCGATAAAATCCCTGAGTACATCATTGACTAGAGCTTGAAATACTGCCGGGGCATTAGTCAACCCGAAAGGCATCACTAAATATTCAAAATGTCCAAGCGGGGTCCTGAAGGCTGTTTTCCACTCATCACCCTCTTTAATCCGGACCAAGTGGTAAGCGTTTCTTAAATCAAGTTTGGAAAAGATTGTAGCAGATTGGAGGTGCTCATGAATGGAGTCAATTAAAGGTAAGGGGTACTTGTTTTTAATAGTGATGTTGTTTAGACCTCTGTAGTCAATGCAGGGTCGGAGGGTCTTGTCTTTCTTTGATACAAAGAAGAACCCCGCACCGACTGGAGAGGTGGACGGGCGAATTATACCAGAGTCGAGAGATTCCTCAATATATTTCTTCATGGACTCCCTTTCTGGTCCTGATAGATTGTATAGTCGACTGGCTGGTAGCGAGGCCCCAGGGAGGAGGTCGATGGCACAGTCGTACGGGCGATGAGGTGGTAGGGACAGAGCGCTTTGTTTATTAAATACAGGAGCAAGGTCGTGATATACAGAAGGAACAGAAGACATGTCAGCTTTTTCTAAAATTGTGGTCTCCACAGGTCGGTTGGAGACTGCAGAGCGTAAACAATGTTTTAACCCTTGTATTATGTTGAGAAAAAAATACGTTTATTATGTTGCGGGTCATTTTGACCCGCATTGTGTAAATCCACTCAAAACAGTCATAAAATGAAGTTAAACCAATAAGAACTTTATTTTAGATTATACAAATATTTAGAAGAGATGAGAAGTAGAGATATACACTTCCAACACTATATTAAAGAACTCCTGATTTCAATTTTTCCCTCTTCACGAACCCTTTTTTTTTTGCATTTAACTTGCCGCATTTTCTCGGGTTTTTGACAGTCAACATTTTCAGCGTTCCCCACATGATGGACAGAATGTGACTATGTGCTTTTTGCAGATGTATTTCTTGCATCTCACACAAGAGGTAGTTGTTTTACTGTCATCTCGAGAGGGACAGACTTGGCATCTTTTGCGTTTCTTTGTACCTGTATCCAAAGGATCCATTGTGGGTTGGTCAGATGCCCTGCCCTGGACCTTTGCGATGACAGCAGCAGCTGCTGGGGATCTAGCTGGCCTGACCCGGTTCTGGATCTTTGGAGTGACGAGTGCTTTGCCTAGTTCTTCCAGGAAAAGTCGACGTCGGTACAGTTTGCTGGCATTCCACTGCTGGTTGATCTCAATCCACAGCACATAGGCATTGTAAGCAGACACATCCAAAATGTTGTAGAAAACCACCAAAGGCCAACGGGCAGTCTTGCGCTGACAACTATATGTTGCTGTGACTTTGTCAAGATTGTCAACTCCCCCTTTTGTGGAGTTGTAATCCAGAATCATTTGCGGTTTCATGTCCTCTCGTGTGCTCAGAGATGCGTCTTTGTGCATTGTGCTCATCACAAGAACATTCTTGTTTCTTTTTGGGCAGTAAGAAACAAGTGTTGTTTTCTCTGTGAAAGCAAATTTTGAGGAATGCAGAGGTCTTCCTTGCATCTTCAGAATCTCACTGGGAAGTTCTGGCTTATTTTTTCTGACTGTTCCCAACATAGTCAGCTTTCTCTTCTGAAGTTCATCTCCAAGACGGTAGGATGTAAAGAAGTTGTCACATGTAATGTTATGACCTTGCAGCCCTTCAGTCATCTCCAAAACCACACGCATTCCCTGATTCTTCTCAGGTCTTCCTCCAGGTGGCTTTCCAGTATATACTTGCAGGTTCCAAACATAACTGGATTTTGCATCACAGGCTGCCCACATTTTGATGCCATATTTCGCAGGCTTGTTTGGCATATACTGTCGGAATGGACAGCGTCCTCTGAATGGAACGAGGCGCTCATCGACAGTAACATGGGGGCCAGGATTATACAATAAAGGCAGGATTTCGACCCATTTATTCCAGACATCTCTGATTGCTGCAAGTTTGTCTCTCTCACGTCGATCAGCTCTGGTGTCACGGTTGTCAAATCGGATCACACGAGAGATCATGTGAAATGTCTCCAAAGACATTGTTGCTCGGAAGATTGGCCTTCCATTCTCTTCATTCCATAAACTTGCAGTTGCTTCACCCTTTGACCTGTATACGCCAGCTAACACCAGGATTCCAATGTAAGCATGCAAGTCAGTCGGATCCAGTGGCTTCCATTTCTCTTGAAAGACACGCTTCCCCTCCAAGTTGGTCATGTTGAGGATTATCTTCTCTATGGGTGGGGATATGAAGAGCTGAAATGCTGATTCAATATCATCAACTCTTGTGACAGCAAATCTTGTAGGACCAGGAATCATTTTGATGACATTACAAGATGACAATCTACCTTGGCTTTGGTGTGGTGATGTTGACCATTTTATTTTACCATCTTTAGATGTCCATGTCCCCTCTGTGGATGACGATTGTTGCATTTCTTGGTTTTCATCTGAAGAAGGGACACCTGCAGACTCGTCCTCTGAATCCTCCTCATCATGGGAAAATTGAAAATCTGGATCATCAATGGCATTGTCCTCTGGCTCTGAAGGATCCTCTGTCTCTGAAACCTCTTCCTCTACATCACTATCCCAGTTCATAAGCTGCGAAAAAGCTTCTTCAGCTGTAAATCGTCTGGAGCTCATTTTTGGTGTTTCTCCAAGAACGGGCATGGAAACAGTGACAAGGACAGGGGAGAGAAAGTCCCTCTTCCACACACACCTGGTTCTGAATGTTTATTCAGAGGCAATCAAAATGAAGTACATCAAAGACTTTTTTTTTGGATTTTTAACAGCTACTCTGTGTGCGGGTCAAAATGACCCGCAACATCATCTTTGTATACAAACTGTGTGCAGACATTTAACAACACATCAAAGAGTCCAGATTTTACATAGAAGTTCATGACCCTAGAGGAGAAAAAGTCACAACATTTCATGGAAAAAAAGAAAGGATAACCTGCACTTTGATCAACACAAAAATTGAAACGGGTCAAATTGACCCTTAACATAACACAAGGGTTAAGCAATTATCACTCCATTTTTCTATCCTCCCCAATTTCCAATTGATGCAGGGATTATGTTTCTTGAACCAAGGGTAGCCTAAAATGAGTTGAGTATTGGGAGATTCAAACACATAAAAGTCATTAATTTCATGATGGTTTCTTGAAATGATTAAGTGTAACTCAGTAGTCTTGAGGTTGATCTGGGCTAAAGTCTCACCAGTAACCCCCGCGATAGCAACAGAGGGGATTTTTTGAGTGGGTAAAAATAGTTTTTGGACTAAATTCAGGCTAATTAAATTTTGTTCAGCTCCGGAATCTATCAAGGCTTTGACAGGAAGGTGGTTCTGATTGATCTGAATGAGTGTGGGTAACATGAGTCTGCTGGAGGGAGAAAAAGAGGAAGAACCCACCAATATCTCCCTTATTGACGGGCGGTCTCGTTTCCCCGGAAAGGACAGTTGGCTATATAGTGACCGGGGTTGCCACAATAAATGCATGAATTTGTATCACGACGTCTTTGTTTCTCCTCTGTAGACAGACGAGTTCGACCTATCTGCATAGGTTCGGGTTCCGGAGGTTCAGAGAAATGTCTGGTCGAAACTGCAGGTTGACTGGGAGGCGAGCCTGGAAATGAGTCTCCCTGGGATTTGTAGTTTCCCAGTGGTGTTCGGTGTAAACGAGGCTCACCTGAAGGCATCGCGGAACCGGAAGTGGTGAAGCGGTGGGAATTGTAGTTCCTTTCTCTTCGCCGTTCCCGGAAGCGCTCGTCTAGAGCTACCGCCAGGTCTATGAGCTCGTCGAAGCTTTCGGGTTCGTCCCGTGCAGCGATCTGGTCCTTGATGGGGTCAGACAGAGAGTGTAAAAAGGTACCTTGCAGTGCCGTTTCATTCCATCCGGTCTGGACCGCGAGAATACGGAACTCGAGGGCGTACTCCGCGACAGGCCGACTGCCCTGGCGTAGTCCGAGAAGCCTCTTTACGGCGTTCGGCTCCCGCAGCGGTCGATTGAAGATCTTCAGGAACTCCTTTAACAAGGTATCAAATGAAGCAGTCTCAACGTCATGGAATTGAAAATTAGAATTGGCCCAACGAAGTGCATCACCCTTTAATTGATTAATGAAATACGTGATCTTAGTTGAGTCAGATGAATAGAGCTGAGGGGCTCCCTTGAAGGCAAGCTTACATTGTAGGATGAATCCTCCACACAGGCTGGGGTCTCCGGAAAAATATTCAGAGGGTTTAATTATTACCTGTTGGTTTGTTGGTGTGACTTCTGGAATTGGGTTGGAGGAGTTGTTTACAGGAGAAGTACTAGATTCTGTAGAAGAAGGAGAAGATCTTTGGTTTAGAGAAAAAACCATACCTCCAAGTTCTCTTAGATTCTCCTGGATTTCTTGCTGTTGGGTTAGCACTTGTTGAAGTATCCCCTCTATTCTGGTAATTCGTTCCATCTGTGAAGAGGACGAGGTCTGCTCGTCTCTGGTCTCGTTCTGGGTCTGTTTTGGCTGGAGCATTTCTGTAATGACTAGCGGAACCCAGATTGGTACAAGACCAGAACGAAGCAGACTCAGATCTTAGAAAAAAGGAAACAGTGTTTATTATATACAGTGTAGGGGGTTTGTATACATATATGGCAGTCCTCCGGCGATCAGATGTAGGCGTCGGGAACCAGGGTAGGGCGGAATGTACAAGCAGGTCTGGCTGGAGAAAACAGGAGGACAGGACTGGCAACAGAATCCGCTCGACGAGTCTGGCAGATGAGTGGCTCGACAGGTCTGGCAGGCAGGTGGTTGATGAGGCAACAAGGATGGAGTCAGACAGGCAGGGTACTGCGGGCATAAAGAACAAGATGAGAGTATGTCGTATACTCACACGTTTAGGCTGGAGGCATAAATACCAATAAAGCTCAATGCTCCAGCGATGAGTCACACAGGACTGCAGCCTTAAGTAGAGGTGTTCCTCATCAGGTGGATGGCCGTCAGCTGGTGTTAATTAACGGCCATCTTGGAAGAAGGCTGCAGACATTGGGACTCCTACATTTTAAATGTAATCTGTTGAAGACGGGCATATTTAGACCAGTTCTTTCAATATTTAATATTTATTACCAGAGTGGGTTTTAGTCCTGACATTTGCCTCAATCATTTTCTCTCAGGGTAGAGCTCCTGTGCATGCGTCAGAACAGTGGAAAAGAGAAACCCACTGTTATAGAGAACTCATAGTAAATCTGGACTAGAGCTGGCTGTCAAAAAGCACTTGACCATGGAGTCTTCCACATGCTGTTTGGCAAACTTTAGGTAAAAATAGTCCAACACTTTTTCAACAGTAAAGGAGTTGTTGGTATTTCCAAATGAGTAGTGAAGAGATGACAGGAGGATTAAATGCTGAGTAACTTCTCTGTATGCAGTGAGTAAGATTCAACTAGTAATAGGTGAAGGAATACAAGGTTTACTCAAGAAATGGAGTCCAGGTTACTTCAGGAGCACATGCAGGATTTTTGTGCAGAGAAAATGGTAAAAATATTCCCTTCAGATTGTACTAGAAAAAAAAAACTTTCATAAGGAAATGTACAAGATATTAACACTAACAATGACTGTGCTAAACCTTAAATACCCAAGGCTTCAATCAGCAAAGATGACTCTTCTAGCTGCTGGTGAACCCAGCAACATGTTCTGAGTTAATCAGCATAAAGAACTAAAACCCTGACAAATAATAATATCTCTGAGTTGAATAAAGGCCATTACTTTAAAGGGGGTGAATACTTATGCAGTCATTCATTTTATAATACATGTTTTTAATTGGTAATAATCAGTAGAAAGTTGTTTTTACCTTGACAGATGCTCTATGTATGAAAACATGTGTTGAACAGTAAAAATATCTTCTGCATGTAGAACTGCATGAGTCATTCTAAAAGAAACACTCACCAATCCTTCCCAGAATAAATAAAGGATTTGAAGAAAAATAGTTTAGGCTATGCAAGCAGTGATTCATACATAAACTTTGCAGTTCTCCCTGATATACATACTTATACCACAATATCCATCAATTTCCACAGATCCAATAAACAGTTGTTTGGAAGAAAAGTGTGATCGTAGAAGTTTCTGTAACTCAGGAAATGTTGTTACAATGACTCTGACAGCCAAACAGGAGTTAAGTTGTAGTCCACACCCTTACTCTCAGTAAAATATCATCCATCATAAGAGAATGGATGAAAAACGAATTGTATTAATTTTATCCAACCCCTGGAAGTCCATGTAACCTTATTAATGTTAATGTTTCTAATGGGAATCTGTTACATGTCTGGAGGACTTTGTTTTTTTTCCCCCTCTTGTTTCTCTGTTT
>NC_056498.1:67756503-67763306 GCF_014905685.2 Nematolebias whitei | reverse complement strand
GATTAGTCTCTCTGTCGGTCTTTTTTACATATGCAGTCTTGTGTGTGTGTGTGTGTGTGCGTGTGTGTGTGTGTGTATGTACCATAAAGTAGGATGGATTGAATACTCGTAGAATTTAAATTAAATCATGTTACTTTTGCAAAGGAAAAGAAACAGTCCAGTATGACAATAACCTGCTTAATCCTTGATCGTGTGAATCCCCTGCTGCCTCTGCAACACTGTTACACAATCATTTCAAATACAGATTAGGGGTAAGCAGGAAGATGCCTCATATAGAGAATAAACATTGTGCTGCAGTATATCTCTATAAAGGTTCTTAAAAAAGAAGATAGAGAGCTTGAACGTAGACACAATTGACTGATTAGGTGAGATGTGGCAAAGCTGGAAGAGATTCAGAGCATTTGAGTTAGATGTACAGGTTGGTCATTGCTAAAGCACTTGCGTAAGATTAGTCTCTCTGTCACTCTCTTCTTCACATGCAGTCTCCTTAATGGCATAGCTGAGTTTCTTTCCTCAGGCAGACAATCCAACAGAAAGAGGTCTGCTCATCCTCTCTGCAAGGAATTTGCTAGAGGGAAAATGTATTATTTCATCTTCTGTCTGTTCAGTTATCTTTTCAAATGAGCAATTTAGTTATGGCAAGAAATACATTAATAAATAAATGTTTTTTTGTTTCCATCAAGGTTCATGCATAGTCATTTTCTGAACTGATAGATTATTATTTTATTTTTTTTGTATTTCCATGTCTTTGAAAGCAATAATATAAAATAAAGCAATGGATTTTTATATATTTTATATCTTTGACAACCTTAAAGTGAACAAATACATTAGGATGAGGACATAAAAGTTAATTTTCAATAAAGCTACTACCTTTGATAATGTAATGGTGTTCTTCTGTGTCCAGGAAAATAAACCCCAGACCCAAAGTTTTATGAAATAAGGCAAAAAATACTGGGGTAACAATTAATTACTGGATGTGTACAACTAAAAGGTGTTATGTGGTGTTCTGAACTGCCAACCACATAAAGAACACCATGGACTTTATGGATAAGGTGAGGGATGTCATCATGGACACTGATGAAACAATGGTCTCTTTTGATGTCACATCACTCTTTACGTGCATTCCTGTTGATAATGCAATAGAGATGGTCAGTTTAAGATTAAAATCAGACACCACTCTGAGCAGCAGGACCACGCTTTCCACAGAACAACTGTGTCAACTCTTAAAACTGTGCCTGCAGTCAACCTACTTCACATATGGGGAGCAATATTATAGGCAGAAACATGGGTGTGCTATGGGGTCTCCAGTTTCTCCTATTGTTGCCAACCTGTACATGGAGGAGGTAGAAAAGAGAGCCTTGACGTCCTTTTCAGGGACACCACCAAGTCATTGGTTCAGGTATGATGTCGACACCTGGGTTAAAATTAAATCTCAGGCAGTCCAACATTTCACTGATCACATCAACTCTGTGGATAAATACATCAAGTTCACACAAGAAGATGTAAGAAATGGCAGGTTGGCTTTCTTGGACTGTGAGGTCTCAGTCTCTGATAGAGGACATTTGCAAACTGAGGTGTAGACAGAGCAGACAGCGTCCCCACTAACTCAGGAGCCAGGAAGTGTAGAGGTTGGCTCCTCTACCCCTCCCTTCTCTGTTGTTTGTGTTTTCCTAATTATCTCTCCACAGCCGCTGCTCATTACCTGGACCAGGTGGAGGAGCTATTTAAGCTGGAGCTTCACTCCAGATCAGTGCCAGAGCAAAGTTCTACCAAGCTCCATGTTCCTGTGACTACTGGCTGGCTGACTTCAAGCTCCTTATCGGTCTCCCTGCATGACAGCAGCGTTTTCTCCTCCTCCACCTTTACTCCTGTGTGCCTCACCTGGTTCCTGGTTTCTCCTCACCTCCACCCCGGCTCTCTTGGTGATTTTTGTAAATACACTTGTAAATATACTCACCTGATCCCACCGTGGATTGTTGGATTCGGATCCTGTCTCCTGTTCTCATGCTCCTGGAACAACAACAACAAGTAAGCTTATTTTTGGATTACTCTCAACATTTCCAAA
Source organism: Nematolebias whitei (assembly GCF_014905685.2). Classification (NCBI taxonomy): domain Eukaryota; kingdom Metazoa; phylum Chordata; class Actinopteri; order Cyprinodontiformes; family Rivulidae; genus Nematolebias; species Nematolebias whitei. The sequence continues at coordinate 67,761,241 of NC_056498.1, read as the reverse complement.
ATCTCCTCAAGACGATTTGTCATTCACCACCAATCTCCTCTCTATTCCCACAGTGGAACCATCCTGAGTTTAAGTTTACCAGCTACACCTGAACCAATAAATATAATTGTTTTTTACCTCAAGTTGTTTAATCCTTGCTTCAAACCGTTCGCCTTTGACATCACCCACAGACCTTAACAGTTTGCTCTGGCCACAATATGTCAAAGAACGGTTTGAATGCTGATCAGGTCACCCTTGAGGAGAGGGTAAGGAGAAATGAAGCTCTCTTACAGGAACTAATTACCCAACACAAGACTACACAGTCGAATCTGGAAACGGTGGGCGGAATGATTCAGTCCATCGGCAATAAAATGGGAACACTAACTCCACCCACGCCGGCCATCTCACCACCATCAGCGCAGCCAGCGCAAAGCACCGCCCGCTCGGAACAACCCCATGAGCCGGAGATTCGGCCGGTCGCAGTTTTTGAAGGTAACCCGGAACAATTCAATGGTTTCCTCCTCCAATGTGAACTAGCATTTGCCCGTTCTCCTTCTCTGTTCCCAAACTCTGCATCCATGATCACGTATATCGTTACTTCGTTGAGAGGTGTACCTCTTGAATGGGCTCATGCCTACCTCCAGTCCCACCCTGTGGCTTCACTATCATTTAACGATTTTATTAAGGATTTCCAGAGTGTGTTTCATATCCCTGTCCACCAGGAGGAGACGTCCCGCCATCTGTTGGCTATGAGGCAGGGTCAAGCTACCGTGGCTGAATACGCCATCCTCTTCCGGGTTGCGGCGGAGAAAACCAGGTGGGATGAGGTGGCACTTAAAGGAGTATTTTCTAATTCACTTTCTGATCAAATAAAGGATCAACTGGCGCTTAGAGATGAGCCGGAGACATTGGATGACCTCATCAGTTTAGCGATCAAGATTGATAATTGCCTTCGGGAGAGGCGGGGCCAAGCTGAACCGATGGCTTCCTGGTCAACTTTTCCTCTAGCATTTTCCGCTATCAAAGAACCCACGTCACAACCAGGTACCACTCACTATGACTCCGAGCCTGAACCTATGCAGATCGGATGAACCCGACTCACGTTGTAGGAGAGGCAACGACGATTGGCAGCACGTGAATGTTTCTACTGTGGAAAGAGAGGACATTTTGTGCGATCTTGCCCAAACAAGTTAAACTCCAGCACTCACCAACCTTTCAGGGGATCCTGGTGAGTGAAGCTCGTTGTGCCCTGATTCACGTTTTTGTCTTCCTGCCAGAATTATGCTTCAACAGAGACACTACTCCATTGAGGCCCTCATTGACTCTGGAGCAGAGAAAACCCTTATTTCTCAGGATCTGGTGGAAGAACTTCAAATTCCTACTAGAAATCTTCCTTACCCCATTCCGGTGGCTGGAGTCACTGGAAAGAACATCACCACTATCACCCAGGAAGTAAATGAATTACCATTCATCATCTCCGGCAATCACAGAGAACTGGGTGAGTTCATGGTTTTTCATTCTCCCTCACCGCAGTTGATTTTAGGCTATCCATGGTTGGTAAAACACAACCCCATCATTGATTGGCAGAAGAAAAGGATCAGTGTTTGGAGCGAATATTGTTTAAGGAACTGTTTAAGGTCTGCTGGTTTTCTGTCCGAGACAATAAAGGAGGTGACCTCCTCTCCACCTGATTTGTCAAAGGTACTCAAGGTGTACCATGATTTGGCACCCGTATTTTGTAAAAATAAAGCATTATCCTTATCTCCACATCGCCCATACGACTGCTCAATTGAACTGTTGCCAGGAGCCCCTCTCCCTTCGAGTCGCCTGTATAACCTCTCTCGGAGCGAAAAGGAAACCATGCAAAATTATTTAGACGAATCATTACAATCCGGCATCATTCGCCCTTCTACGTCTCCATTAGGGGCGGGTTTTTTCTTTGTAGATAAAAAGGACGGTTCACTCCGCCCGTGTATTGACTACCGAGGTCTAAATGCGATAACCATAAAGAACAAATACCCACGTCCGTTAATCAACTCAGTACAAGAACAACTTCTTTCTGCCACTGTTTTTTCAAAGTTGGACCTTAGAAACACTTATCACCTTTTGAGGATCAAGGAAGGAGATGAGTGGGAAAACTGCATTTAAGACCGCTTTTGGACATTTTGAATATTTAGTCATGCCATTCGGACTCACTAATGCTCCTGCAATTTTTCAGACTCTCATCAACGACATTCTCCAAGATCTGATCAATAAATTTGTGTTTGTGTATCTAGATGACGTTCTGATTTATTCTACTGACATCCAGTCCCACCAGACCCATGTTCGCACTGTACTCCAACGATTGTATGAAAACCGACTTTACGTCAAAGCTGAAAAGTGTGAATTCCACGTAACCTCTGTCTCTTTCCTTGGTTTTATCTTTAACGAGGGACACTACCACACTGACCCTGAGAAGGTCCGAGCAGTTCTGAAGTGGCCGACACCTACGGACAGAAAGCAGCTTCAGAGGTTCCTGGGATTTGCAAACTTCTACCGCCGTTTTATCCGGAACTACAGTCAGACGGCAGCCCCTCTCACCCAACTTACATCCACGAATTACAAATTCAACTGGACCCCGGAAGCCGACCAAGCCTTCCGTGAGTTAAAGCAACGTTTTTGTTCTGCACCCATTCTTCGTCACCCAGACCCCAAAGACAGTTCATTGTGGAGGTGGATGCATCGGATATTGGTGCTGGGGCTGTCCTCTCTCAAAGGGACCCCCACGATAATAAAACTCACCCATGTGCTTTCTTTTCAAGATGTTTTTCTCCAGCTGAACAGAACTACGACGTCGGAAACCGTGAGCTGTTGGCCATAAAACTAGCCCTCGAGGAGTGGAGACACTGGTTGGAGGGGGCCAATATTCCATTTATCATTTGGACCGATCACAAGAACCTAGCGTATTTACAAGACGCCAAGCGCCTTAACCCCCGTCAGGCCCGGTGGGCGTTGTTTTTCACGAGATTCAGATTCACCATCACGTATCTCCCTGGTTCCAAGAATGTTAAACCAGATGCGTTGTCTCGACAATTCTCCATTTCCAACCGAGAGAAGGGAGACTCTGGGATCTTGCCACAAGCCTGTGTGGTCCGAGCTGTCACCTGGCCCATTGAACAGGAGATCAAGAAGGCTCAAGTTCAACAACCTGATCCTGGGGGGGACCACCTGGCACCATTTTTGTTCCAAAGAGCGTCATCCACAAGGTTTTGGATTGGGTTCATTCTCATCACTTCACCTGTCATCCCAGCATCAATAGAATGATTGAATTCACCAAGAAACATTTCTGGTGGAAGACATTGTCAAGTGACATAAAGGAATTTGTCAAGGCCTGCTCCACTTGTTCCCGAAATAAGAACAACAATCAACCACCAGCGGGTCTACTTCATCCACTACCAGTTCCAGACAGACCATGGGCAAACATCGCTTTGGACTTTGTGACAGGTTTGCCACCTTCAGATGGGAAGTCCGTAGTCCTCACTGTTATAGATCGATTCTCTAAAGCTGCCCATTTCATTGCACTCACAAGACTCCCTTCGGCTTTTGAGACGGCCCAGATTCTTCTACAAGAGGTTTTCAGGATTCACGGCTTACCCACAGACATTGTATCGGACAGAGGCCCACAATTCATATCCCAATTATGGAAGGAGTTCTGTAAGTCCATCGGAGCCACTGTAAGTTTGTCTTCCGGATACCATCCACAATCAAACGGACAGTCAGAGAGATGCAACCAGGAGTTGGAGGCCGTCCTTAGGTGCGAGTCTGAGAAGAACCCATCTGACTGGTCAAAACACTTACTCTGGGTGGAATATGCGCACAATACCCTAACCTCATCCGCTACTGGCCTGACACCCTTCGAGGTTTCCCTTGGATACACGCCCCCGCTATTTCCTCTGTTGGAGACTGAAATCCTGGTTCCATCAGTCAAGGACCACATGGACCGATGCAGGACAGTTTGGATTCAAGCTAGAGAGGCACTGTCAAGGACTGCCGGACGGAACAAGGAATCAGCTGACAGAGATCGCTCCAAAGCCCCAGACTACAAGGTAGGCCAATCTGTATGGCTCTCCACCAGAGACATCCGTCTAAAGGACACCTCTCACAAGGTGGCCCCCAGGTACATTGGTCCCTACACTATCGACAAAATCATAAACCCCTCTGCAGTCAGGCTCAAGTTACCGCCATCCATGAAGATCCATCCAACTTTCCATGTTTCTAATCTAAAACCAGTTTCAGTCAGCCCACTCAACCCTCCCACCAACTCCCCCCCAACCCCTCTATTGATCGACAACCAACCGGCATATAGGGTCAAACGTATCCTGGATTCAAGAAGACGGGGTAGGGGTTTCCAGTTCCTAGTTCATTGGGAGGGTTATGGACCTGAAGACAGGTCATGGATCCCAAGGTCTTTCATCCTGGACCCCAGTTTGATAGAGGCATTTTTTCAAGACCATCCAGAGAAACGGATGATGTTGTAGATGAACAGATGCTGGGATATTTTCATCGTTTAACGCGAGTTCCTCATTTTTCTGGACTGAATAAAACGTGCACTGAATTTAAGGAAATGCAAAGTGAGACGTCATTTAAATTTGACCCATCAAAATGAATGCGGTCATTTATTTACAGAATCAAATTTAACATCAAACATTTACATTAATTTGGCAAATTATGAAAATAACAACAAAGCAATCAATCAGGAAAAATCATACGGCCATGATTT
>NC_056498.1:67745491-67756403 GCF_014905685.2 Nematolebias whitei | reverse complement strand
ATATATATATATATATATATATATATATATATAAAGGTATAAAGGTATAAAGGTATAAAGGTATAAAGGTACAGTAGATTAAAACGTTTCTGTGTCTAAAAATTTGATGTAAGAATCATATCACTATGACTGTCTAATAAGATTAATATAGCACAACATAATGCCTTGATTACAAAAATTATTTTGTCAAAGAAGAAACTTACTGTGGAAATTGTTTTGGATTTTCATGTCATCACATAGGACCTAAATTAGTGATAAAACCTCCAGCTCCTCTCCAAAAGCTCAGCTAAGCAAAAAGAGCCAGCTCCTTCAGCAGCCAATAAATCCTTAAGAGTGTTTCTAAATGAAGAGTCATTTTGAGGCAAAACATTTAGATGACTTGAACCAAATGAAGCAGGTTCCAGACAAGAGCCATAATTCCCATTACTGGACCCTAGCGCAGGAGGCAGCCAGGGTACATAAACACAAAAGTTACAACAAAGCCAAGGATCATCACATGACTTAGACAGAAATACATTTGTTTCACACCGAAAACTAAGTCGTATACTATAGGGAGGGGTGAATGGTGAGTGTGTAGTGAACTTGACCTGATGTCAAAACTTGACCTTAGGATCATATGGTCAGAAACTGTCATTTCATTGATTTGCATCCAGAGATACAGGTTGACCCATCCTGAGACTTTCTTTCTTGAATTAATCAAGTGGATAAAGACAATTCTCTATGATCATTACTATTTTACAAATGTTTTGATAATCAAATTGTGTTAGTTCAAACAATGTTTACATGTTGAAGTGAACTACTCATTTTTATTTACTTAAAACAGTAACAATGATTTTTTAATCCTCATGCAAAGTTAGAATTCATGTTAAGGCCTGTTACAGAGTAATTATGCATTTTCTGATTTTCTGTCTTTGAATGAGCAGTGTACGTTTGTTCCAAGGTCGGAGTCGAAGCAGACAAGTGTTGGAACAACTGTCTTGTTTTTAAATCCTCTCAGACGTAAACAGAGAAGTTGGCACCTGTTTCTCCAAACTCGCCCAAACATTTCTCTCGCCTGTCTGAAAAACATTTTCAATCTGTTCCATAACATTCTTGCTGTTTTCTGACTTCTAGTAACCTTTTACGTCACAAAACACACCCCTGTCTGGTTGACAATGACCAATAAGAAAACTCCCAAATGAACCGGAAATAGAGCCCTTTAAAATGTCGGTACTTCCTAGTTCTATGAGTTCTGTGAGTTGCCGTTGGAGTCGGGCTGGAGAGTTTGCAGCTCCAGTCGTTTGGGAGAACAGAAGTCCAGCCATGATAAGGCTCTTCCGAGATTGGGATTATAACATCTTCCACCTCTGAGTGGAACTCGGACGAACCCCACTCATGTGAGGTCCACTGGCTGAGGTGAACTTGTGTCAGACGGAATATCGTCACTACTTCGGACGAGTCACAGCCATCCTATGGAGACGCTGGACAGGTAGCGTTAACTGGAACTCCGTATCCGCTGATTCATCTTCAGAGAGGTAACGAGTCAAGTTCACTACCGAGCGTACCGAGGAAAGCTGGGTTCGAATGGAGAGTGTCATTTCTGGTCAACACTCTCCCTCACACACCATCTTTTACTCCCTTTAAACTTCATTTTCCATCTTTAAATTCTTCTATCAAGTAGAAATCATTCCAGATATTTTAGAAATGTCTGTGTAAAGTCTTCCAATCACCGCCGTGTGGTTGGTCATAATTGTACAGCTTGCTGATTAATTATGTTGTTATTTTCATATTTTGCCAAATTAATGTAAATGTTTGATGTTAAACTTTGATTCTGTAAATAAATGACCACATTCATTTTGATGGGTCAAAGATAAATAACGTCTCACGTTACATTTTATTAAATTCAATGCGCGTTTATATTCAGTCCAGAAAAATGAAAGAATCCGTTTTAATCAGGTGAATATCTCAGGATATGTTCATCTACAAGTGCACACAGGTGAACTAATGAGAGATTCAAAACAGCTGGTGAGATGAGGAGCTAGAACAAGATAAGTGAGGAAAACAAAAAACTATGACCAAAATGGAAAGATTTCCTAAACTAGAACTCAAATAAAGAATAACAGCTAAAACTGAATGAGACAGAAATTAAAACCTAAGCCCAAAAGATGCAAAACTTACCTTTTTATTGTACATTTTTATTTGTAAAATGTGAAAAACGTTCAACTCTGTTCTGAAAAGTTAAAATGGATAGTATGCTTTTTTTGAGTTCCGTGTAGAAAAAAAAATTGCCATGTTGTTTTGTGATAAACGAAGATGAAAAAAGTAATACTAAACATCTGAACTGTCTAAAATGTCTTAATAGTCAGACATGTCATCAAAGCAATTAAAAAATAAGCAGCTGATTAGATAAACTGTATCAGTTTATCACCATCATTTGCATCTATAACCTGCAGGAATGGAAACAGCTGATCAAGCTGTGCTATAAATTGTCACTATCATGTTTATCTAAGAGGGAAGTGAATTTTGACTGGGTTAATATGACACTTGCAATCATCTAGGGACCTCATACATATGCAAACAGACACACAATCATGCAGTGGCAGCAACCCAATGATCAACACTTTAGAGCTCACCCACGGGAGGCTTAAGTCACACACAAACACACTGATAAGCCACTGTTTGACCTTGGCTATAGCCACAATGCTGACAGTATAAATCTGCTGGTTCCCGGATGGAACATAGATGAAGAGGATAGAGGCACAAGGTCAGTTTCAAATAGTTTTTGAACCAAAGTAGCACAACTATAGTTGGTTCTTTGCATAACATGAGGTTCTGCAGCGCTGTTAGTTACATGGAGAGAGTAGAGGGAGATGATTCATAAACATTTGAACAATTTATTTGTTTATTTTTAAGTGCTTTTGCAATATGTTCATGTGCAATTATAAGTCATGCAATTTTTGAACATTATTATTGATTAGATGAATCACATTTCCACTGGTAAGCTTAGACGGAAAAATGCATTAATTGGCAGGCGGTGATGCAAAAAGCACAAATGTGAGGTGAAGAAACATGTTAGGGTAAAGAAATGTTAGTACCACTTTACAATATGGCTCCACTTATAGATGGCTAATAAATAGTTTATAGATATGTTGTTAGATCCTCTATAAACACTTTTTAAATCATTAATAACTGATTATTATGGATTAATTAAGGTGACAGAGAGACTAAAATGTCCAGTTTCTTGCCAAATAGTGAGCTAAATCTGTTCACCTATATATTTCATCTAGAGTTGTTACATTAAACATTTCAGACTAACTTACTACCTTGTGAGCATGATAAGCATTTGTAAACCTTAGTATTCATGAGTCTAACGGCCTCAGGGTAGAAGCTGTTCCTCAGTCTAGTGGTTCTACACTTAATGCTATGCAACCTCCTGCCTGAGGGGATCGGGGCAAAAAGTGTGTGTGCTGGGTGAGTGGGGTCCTTCATGATGCAGGTGGCTCTCTTCCTGCATCTGGAGGTGTAGATGTCTGTGATGGTGGGGAGGCTGACTCCAACAGACTTCTGTGCAGCCTTCACCACTCTCTGCAAAGCTTTTCTTTCTGCAGCTGTGCAGCCTCCATGCCACACGTTGATGATGGAGCACAGGATGCTCTACACTGCACACCTGTAGAAGGAGGTGAGGACTGAGCTTGCTATATCATAAAGCCAATCAGTTGCATTAAATGCTTTATTAATTTGTGCACAGAAAACCTTTGTTTTTCATTTGTTTCATTCATGTGCGAAATATTTAAAGCTCTGGGGTAAAACATATATTTGCTTGTGCTGTTTGAAAAAGAAAATCTTCAAAAATGTAAAATAATTACAAAAAAACCTCAATAGACCTTGATGTTACTGTTTTCACCCATTTGGGAAGATGAAAATGAGATTTAATTTTCTTTCAATTAAATTTTTATACATGTCTTTTTTAATGTTTTACCTGAATATTGTTTATTTGACTCAACAAAATTCAAATTGAAAAATCAGTAGCATAGTCCCTCCATACAGTCTGACATAATGGTTCTGTTCACCTAAATTGCTGTGCTATACATTTGGTGTATGGTACTTTTTCAACTATTTTCACTAAAATAAACAACTTTTCTTTAAAGTAAAGCCATGTACTAAAGGGGTTTTTGACACTGTCGATCGATAATCCACATCAAGACACAGAACCAAGGGGAGAGGGAAGAAAAATCCAATTTCTGGGGACACGAGACATTGCTTGTCACTGTCTATCTCTGTTTTATATGTTTGGCCTCGGAGAGAGCATCAATAGAATGCGTGTCCTCCAGGAAGCGCCACCGAGCTTTTATGACAACTTCACAATGGCCTGAAGGTGAGACAAAAAAGATAAAGAGGAGCATAGGATGGACTAAGGGAACAAATCACAAAAGGGAGTTATAGAACTAAACATGTGTCTATCTATGTGATGTATCTACGATTGTATTTGTGGAAAAGTGGCTGAGAGACTGACTGTCCCCATTTTTCTCCAATAGGTCTGTTTTGAGAGATTACAGCCTACACTTACTGAAAGAGACAGAAATTTCCATATGACTATGTGCTACCTTGATGTAGGCAGTATTGTCCTGCAATGCTTTACTCAAGGCTCCTCTGAGATAATTTTTAGGGCAACACCCAACTATGGACGACATGGGGTATGATATATGGTATGCTTGTTGCTCAGCGTAAGTAAAGTCACGATACAAAAAAAGGATAAAATCAAGTTGGTGTGGCTGTAACCTAAGGTCAAAACCCTTGACCTTAAGAACCTTATGGGACAGAAACTGTAATTTCATTGATCTGCATCCAGAAATACAGTTTGACCCATCCAGAGACTTTCTTTCTTGAATTAATCAAGTAGAAAAGACAATTCTCTATGATCATTACTATTTTACAAATGTTTGATAATCAAATTGTGTTAGTTCAAACAATGTTTACAGGTTGAAGAGAACTACTCATTTTTATTTACATAAACAGTAAGTAATGATTTTTATTCCTCATTCAAAGAAGAAATCAGGGTAATATGCATTTCTTGATTTTTCTGTCTTCAATGAGCAAGTTTGTAAGTGTGTGTCAAAGTTCAGGTTCGGTCAACTAAAAAAGTTTACTGAAAAGAAATGTCATGTTTAACTTTTACAGCAGATACAGGAGAGTTTGACTCCACGAAGTCTGGTTTTCTCCAATAATCTTTCTGTCTGTTTTAAACAATCTTAATCTCTATCCTTGAATTTTCATAACACCTTACATCACAAACCACACCTCTGTTCTGGTCCATCCACCAATTAGAAAGCTCTCAAATGAACCGGAAGTCGACCCATTTAAATGTGGCAACTTCCCAGTTCAACGCTCTCGGATGCAGCTCATGGAGAAGTGTCAAAAAAAGGTCTGATGTCTGTGTCGAGTCTCTGTCGAAGAGAGACGCGACGAGATGAAAAGAGCTTAAAGGAGTAGAGCTCTGAAGGAGTTCAGAGTTCTTGAATCCAGAATGCAGGGACGATTTTGGGAATTATAACTTCTGTTTGGATAACCTCGCACGACTCCTAAAAGTATTTTAGCTGTTCTCAACGGAGACGCTGAAAGAGTCAAAAGAAGGACTTCACGCCGACGCTGATTATCATCTGCCAGGTAAAAGTTCTATTTCGACCAAGCGTACCGTGGCTAAGCTGAGATCTGAAGGAGCGTGCACGTTCTGGTTACCACAGATAAATTCCCTCACACATCTCTCTGTAAGATAAATCTCCATTTTCCATCTTAAACTCTCCTTTCTCCTAAAATCATTACAGATATTTTTAGAAATGTCTGAAGCAAAGTTCTCAATCACCGCCGTGTGATTGATGTCTGCTATTGTTCCCACTTCCTGTGAAACTAGCCATGTTATTGTTTTCATATTTTGCCAAATTAATGTAAATGTTTGATGTTAAACTTTGATTCTGTAAATAAATGACCGCATTCATTTTGATGGGTCAAAGATAAATAACGTCTCTCGTTACATTTCTGTTAAATTCAATGCACGACATGTACACAGTCAGAAAAATGAAGAACCCGTAAAATGTATGAATATATCCTGCATATGTCATACTACAATAATTTAAAATGAAAGTCACAGTTTTAAGGCAGTTACTCCAGCGAAGTGGATTCTCGACATGAAAGCTATTTTGGTAGGTACTAAGAACTGAGTAGGATTGTCCAAAAGAAAACCATTGAACTCAAGTACAGCTGAGTCAAGCCCATGGGAGAGGGGCATTTCTTTCTGTATTTTGCTAGTTTCACTTTCTGTATAAATTTAACAAATTATGTTCTTTTGTCCATGTTATCCTTTCACACCTAGTTTTATTTTGCCAACAGCCACTTTGGTGTCATTCATTCAACTAGTTTCCACCATACTAGTTGAGCATGCATCAGGATATTTCCACCATACTGTATATATTCTATTTGGTTTATTTTGTCCTCTGCCACTTTATTGCCATCCTGCTGGTGATGTCTGTTGGATTATCAGAGTTGTCTCAAATTTTTGTTTTGTTTTTATTTGTTTGTCATGCTTCACTGTGACAGTTTGGATCCAACTTACTGTCAGACCAGTTACGCTGCATTTGAATCGTCCAGCATATAACAATGTGGCATGTGCTTAACAGGTGAAATGCTGAAGTGGTAAATTAGTAGTTGCATGCAGTGTAATGTAAATTCTGTTTAGATATATTTTGGATTATCTGTCAGCTTTATTAAATGTTCTGGAGCTTGACTTGATACTGAACTTGATGAAAGCCTACTACCACATTCATGTCTTAGTGCAGTCATCATACTTGGATGATGTATTTTATTGTTTTGCCTAACTGGGTTGTTTCCCTTCCCTTGACCGTACAAGTACCTGTTGGTACTTTCCAGGCCAGCACTGTAAATAAGAATTTGTTCTTAGTGTTTATGCCTGGTTAAATAAAGTTGAAAGGGAAAGAATAAAGAAAATGATTCTAATTTCTAAATATTTCTAGACGTATCATTTGGAATACAGTAAAAATGCAAAGCTGATGGTAAAGGAAATGAGAATACGGTGTAACATAAAGCCCCCACCTCCACACTATGCTGCAGTCTGGTGCTAAGTAATGCAGCCTGGGGACCACTGTGGACATGACAAATTGAGGCTGCTGCTAAATTTCCCAAAACCATCAGCATCTCGTATTCAAAGAAAATAGGCCTGTCAGACTGATAGATTAAATTGGTCTTCGTATACATGTATGTATTTCCTGAGCTGTAGTTGCCCACCGTTTGATGGCTGCCAGACAACAAGGAAATAGCAGAGTGCATGTTTACGCAGATGTGCCTGTCAGTGTTTTCATGTGGCAATGTTTAAGCTGGGGATGAACAGATAGCTGTGGGTTGGTATGGAAAACCACTAAACAAGCAAGACTTTGATTTACTACTTTCCATTGTGTTTGTGCTCATTCATTCTTGACAGACTGCTCATGTATTTATAGAAAAGGGAAAAGCTTTGAAAACTGACTTAAAAAACAACATTAAAGAACATGCATGCATATGAATGTTGCACTGCTTTAGAAGTGTTTAATTAGGTGCAAAACTGGAGTAAAGCAGCAATAATTGGATGAAGGGCTTGCATTTCTCAAAGAAATGCATAATTTTCACTGCCTAGAGTTTTAAACTAAGATAATTATAGTAATAATCTTATAGTAATAATAGTCCTTGTATGCTGTTTCTTTTAATACTTTATATTTTTCTTTTCTACTTTTGGGTGTAACTGGGTGTACACAATTTTGTTCCACTTCATGTACCACATGTGATGCAAAATAACAAAAAAAAAAAAAACTTGAATCTTGATCTTCTTATGAGAATTAATGGAGCTTTAACTGTTTGGGTCAAACCTTGAAATGACTTCATGCCCACTCTCATGCAATATTGTGAATTCTTAAGAGATATGTGAGCACTTGAGATATGTGCTGTGGATGACTCTCATTTACTACCACCACAAATTTAGTTAAATATCTGTCAAATGGACTTAATTATGTCCCTTTTTTGTGCTGGCTAAGTTTGATAAGCTGGTGTCAACTTTAATTAGGTTAAGTTGAAATGTTAGTTTTAGGTGTACATTCAGTGATTACACTCTGAGATTTTCAGCAAATGTAATTTCATTTGTGCGATATTTTGCTGACAGTTTATTCTAACTGAGTAAAAATGTTGTACAATGTGTAGATCTCAGAGTGTGTGCTGTTGACGACTCAGTAACTACCACACCAAATGTTCAAACACTCCAAGTACATCCATTCAGGCAAAGACAAGTAAAAGTGTAAGACGGTAGCACGATGGATCAGTGGTTACCACTGTTCCCTCACAGCAAAAAGGTCTCCAGCTTGGACCTGGAGTTTTTCTGTGTGGAGTTTGCATGTTCTCCTTGTGTTTGCGTGGGTTTTCACCTGGTCTTCTGGTTTCCGCCCTCATTACAAAAGCATGCATGTTAGGCTGCCATCAGGCCCAGATGTGAAAGAGATCTGTGATCTCAGTGGAATTTAACTGGTTAAATAAAGGTTAATAATAATAATGTATTCCACAAAACACTGTGTCTGATTTTAATTCCATTTCCTGCATGTAGATGTTTTAGTCCCCTGGCGATATCAAGCCTAATGACTGTATGAAACAAGAAAAGAAGAAAAAAATCAGCCGAGTTTTCTTCTGTTTCCATTAGGTTCTCCAAAGTATAGGCAACCCAGAGTTGTGGTATAATTTAAGCATAGCTGCATTTTGGAATAAGAAAATTAGACAATGTCTTAAAAATGGCTCATTATGTAAATGTTTGAAGCCACATTTGAAAGGGTTGTTGTATATAAAACAAAGGAAAGGTGAGAAATTGAGGAACTGTTGAAGGAAAGCCAATAAATGACAGAGAGCCAATACGAGAGATCAAGAGCAACCACCAAAATCAATATCTAATTTTGTAGGCAAACATCCTCACAAACTGTGCTGAATTTCAAGAGGTGATTTGTTCTGTTGCTCCACTCTACATTCTAAAAAACATGAATATTCTAGAAGATAATATTGATAATTGAAAAAAAATATATAATATACAAATAAGATGGATTTATTTCGTCTTTCCTGATGCCTTTCTGGATGCTCTGCTTTGGCTTTAGCAGTTGACTGAGAGGAATCTCTTGTTGACAAGTTGCACCAAGAGAAAAACAACCAAAATGAATAATAAAACTAATCAATGCTTCACACAGTCAGTGTCATCATTTTATATTGCGCCTTGTGAAAATTACTTTCTCCCAAATCCCCACAGAACCATGCACATGCCAGTTTAAAGGTTAAAAAGCAAATATAAACCTCACCCCTCTGGAAACTGTAAAGTGTAAGAGAGTAAAATAGTAATGATGTTCCCTGTCAGATAATGATCAACTTTAGATTTATCAGAGGTCACTGATTCCGCCCAACTGACCTTTCTATTAAACCGAGACAAACAGAAGGTGTATGTGTGTGCAAGAAGCCAACACTCACAAAAATGTGCTACTTTTCCCTATTTGAAATTAATTTTTGCATTAGTACATTTTATTGATAAGTTCTGCATAAATAAAGTTAGATAAAACACTTTGTCAGAAACTTTAGCACTCAACTCAAACTGAAAGCTAGTTTACATGTTTTATTTAACTTTCCTCATCACTTTGCATGCTGATAGTCTCAAATCTCAACATTTGAGATAATCCTAATAAAAATGATCTTTGCAGAGCAGTTTTATTTCAACCTCAGTCTAAAAATGTCCAGTAGTCAGGCAAACTGACACAACTGTTTGCATAATGTGAACATCAGACTATAGTGATGAACATTCTTCTTTTGTTCAGCGTGCATTTAATAACTTACGACAAAGGGCTTTACATGTCATGAATAGAAATTTTGTTTCCATTTTCATCTGCATTCATTGTTTGATTGGATCAAATTGATTGTAATGAGTCACAAAATTTGACTCCAACTCATCCAGTAAGAAGTTTCTATAAAACGTATTACATAGTAATTATTGAAGTGGTACCAGATGGGGTTTTGTATCTAATTAAATGGATGTCAATCTGTGCAGCGTAAACACTTACATCCAATTCAAATAAGTTTTGATGAGCATTTCACGACACAGCACTGCATGTGACAATGTTTACTTCTGAGCGTTTAATTGTACTGCATGTTTTGTGGCCACTTTAAGCATCAGGATAAAAACAGTCATCCACAAATTATTTCTTTCTTCATACGTTTTAACAATTCTTCTTCGATGCAGGGAAAAACAACAACGACTAAAGCTGTGTTTGAGAGGCGCAGGGTATGTACTTGTGTTTTCCTGCTCTCCCTCATGTAATCAGCTCCAGCTCCTGCCTCTGTCAGCTGTTCCTTGTTGTCCTTCCCCAGGTGTTTATGATCATCCCCTTGTTCGTATCCCTATAAGTTCTGTGTCATGTTGTTGTTCCCCTGTCCGTGGATTGTCCGACTAGGCGTCATGTTCTGTTTTGAGTTCCCCGAGCATCTGCCTGCATGTTGGCAACAAACACACTGGATCTTGATCGTTTTTGTAAAAGTGTGTTTTGCACCAGCATCTATCGAACTAATGAGATGAGGACCGTTAGAGCTGTGCATCATTGCAACATGAACTACTGGACTTATTCCTGAACCACATTTAGTTTTTCTCTGAAAGGAGCACATCACTGCTTGTCTAATAGAAAGCATGAATGAAGCTAAGATTGAGAAAACTGTCTCACGTGACTTGGATTACACACAACAACAGCACAGCCTGGATTATTGCCATGAGTTTATTTTTATCACACCTCTCTTTTCACATTTATTATAACTTGCAATGTGAAGTAACTTCTAATGACCTTAGGACTATGTTGGAAGATAAAGATGTAAATATATATAATAT
>NC_056498.1:67739896-67745391 GCF_014905685.2 Nematolebias whitei | reverse complement strand
TGTGATCTTTATTTATCAAATAATCTTTTTTCTCTTTTCATTCCACATGCTCTGCTCGTATTTTCAGCTCCCTTACTTTTTCTATTAATTGATATTCTCCACACCACCAAACCAGCTATTCTGGGGAACCAGTTGCTGTGTGAGTGTGTGTGTGTGTGTGTGTGTGTGTGTGTGTGTGTGTGGGGGGGTATTTATGAAAAAAATACTAAAACCAGTCAATGTCTTTTCTGTGACTGTAGTCCATTAAGTTTCCACCTTCTTTCTTGCAGTTTGGGTATGTGTTTATGTGTGTGTGTGCGTGTGCTCGCTTTTTGACAAATACTCTTCATTGCTGCTATCAGGTAGGAGAACACTTGGACTGAAGGACATATTTGTTTATTTGCTGGTGCATGTGCACAGTTAGACACAAACAATTAGTGTGTTCCCCCTGAGCACTCAGATGTTGTTTTTACAAATTGGCTAACTTTTTTTTTAGCAGTGCTTGAAGCATTCTGCTCTTTTAAACATTACTTCCTGTACAACATTTTTCAGTCAGGTCATCTGGACAGTTTCTTTATTTGTGCTGAAACGTTTCGCCTTAGATCCTGAAGGCTTCATCAGTCAAGTAAACACACAACACAAAACTGATTCTTCCCCCAAAAGCTTTCTCCAAAGTGGAACAAACCAGTTATGTTGGTGCTGAACCAGTTTGACACGACTGTCAACAAGGAAGAGGGCTGGCAATGGAGGAAGGGGCGTACCAAAGAGACCATCTTATCACAAGCAGAACTGGTTTGTTCCACTTTGGAGTAAGCTGTTGGAGGAAGAATCAGTTTTGTTGTGTGTTTCCTTGACTGATGAAGCCTTCTGGATCGAAGGCGAAACGTTTCAGCAGAAAAAAAGAAACTGTCCAGATGACCTGACTGAAAAATGTTGGATTGTGTACCTGGATTATTGAGCATGGACTTTGTTGATTACTTCCTGTAGAACATTTTTGTACGTAGAGCAGTTCTCAATCCTTGCAATAAACCATTTTGTTTTACTAAAAGTTTTTTTTTGTTACCAAATCATATGAGCAGGCATAATAAAATATTTTAACATCTTTAAATTCAAATATCTGGTGTATAAGAGCAGCACCTGACGACTCTGAGGTTTTTGTTCTGTGTAATTTCTACAGAACATCTTCTGTGATTTATTGTTTTTATTCATTTGAGACACAGCACATGTGTTAGTTGTCCAACTTGTGACCTGTCATTTACTTCATTTTGTTCATTGACAGATTATTGTTGAAGTCGCTGACGCAGTGCTTTTTTGTGGTACTTATTCAGGATTGTTTACCTGCTCGGTCAGTTGCATTTTATGTTCAGACTTTGTTCAGACTCATCATAATTTTATTTTCATTTTTACCTGCCAAATTCAGACATTTACATTTTTTGACTCCTCTCTTACAATGCAATAGAGTATTCGTTGAACCAGTTGTCACCAAGTCAATTCTCTTTCAGGCTGCTAACCACAAACCACACAGAATAAACTGTCTCCACTGTGGTTTTTAAGCTTTCAAAAATACCTGTCGAAACTTAAAAACCAAAGACTTTCATACCACTGAAATCCACCACATAAAGTCTCACATTAGATCTGCTCTGTTTACTCCCTGTGGATATCATTTAGACTCAAGCAGTCTGAGACGTTTGGCTGGATGTTTAATCTCAATCCTTCATTTGATGTCAACATGGTGCAGGAGTTTATTAATTAAATTGAAACTGCATTTTTTTTAAAAATAATTTCAACATTTGCCATTTCTAATATTGAGTAATATTTAATAAGGGGAAGAAAAGACTCAGTCATATTATATTGATTTAATTTGATTAGAAATGGATTTGGCTTTCGCAAGCTGATTTATAAGTAACGTTTATTATTAAGGCAAGTTTTTTATGTATTTGCAGTTTCATTTCACCTGCACCCCACATACCTTAAAAAAAAAATAAAAAGTTTTATTTAGAGAGATTAATTTCATGTTGGGTTTTATTCTATTACACTTTCCGTGTCGGTTCTGCTCCCCTCCCTTGTCATTGTTTTGATCGGTCCCCCCTGTGTCTCATTAAAGCTGGCTTCCCACCAGCTGTGTGGTCTGTGCCAGTGTTGTGATATTCATTCAGACTCCAGGGGGACCAGATAAGAGCGCACACTCCCGTTCTGTGACACAACCTGCGAGCTGCGACTAGAACCGCTCTGCAGCTGAGTGATGCTTAAAGTTTCAGTTTTCCATGAGTGAGGCAGGAAGGAAAGTTCGCTGCAACGTACAAATAAAACAAACAAACAAAAAAAGTAATATATTGATGCACGTTTTGATGGAGTGTACGCAGATAATCAGACAGTAATTATGACATAAATGTGCATATGATGGTTTTTGGAATGACATATTTGGATAAGTAAACTGGGTGTTTTTTATTCCCTTTTTATTCATTTTTTAATGAATGCACATGTAGCCGGAACAATTGTCAGCTACAATATATTTGGACAATTAACGTTCAAGCTGTTGGTTTAAAAACAGTGGGTCTGTGTGTTTGTGAGTTGTCCCGTCTTCCCCCCTTGCTAGTTTAGCTTTCATTCTCCCTTTAACTTATGTTGGATTTAATATTTTATACCTTTTTATTATTCCTATCAAGCACTCAAATGTCATGTCATATAAAGTGTGTGCGTGTCTTTCTTCCAGGGTTGAATTATGTTTATAGAAAATGTTTGCTAATTCTAACTAGTTGACCTTTAAATATAATCTCATAGGAGCTAAGGATAATTTTACAAGTTCACATTTGATAGATTACAAGCAATCAAATCAGGCCTTTCAGAACCTTTCAGAACAGATTAGAGCAGACTAACATAAAGCTAGAACACATCTCTTTAATTTAGACAATATAGTTTGACTAAGTAAAATCAAATTAAAAGTATAAAAATGATCCAAATAAAAACACAAACGTGAGTTAGATAATAATAATTAAGTTATTAATTATTCCTAGAAATAAACAACTTGATTTCTAATCAGTTGGTATCACTAAGGTATAATCACGTTAAACAGTGTTAACAGTTTAAACGCAGTCAAGGAAACTAAGCTGAATCTGCCTTAAAAACAGAATCACCAGGCCTTCAACAGATATTGAATTAACACCCATGACGTAGGTAATAATTAATAGTTATTAATTATTACGTATAAACAATTTAGACACAAATCATTTTGTATCCCTAAAGTATAATAGCAAGTTAAACTTTAAACAAAAGCCGATTTCGGTGTACCAAAACTTATCTGAAATATAGACGTTAACGTCCTTGAGGGGGCGGGCTAAGAGTCGTAACCATAGCGACAGAGGCTGAACCAATCAGGAAGCTAGCCTTCTCAAACGGGGATAAAAGGCCGGAAATGACACACGCCCACCGAGCATTTCCGGGAGGCGCACACGGAGACGGTTCGTGCTTTAATGCTCCATTTATATGCATATATCTTATTAATGTAATTGTTTGTCTCTGAATATCTGTAACCCATGTTTTGTCAAATAAATCTTTTATACCGAGGGCGACGTCTCAGCTGTGTTGAACACGACGTGGTATCCAATGATCCTGACCCCGAACGTTTCTTCTTCCATTCCACAATCTTTCCCCTTTACAAGTTTTGATGGCTTTTATTGTTCCACATCATTTAGTCATCTCCAGTACAATTAAATTTTCTATTTAAATAACTTTGGATTAAAGCATAAAGACAATTATAAATGCAGGAGTCATAAAAAGTGAATAATCTATAAGTTGCACATGGCATCAGTAGAATCCACCTGTCTTCTGTACCGTTTCTTATACTCTTGAATTGCAAACCAATGATTAGAACGGGGAGAAAAACATGACGGTAAAAGACAAGACAGCTGTTTTTCCTTTTCCACTTGCTGTTGGTGAGTTGTAATGATTTCAAGAAAAAACTATTAAAAAAAAGAGTAAATAAAAATGACAGATGTCAAGAGTTATATTAAAAAAATGCTTTTAATTTTTTTGCTTCTGTCTCTTTTTCTTCACATCACAAAGCATTAGCATTTTCCCGTTTTTTTCATTTTTATTTTTTTTTAAAGTTGTTGACTTTTTTGTTTCTTGATGAATCATTTATTTGAAAAAACAAACAAACAAAAAAACACTTCTGATACATTTCTCCAACTCTTCATCTATCTCATTATTTTCCATACTTGCCTCAACTCAAACCTCTCTCACATTTCTTCTTGCAGTGACAGCAACTCTTTCATTTCGCCCGTGGCCAGTTTTCCCCTTTCCTGCTCTGTGTGAATTTATTTTTACATTTCAGTCTCTCACTTTATATATTTATATTTTATCCAGCTTATAGTTTCTCTCCTTCCCATTCACACCCTTTCCCTCCTGTCAATAAATCTTTTCCTGGGGCTGTATTTTTCTTTCAGTTTTTAAAGCATCCTTCACTTCTGTCCTTCAATATTTCTTCTTCACTGGCTGTCAGTGAACTGGAAGCGTTTACTTTGATACTTCTTTCAGCTTTTTATCCATCATGCAACAATTTCAAATCTACAAAAACATCACAGACAGTCCCTCACTGTTTCAATGTAGTATTTTATTTTGGTCTTCATGCATCCAAACCTAAATAAAAAAGTCAAAAACTCTTAAATGACGACGTATAGGTAAAAACAACTTGTTAACAGTATGAAAAGATAAGATAAGATAGAACGTTAGTGATCCCACATGAAATTGTTGTGCCAGAGTTTCAGTACAAAGGAACATGCATAAGAATCACACAAGACATACAAATAACAGAAAATATAAAAGAGAATATAAAAACACCAGCAATTAAGTTTTATAACAGGTCACGTGCAGACAGAAAGATTAAAGTATTTATTGTAGTGCAGGGAAAACACCATGCAGTTAAAGAAATATATACATAAACACATTTTCTCACAAAAAAAAAAGAAGCAGAGGAGCATTCATGCAAATCTAAAATACAGCAAAGAAATATGTTTTATTATAAAAAGCATGCAGCCCAGCTCATTTCTAATTAAAACCCAGTGAATTTTCAGCTACTTTCCCAAAAGAATCAACTGAATCAAAGTAATGAAAGCAATTCTGTCCAAAGCATTTTTATTGAGAAGGATTTTGATCAAATGTTTAATAAAACTTTTAGCCTAGAAAAAGGCTGAAGGTTATCTTTAGAAAATTGCCAGAGATAGCTTTTTATTTATTTGAAATCATCCTGCAGCTGAGTGAACATTTATTTAATTTAATTCTTATTCCAAGATGGATTACAATAATGGATGGATGTTCAGATAATAACTGCAGTTTGTTTGCAGTCAAGTAAGTTTAGTCAGTGGCAGTTTCTGATATGAGTGGTATTTGCAGCTGCCTAGGGTGGCATCTCATCTTTAACCTGCTTCTTCCATTTTGGGTCACGGGGGTCGCCGGTGCCCATGTTCAGCAATCACTGTGCGAGGGGCGGAGTACACCCTGGACGGGTCGCAAGTCCA
>NC_056498.1:67731338-67739796 GCF_014905685.2 Nematolebias whitei | reverse complement strand
TCTCACTTCAACCTAAACCACAATTTGTTCACTTTTATAAATATTTAGATTAGATTTAGATAGGTAAATTTAGATTCTAGAATTGCGCCGCTCAAGGTGGCTGCATGATGGAGTAGCTCTGTTACATTCATTCTGATTTACTGCTTTTGAAAACTTGAATTCCTCCTTTTTCTGGATGTATATCGTTTTTTTACGATGATTATTTCCTCTGGTATTGGATGCTGTGCAGCTGGAAGGATTTTTACTGAAACCTTTTTTCTTTTGGACATTTGTTATGATGCGTAACCATGGCAACAAGGTGTTATTTTAAACAACCAGGAGCAGCTGACTAACATCTCAAAAGCTCAAATATCTCATCTACTGCACGAAATCCCACATGATTTGAAAAGCAAGCGCCGTGGACAAACTCCCGTCAACCTGGCGGCGGTGCTCGAGTACCTGACCACCTAGATCCTGGAGCTGGTGAGAAACTTGGCTCGTGAGGAGCTCTGCAGACTGCTAGGAGGAGTGACCATCACTCAGGGAGGAATTCTGTCCGGCATTTGGAAAATCCTGCTGCCCAGGAGGACCAAGAGGCCCCCCAGATCTGACAGCAAGCTGGATCTGGGTGGATGGATCGGTATCTGTGGCCAGATTCTTTGGCTTCACTGCATGAGATCCTTCCTGCCCATAGCTATCAGCATCTATAACAACTCTTGAATGAAGCTGTGACAACATTTAATTTCCCTCTGGGATTAATAAAGTATTTTTTAATTGAATTGAATTGAATGAAGACCCGTGTTAACTCATTTGATTACAAACTGTCATGTATCCATGACTAAACAATTTGGGGTAAACATTGTGTAAGATTGTAAGAAGAAACAATCCCTAAGCTCACAAAAATGCTACTTATTGGATGATGTTAAAATAATGCAAATATGTTCTCTCTTGGGGCAGCACGGTGACACAGTTGGTAGAGCTGCTGCTTCTCAGCGAGCATGTTATCCTGGTTCAAATCCCGGTCCGGGGGCCTTTTCTGGGTGTAGTTTGCATGTTCATTCTGTGCATGTGTGGGTTTTCTCCGGGTACTCCGGTTTCCTCCCACAGAACAAAAACATGCATGTTAGACTGATTTGGTGACTCTAAATTGTCCCTAGGTGTGAGTGAGAGAGTGAATGGTTGTTTGTCTCTTTTGTCTTTATGTGTCCCTGTGATGGACTGGAGACCTGTCCAGGGTGTCCCCTGCCTCTCGCACAATGATAGCTGGACATGGGCCAAAAAGGAATAAGTGGGTAAAGATGATGGATGGATGGATGGATGGATGGATGTTCTCTTTTGGACATTGAGCCTAACATAAATAAAACATACCGATACACAAAATGTGTTTACGTTAAGCTTGATGGCTTTTTCCAATTTTAAATAAAAATCTTGCGTGATTTTAGTGTTCAGTGTGTGCAATGTAGATAGTTCTTGGCTACAACTACACCAAGTTTTAGCTAAATATTTGTAAATTCACTCATTTTGAGCCAATTTTATGCGTTGCTAAAGCCTGTTCGCCATGGCAGCCATCTTAAATGAGATTTATTCTAAAAGTTTATAAGTTAGATTTTATACATCTAATGATTTTAATCTTCAAGATACATTTAAGTGCTTCCAAGGGTTCATGCGATATTTCACTAACAGACAGGCAAACACACACAAGTGATTACATTATCACCTGTCTCACATTGTGGCCAGTGTTAAAAACCTGATCCACCACCACAGAACTGAACACTGGGTGCTTTCATGTACAGTATCATAGTACTTTCATGTACAATATCATTTATCATGTACATATACTTACATGTACAATATCACAGTACAAGAAGGTTTCAAATCCTTGATCATGCTTGTGATATACCTCACGTTTAAAACGATCCCATCTCATCCATGGTCATGGGCCAGATGACATGATATAACTTTTTTTAATCTTATCCCATCTCACACAAGTGGCACTCCTACACTCCACCATGGCTCTCTGTGTACTTTTCATTGGAATGTGTGAATCCAGATGCAAGATATGTTTATTTAACTGAGATCTGTGTGAATGACTGAATATGTCTAAATGATCAATTTAATGACGTTACATGTTTTCATGTCTGGAAAGAGCTTTGCAATATGTGCCAATATTTATGGATTTTATAGGATAAAAACATTTTCTGTGTTCACTGTTTCAGATTATGTGTTAAGGGGAAGTAAAACTGAAAATATGTTTGCTTTAAAAATACAAGGACATCCAGACAAAAGTAATCTAGAAATGTTATTTTTCAAAATAAAGTAAAATGTGTACTAAAATGATACTTTTTCTTGAACTTAGTTTAATTGTTTTACCACTTTTCATTTAACTTGAGAGCCGTTTTTACTTGCTGGCAAAAAGTCAAACCGTTCAATCTGAAAACCTTTCAATCCTGGAAAAAACTGGACCTCACACGGCACCCACTTTTACATTTGCAGCTACTTCTTTTTTTTCCTTCATCCATCTCTTTATATAGGGAAGTTACGGAAAAGTAGCTTACACTGTGATTAAATGACATTTTCCAAGTTGGTCCAGCTGCCCCAAAGATTGCTTTTCCTATAGCCCTCCTTCAGTAGCAGGATTAAAGACGTACGATAAGATGAAGGCCTGAGAAAACAGCTTGATGCCTCCCAACTGGCTCTTTAAGCCTAATGCTCCACCAGCTCTTTTCCCCAATATCAAATATGACTAATGTCATATAGAACAGCTAAATTTAACCGAGAACATGAAAGATAAATAAGGGTTCTTTGAAAAACACTACATGGTTGTAAACGACAGGGCTCAGATTTGTTTTGTTTACTGAGGTTTTCATTACTTTTGTCGTCTTAGTCATTATAATCTATGCTTTGTACACAAAAACAACACTTATAATATGCAACAAAAGCAGCCATATTTAGATGCAAATGACTCCTTACACAACATAAGTAAGCTGTATAACGTGCAAACACACACACATTCATTCTTAAAGGTTTTTATGGTAAATTTGTCTGTTAACATAAACGCATTTAGACTGAGTTCGACTATTCCGTATTGTAAAATATATATCATGCCTCTTCTAACTGCGTGCAATATATGCACCACTTACACATAGAAGATCTCAGAAGCATACATCTCTCTGGCCAATTCTGTTGTTTTTTGCCTGACAGGAAGAATGACAAAACAAACCTCACATTTATTTGCACAGCTGACAGAATCAGTCTCCCTCTCATACATCACAAGGAAACAGTCAGACTGCATTCAACACACACACACACACGCACGCACGCACGCACGCACGCACACACACACGCACACACACACACACACGCTCTCTTTTTAAAGTAACTTTAGTCTGTGCTATAACAAAATAAAAACATATGCTCTTAACTCTGCTGAAGGTTATCCATCCATCCATTATCTTTACCCGTTTATTCCATTTTGGGTCACGGGGGTCGCTGGTGCCCATGTCCAGCAATCACTGTGCGAGGGGCGGGGTACACCCTGGACGGGTCGCAAGTCCATCACAGGGCCACATAGAGACAAACGAGACAAACAACCATTCACTCTCTCACTCACACCTAGGGACAATTTAGAGTTACCAATCAGCCTAACATGCATGTTTTTGGTCTGTGGGAGGAAACCGGAGTACCCGGAGAAAACCCACGCATGCACGGAGAGAACATGCAAACTCCACCCAGAAGGCCCCTGGACCGGGGTTTGAACCAGGGACTGCTGAAGGTTATGATCATTTTAATTGAAAATACATTGCATTATGTGTTTGTGTCCCATTTTTACACATGTTGGTTTATTACTATGAGTCCAGCTTTTGCTTGAGGTTCGAACCCAGAATGCTGAAAGTACACGGAGAGTTTAAAAAATGGATAAACAAAACAAAAAGCTGACAAGAAAGCAAAATCTTCTTTTTAAAGAACAGGGAAGCACAAGAAGACAATCACAGAAGAACACAAAGAGGACTTGATGTGGAAAGAAAACCAGTAATGGTTGACAGAGGATGTGGAGAAAATTGAATGACTATATAGACCTTGGTTAATGAGTGAAGTGGCTGCAGCTGCGACTAATGAAAGACAAGAAGCAGATGTAAGTGAGCAGGACAGCAGCAGAAACTAACAGGTGAACTGAGTAATGACACAAGGAATACACAGGAAGAGAACTAAACACGATTTACAATAAATAAACCTAATCATAAGACACAAAAATAATATGAACACAGAGACAAACAACATCCATGTCCAATGTTTTACTTGTCTGTTTGTGTAAGTTTTACTGATGCAAATAAATAAGTGACCACGTTTTATTAATGCAAGACCTTGATCCTCACCTTCTCTTTCTGTTGAGATTGTAAGCCAGGAGGATTTGGTTAAATCAGTCATGATGCATTTTTGGAACTACAGTTACACCAACACAGACAAATCAAGTCAAGTCAAGGTTCTTTATTGTCATTCACATCACATGTGGTACATGAGGTGGAATGAATTTGTGTACGCATGGTCCCAGTTATATCCAACAATTGCAAAAATATAAAGTGTAAAAAGAAACAGTAAATAAGGATCTAAGATATAAACTAAGATATACGCTAAACGAACGCCCAACGGTACGCTAAAAGATCTAAGATATACACTAAACACTAATACAGTAAAACAATGCACCGAACAACAGCAGCAGCACGATTCTCATAAGTTCAGTTTGGTTAAAGTTCACACGCCTGATGTGAGTGAAGGCAGACTTGGAGCCGACCCAAAAACTAATATAAACTATGAAGCTTGGCTGAGCTCGGCCATACCAAAGCATGCAACAAAGATACAAAAATAAGGCACCAAAAGTGAAAAATAAAGAAATCTACAGCAGCATGGTCCTATTGGCAGAGTGGTTCTGATGACAGTGATTGTTATCTTAGCTACATAGTTCAGTTAGCAGCATGATATTGCAATGAGGTCCGGTAAGCAATGAGGTTTCTCTGAGCAACATGGTCCCGTTGACACCATGGTACTGTTAAAAGTGTGGTTTGATTGGCAGCATGGTCTTGTTAGCAGCATTAGCAGTTCTTGTTAACAGATCATATCAGCATCATGATAATAACTAGGACCGCAGCAGCTGCCCTCACAGACTGCCCTCCAGAACTGGGTCCAGCAGATAGAGAACATTCAAGGTTTCCCCGCGGAACCAAGTGGGTCTGTAGAGTTCAGTCCATGCAGGCAGATGGAAGATCATGGAGACAGCTGCCATGACAGGCCTGAGCCCGAGACTGGAAGGACTGAACCACGATGGCATGATGGCATGATGACATGATGACATGATGGCATGATGGCATGATGGCATGGTGGCAAAGCACCAACACAGAAAACTCCACAGGTTTGTCACAGTCATACTTATACCATGGATATGCAGTGAAAGCACACACAAACACAAAAAAGTTTTAAAAAAAGCAACAGGAATTTAAAAAGATCGAGTCGAAGCAGAAAACTTTCACCGGGAGTCTGTGAAGCTGCCACTTTGGAAACTTTAGGAACTGCAAGTAAGCCTGCAGTCTGAGAGCGAAGTGCTCTGTTAAGAAAATATGGAACAATAAGATCTGGAATATAAGATGGAGCTAGGTTGTTGAGAGCTTTGTAGGTTAGAAGTAAGATTTTGAATTCATTTCTGGATTTGACAGGGAGCCAAGGGAGATAAGTTAAAACTGGAGAGATATGATCTCTCCCACTAACTCCAGTTAAGACTCTAGCAGCATTTTGGATTAACTGAATACTTTTTAAAGAAGTATTTGGACACCCAGATAACAAACCATTGCAATAGTCCAGTCTGGACGTGACAAATGCATGAACCAGTTTTTCTGCATCATTTTTAGATAAGATGTTTCTAATTTTAGTGATGTTACGCAGGTGGAAGAAGGCAGTTCAAGTAACGTTTTAATGTGGGGGATAAAAGACATGTCCTGATCAAAAATAACACCAAGATTTTTAACACAAGAACTAGAGGCCAGATTAATGCCATCCAAGGAGGGCGAAAGACTGAAAATTTATTCCTAAGATGTTCAGGTCCAAAAACTAAAACCTCAGCTTTGTATGTATTCAAAAGCTGAAAATTTAGGGTCGTGCAGATTTTTTTATCTTTAAGACATGCTTGTAGTCTAAGTAACTGATTGGATTCATTTGGTTTCATGGACAAATATAACTACGTATCATCAGCATAACCAAGAAAATGCTGCTGTTTAATAACTTTACATAATGGAAGCAAGGTAAAGAGAATTTGGCTAAGTACTGAACCCTGAGGAACTCCATGACTAATTTTGGTGTATGTAGTGAACTTGACCTGATGTCAAAACTAAGCCTAAGGTCAAAACCCTTGACCTTAAGAACCTTGTGGGACAGAAACTGTCATTTCATTGATTTGAATCCAGAAATACAGGTTCACCCATCCTGAGACTTTCTTTCTTGAAAATCAAGTGAAAGAACACTCTCTTTTTATTATCATTACTATTTTACAAATGTTGATAATCAAAGTGTCTTAGTTCAAACCATTTTAGATGTTGCAGTGAACTAATCAATTTTATTAACTGTGAAACAGTGTAATGATTTTTTAATCCTCATGCAAAGTTAGAATTCATGTTAAGGCCTGTTACAGAGTAATCATGTATTTTCTGATTTCTGTCTTTGAATGAGCAAGTGTGCGTTTTCCAAGGTCAGGAGTCGAAGCAGACATGTGTTGGAACAACTGTCTTGTTTACATCCTCTCAGACGTCAACAGAGAAGTTGGCACCTGTTTCTCCAAACTCGCCAAAACAAAACTCTCTCTGTCTCTGAGAACAGTTTTAATCTGTTCCATAACAATTCTTGCTGTTTTCTGACTTCTAGTAACCTCTTACGTCACAAACCACACCCCTGTCTGGTTGATATTGACCAATCAGGAACGCTCAAATATACCGGAAATAGAGCCCTTTAAAATGCCGGTACTTCCTAGTTCTCTCAGCGCGGAGAAGTTCTGAGATGTTCGCAGTTCTGTGAAGTCGTTTGGGAGAACAGAAGTCCAGCCATGATAAGGCTCTTCCGAGTTTGGATTATAACATCTTCCACCTCTGAGTGGAACTTCTGAAGGACTCCACTCATGTGAAGTCCACTTGCTGAGGTGAGCTTGTGTCGGACGGAATCTCGTCACTACTTCGGACGAGTCACAGCCATCCTATGGAGACGCTGGACAGGTAGCGTTAACTGGAACTCCATATCTGCTGATTCATCTTCAGAGAGGTAATGAGTCAAGTTTACTACCAAGCGTACCGAGGAAAAGCTGGGTTCGAATGGAGAGTGTCGGTTCTGGTCAACACTCCCCCTCCCACACCATCTTTTACTTCCTTTAAACTCCATCTTTCCATCTTTAAACTCTCCTATCTGCTAAAATCATTACAAATAATTTTTAGAAATGTCTGAAGCAAAGTTCTCATCCACCGCCGTGTGGATAATTGATCATAATTGTACAGCTCGCTGATTAATGATGTTGTTATTTTCATATTTTGCCAAATTAATGTAAATGTTTGATGTTAAACTTTGATTCTGTAAAATAAATGACCACATTCATTTTGATGGGTCAAAGATAAATGACGTCTCACGTTACATTTCATTAAATTCAATGCACGTTTTATTCAGTCCAGAAAAATGAAGAATCCGTTTTAATTGATGAATATATCTCAGCATCTGTTCATCTACATGTATGATGAAGATTCATTATTTGCATTTACAAATTGGAGTCTATCAGATAAATATGATTTAAACAAATTTAGAGCCGTTCCTGTAACTCCAGTATCATATTCAAGCCTCTGTAGTAAAATATTTTGATCAACTGTATCAAATGCAGCACTGAGGTCTAACAGGACCAGTATAGACACAAGTCCATTATCAGAGGCCATAAGACTATCATTAGTAACTTTCACCAGTGCAGTTTCAGTGCTATGGTGAGCCCTAAACCCTGACTGAAACGCTTCAAACAAATGATTTCTTTGCAGATGATCATGCAATTGACCATTTGTTTAGGAATTAGTTCCAAATTTAGATAAAATCTCTCCTCAAAGCTAAAGCTACGCAATTTTACATCATTCATTTTTTCTAATATTATTACTGGTTATACATTCACATTTTCAACAATATTCAATCAACCTTTATTTAGACAGGTAAATCCCATTGAGCCTCGAGGACTCATTTACAAGAGAGACCTGATTTCAACAAAGAAAGATGACAACAATGGACAACAGCAACAACAATAAACAGTTATAAAAAGTCATACTGCAGGGTTTTATTTATTTATTATTATTATTTTTTAACAAATAGGATGGCTAAAAGGAAAAGGTAACAAAACAGAAAAAAAAAACCCAGCTAGATTCCAAGACAAATGTAGAAAACTAAAAACAGGAACATGTCAGCATTGGACCCTGCCAGGTGT
>NC_056498.1:67724005-67731238 GCF_014905685.2 Nematolebias whitei | reverse complement strand
ATTTGTTAATTGTTAGGCTTCTTGATCTGGGTCCTGAGTTCGAATTTCATACCACAAACATGTGGGCTGGTATGGCAATAAAATATCCTTGAATCCTTGAATCATGGGCCGGACATCCAGTGATTAAAGTCATTCTGTAAATAAACCAAGTGTTACAATGATCTACTACATTTTGAATTTGTTTATTTTATTGCATTGAATCATAAATACAATAAACAGAACCCAGAAACCCCCCCCCCCCCCCCACACACACACACACACACTTCTTTTTTTTTTTAATGAAGTCATTGGTGGGCCAGATTGAAGTCACCTGCATGCCTCCAGTTGAATAGCCTTGATCTCAAGGCTTAGATATTTGAAATAAAAAATAAAGACTCTGAACTAATACAATAATGTGGCTAATAACCTTTTTGTGTTAAGTTCAAAGCTCAATTTTCTTCTCTGGAACAGTAAAAGAGGTTCAAACTGAAAGATGCACTGTAACAATTGTTTGATATGACAATGAAAATAATGAAGCCTAAAACGCAAAGAGCATGAGTTATGGAGCATCACACATATAAACGTAAATGAACTTGATGTTAGGTTTTGCATTTTGAGTTTATTTTTGTTTGTTTTTCTAGGTTTCATTTGATTTAGTTACACAGTGGTCCCTTGCTTATCATGGGGGTTCCGTACCCTGTCCCCCCGCGATAAGTGAAAAACCACATAGTAAGGATACAATAGTTCAGTTAACGTTGTCATGACATGTGCCAGGCTGCAATCACACTCACTCATCACCTGTTACGCCCAATCTCCTTCTTTGTTTAAATAATCAATTTAAATTTAAATACTGTAATAGTAATATTAAAGTAGTTATCTTATTAGTGTTTTGGTAAAATGTGTACTGACCTTTGTGTCAAACATAAAAAACTGACATTTTATTGATTTAAGTAAGATTAGTGTGTAATTTTTGTTTTCCATAGCTCAAAATAAAGTCTTGAGAACAAAAAATCCTGTCACAGACTACTGTGAGATTACTTTGAGAGCCAACAAAATAAAAGTGCGGGAGCTCATTTAAAGAGCACTTTGTCTGGTAAGAAGAATAAAATCAATCATGCTTTGCAGTTATGATATGGCCGGTAGTGCAATATAATTATACAAAAAGTTGAGCATGCTGCTTGGCTGGCCTCTACAACAAAATATTGATCCAAATCATATCTCTAAATCCACAATGTGCATCCTCAAGTGGTTCAGCTGAAGGTTTGCCAGGTGCCTCTCAGTCAATCTATATATCCTTTAAAATCCTCAAACAAACCCCAGACATTCAGAACTTGTAAGATATCTCAAGAATCCAAAGACAATGGATGAAACTCCTCCAGTTAATAACTGAAAACCTGCTAGCTGGCCATAGAAGGTGTTTCAATATTTCCCAACTGTGCAATGCAGTCTTCATTCAGAATGTTCTGTTGTTCCCATGATGAAATACTTGCGCTTTACTAAAATAAGAACCAAAAACCTATATACATGCAACTACTACATTTTTAACACTGTTGTTATAAATCTACAAGTTTGCCACTTTTAGTTAGCAAAATGGTTATAGATAATAATAATATGGATTATATGGATATACGAATAAGTTATATGTCCATATGGACATGGATATACACCTGTGTGTGTGTGTGTGTGTGTGTGTGTGTATATACATATATATATATATATATATATATATATAAATATATGTATATACAGATATGGATTATGATATTATTAATTATATGGAAGAAAAAAAACACATCAAAAGATATAAGGAAATGCTTTTGGCAACATTCTGCAAAAGACACAAGTTTAATACACCTCTTATTAATAATCATCAATCAATCAACCTTTATTTATACAGGTAAATCCCATTGAGCCTTGAGGACTCATTTACAAGAGAGACCTGATTTCAACAAAGAATGATGACAACAATGGACAACAGCAACAACAAAACAGTTATAAAAAAGCATACTACAGTTTTTCTTTTTTTTTTTTTTTTTTTTTTTAACAAATAGGATGGCTAAAAGGAAAAGGTAACAAAACAAAAAACAGCTAGATTCCAAGACAAATGTAGAAAACTAAAAAAAAAAAAAAAAAAAACTAAAAAACTAAAAACAGGAACATGTCTGCATTGGTCCCTGCCAGGTGTCCAACAGATTCTTAAAGACACTTAGAGAGGTCAAGGTCGAGAGCTTCAAATCTTTTTGTAAGATGTTCCAGGAAACAGGATCATGTTTTTGATATTAGAAAAACATAAATATGATAAGATGTTAAATGATTAAAACATGAATATTGTGCTTTTTTGTCAAGTAAACAGTTTAGAGGGATCCCCTTAGAACAGAACATCTTATTTGAGACATTTGCTACTTCTAAAATATTAGCTGACATTATCATGTTGTTTTCACTGGTCAGCATTTTGGGCAAATAATGCAGAGAGGTTGCTCCATTGTGAGCTCCATTCAGCTCAAACTTTTAAATTTTTTTTAACACAATATCTAACATTCAGCCCTAATATTTTGAACTGGATCACAATGATTAGGCGGAGAATGCAGAAATCATGAAACTGAGGAGGACTGAATGGATAAAAAAAATAATCAGTCAAAAGAGTTGAAGTTAGAGCAGCTGCTGCATCAAATGTAAACCTGAAGAGAGAGCTTCTGCTGCAAAGTGCTTTGCTTTGCATCTCAAGTTGTTCATGATAAGTATCGGGATATCCATCTATCATCCATCCATCAGTTGTCTTCCACTTGTTCTAATTTGGTTTGTGGGGGTGCTGTAGCCTTTGAAGAGCCAAACTTTGTTCCACACAGACCACAGAGCAAAACAACATTTTTGACACAATCACACATTATCACTGGGAGTGCACACACAACAGCAGTACAGTGCAGGTCCTTGGATGGAGGATAGACAGCAGAGGTTTGTGGGGGCACTCCTCAGCTTTATCCTTTTAGTTGTTGCTTTAGCTCCAGAGCTTATATCACTAAACATAGAAAATTACAAATTGATCAAATTTGATCATTTCAACCAATTTACCATGCAATCAACACAAGGACTAATACGAAATATAACTTTATTGTCACACATTATAACTTTAACCTTGACTCCTTGCGTTTTAGTCTCTGTTGCAATCTTTGTACAGAATTGCCCCAGAATACATTGAGCCTGTAAAAATAACGGCAATGTCCTTTGGTGAAAAATGTAAAGAACATATGCAATTTATTAAAGTAAACACTTTCACATGTCACAAACAAAAACTTTTATTAGAATGGGGGAATGACATATTGAGACACGTAGATGAAGATCCTTTTAAAAACAATAAGCTAAAAGATTTAGAGTGTTTAGTATTATGCTAACTTAACTTGCAGTTTGCAGGACTGAGAGACACTAAGCAGAAAGTGTTTCTAATATTTTTCTTTTTTTGTTAATATTATTAGTAGTAAGATAATGAAGTGAAAGTTTTATTATACGTTACGTTAAAGAAATGTATAATTTCAAGTGTGATTAGTTGAGGAAGTGCAGGGAAAAAAAATAAAAAATTCTTTGCCGTATAAGTCGCATCTATTATGCGTCACCGCTGACGCGTCACGTTTGTTATGTGTCACCACTGACATCACGAAAATGTGGGTCGATGCTGTGCCAAAACTCAGTCGGCTACCAAATGGTGGCCGTGGGAGCGTGCACGGGAGGATTTTAACAAGAATTTAACAAGATTAACACTTAAAAACAATTATTTGTTTGCTCAAAATTATAGCAAAGGTGTGTCTCAGTCTAACTTTTCCTCAGTAAATGCATTTTGACGGTCAAATCAGCTGCATTTCAAAAGCCAATTCGTGGAAGCAGGAACATGCAGAGGGACGACTCGCTGCGCATTTCTTTGAAATTTAACAAGATAACCATCTAAAAACAATTATTTGTTTGCTCAAAATTATAGTAAATGTGTGTCTCAGTTGAACTTTTCCTTAACAAATGCACTTTAATGGTCAAATCAGCTGCATTTTGCCTGGGCGACACAGCAAAATGCAGCTGATTTGACGTTTGCTCCAGGAGGTCTGGAGCGAGACAAAGGTGGATTGGTACGGCAAGTCAAATGTCTCATTAATAGCACATTTACACATTAATGAGACACTTGGCTTGCTATATTAGTTGAGGGTCCTCTAGTGGCTAAAAATGGTATTGGTCAATATTCTCCATGTCAGAATGAATGAAATCATTAGAGCTCAGCCAAAAATTGGGTTATGAATATGGGAGGAGAAAAAAAAACATAAATATGTCACTTCGCTGTATAAGTTGCAGGCATGCTAATTTATGCAAAAAAAACCTGCAACGTCCATCCATCCATCCATCTATCCATCCATCCATCCATCCATCCATCCATTATCTTCTACCCGCTTCTTCCATTTTGGGTCACGGGGGTCAAACTGCAACCTATACAGCAAAAAATATGGTATATATTTTTACTTATAGTTGAAATCCCCTATAATCAGTAATTCCAAGTGTCTGAAACAAAAATTACATTTCACAATATGAAAGCAAGGCGAAAAAGAAAACGTTAATAAAAAAAAAAAGTAAACTTTTAAAGAGTTTCTCAGCTTCAAGGACCCACAGGTATGGACTCTTCCCAGCATCCTCATGCTGAATTTAGACTATAATGAGAAAATAATGATGAGCAGTTTTACCACATCTCATTAATCTGCTGATGACAGGAAACACAAACAGACAGCATTTGTGCGGATGGTTATTTCCCAGAGGTCTTATTGACTGGTGCAGGATATGACATCCCTTTAATCACTTTCTTAATGTGTATATTTGTGAGTACTGTAATATTTCTAGTGAAAAACACCATTATTATTTCAGCTAGAACACGCTGCTGTTCATACAGTCAACAAATAATGCCGGAAATTATTTAAATACTGCAAATGAAATGAAAATGGACTTTATTTGTAGAATGCAACTGCTTTCTATCTTAGACCAATGCCTGAGAAGATTGCTTTTATAAGAATGTATAAAGGTTATCATCGTAATAAAAGCTCACTGTGAGCATCTGTCATGATGTTTGCACTCATAAGTTAATTTTCTGATGCTTGCTATAAAAGTGGACTAAGGTCTTTGGGTTGGGGCTCGGTCTTTGCCTGAAGCAGAGGAGTTCAAGTCTCTGTGAGTCTTGTTGACAAGTGATGGTAAGGTGGAGCTGGGGCGGAGTAGGGTTTAATGTGCAGTACTGAGGAAGTTGCTCTGGTATCTTGTGAAGAAAGAACTCAGCAAAAAAAGCAAAGCTCTCAATTTACTAGTTTGTCTATACTTCTCATCTTTACTCATGAGGTATGGATCAGGAGATTAGAGAGTCAATGCTAATCCTTATATAAAAAGAGTTGGTTGGGGTGATTTGGAAAGTTGTTTAGATTGTCATCTGGGCACGTTTTAGGGTTTTTGGGCACATTTTACTTTGAGGAAACCCTGGAGCAGCTGTAGAACTTACTAAACAAATTACATTCTCTGCAGCTTGGATACACCTTTGGATGCATCATTATCTACTGTTAAGAATAAAATAACATTTGATGTTAAATCGTGGAAAATTACATAATATGGGTTGGTGAATATAATGTTTAATTATGATTTATAGAAAATAGATCATATAAAGATGGCTAGAATATCTGTTAGATGTAAACTAGACCATACGTTGATAAATAATGTCTTTTTTTAGGCCTTTGATTCAACATCATTTGATGTTCGGTTAACTTTTGTCATGCATCATTTTCACCATATATATCACATATCATTATTTTTATAATAAAATACATAAAATTCGACTGAATTTGTTATTATTTTGGCATATCTGTGTGTATTAATTGATATGATATTCTTTAAACACAAGAAAAGAACTTATGTTCACTTTACAGTATTTTGGGATAAATAGAGGCTGATTTTCCTCTCCAAGAGAGGTGGTGCACAAACAACGAGGTTATTTGCATAATGCATACATATCCTATGAGCTTAACTCATAACTGATAATCAGAACATATATTTATACCCCATATTGCTACACCAGGAACTTTCTAGTTGTTTGTTATTGTCTGTACTTCATATATTCTGTCTGGAGCAGGTCTCTCTTGTAAATGAGTCCTTGTGGCTCAGTGAGACTGAACCGTATAAATAAAAGTTGAATGAATGAATGAATGAATGAATGACCCCCCCCAGTAAAAACTGGCATGCGTCGCTGGTGAGTGAGACTCTTGGATCTGTTGACTCTGTGGCCCAATTAGCATTAAGTAAAAGGAAATAAATGGATTTAAAAAAAGAACAAAAACATGTTTTTCATTTGTGGTTTAACTTAATTTTAGTTTATTTTTAGTAGCAGATAATAGTCCTCAGGTGGTTTCCTTATCTGATCCTCATGAACAAATATTTGAGCTTCTAATTTGCTTGACATAGATGTATCACTAATTGGAATGTTCCCTGATTTATTGCCCTACTGTGTGTCGTTTGTGTTTCGTTTGGAAAACCCTGGCTGTTCTCAACACTTTTCGTCTCTTTTTGCCTTTGCTTCTTGCTACCAGCTCTGATGTCACTCCAGCTGAGGATCTTCCAGAAAGTCAAGATTGTCCCAGAGGCAGCCCATGGCAGAGCGGCAACAACTGGGAAAAGCTGCCAGCTATCAAGCCCTCCTTGTGGAACCAGTGCACACATTGTCAATACAGATCCATTTGGAAATGAAATAAAATAAAAAAAAGAGAAACTGCTTGGCTTCAACTGAGAGCTCAGGCTGACATTACCCTCATGGCACTGTGACATGCTGGATTGTCTCGCTGTGCTCATTACATAAAGCCAACATCATTTACCCTCCTGTTTGGTTCATTCTTTGATAGCTGTTTTTTTTTTTCTGTTTGGAGTAAAATATGACCACCCATTTATATCTGATCATTGCATTATCCATTATGTGCATAACTATGAAAAACTATGATAGATCTTTATGTCAACTCAGTTTCCCAAGGACAGCATCATTTCAGTTCATCTGTTTGTTTTTTCTGACCTGTCAACCTCATTGATTTGAGTTCATGCAAACTTTTTTGAGTAAAAGAAACAATCAAAAATAAACAAATAACCTTCATGCATTGCATACTATACATATATATATATATATATAAAAATAGCTATATATATATATATATATATATATCCCCTTCACTGCCGCTTTAGATCTGAAGAGCGCCGTATATAGAA
>NC_056498.1:67705921-67723905 GCF_014905685.2 Nematolebias whitei | reverse complement strand
GCCAGCTCCCTTAAAGCGGTTTGCAACCGTGCTTGTAACTCATCGTTATCTGCACACGCGTCTTGGTACGCTCGTTCCTTATCCGCAATCTTCTCCCCATATGATCGAGCCTGTTCTGACAGCTCTCTCTTTGAGAGGTCCTTATCAGTTTGAATCTTTTGTTTCAGCAACTCAGATTCACTTATCAGCTCGGCACACTTCTCCTCATATGATTGAGCCTGTTCTGACAGCTCTCTCTTTGAGAGGTCTTCAGCAGCCTCAAGGAGTTTTGTCCTGAGACGATCGTTAGGGGGGAGGTACTGTAGCGGTTGGCTCCTCTACCCCTCCCTTCTCTGTTGTTTGTGTTTTCCTAATTATCTCTCCACAGCTGCTGCTCATTACCTGGACCAGGTGGAGGAGCTATTTAAGCTGGAGCTTCACTCCAGATCAGTGCCAGAGCAAAGTTCTACCAAGCTCCATGTTCCTGTGACTACTGGCTGGCTGACTTCAAGCTCCTTATCGGTCTCCCTGCATGACAGCAGCGTTTTCTCCTCCTCCACCTTTACTCCTGTGTGCCTCACCT
This sequence comes from Nematolebias whitei, assembly GCF_014905685.2. Taxonomy (NCBI): domain Eukaryota; kingdom Metazoa; phylum Chordata; class Actinopteri; order Cyprinodontiformes; family Rivulidae; genus Nematolebias; species Nematolebias whitei. Next base: position 67,723,343 of record NC_056498.1, on the reverse strand, counting down.
GGTTCCTGGTTTCTCCTCACCTCCACCCCGGCTCCCTTGATGATTTTTGTAAATACACTTGTAAATATACTCACCTGATCCCACCGTGGATTGTTGGATTCGGATCCTGTCTCCTGTTCTCATGCTCCTGGAACAACAAGTAAGCTTATTTTTGGATTACTCTCAACATTTCCAAAATCTCCTCAAGACGATTTGTCGTTCACCACCAATCTCCTCTCTATTCCCACAGTGGATCCATCCTGAGTTTAAGTTTACCAGCTACACCTGAACCAATAAATATAATTGTTTTTTACCTCAAGTTGTTTAATCCTTGCTTCAAACCGTTCGCCTTTGACATCACCCACAGACCTTAACAGGAAGAAGGAGAAATCCCACACAAGACAGGCTCTAGAGCAATGTGGATATCCTAAGTGGGCCTTCCTGAAAGCAGAGAAGAAACCCAAACAGGACTCCAGTCAGCCATCAGGTGAAAAGGAGGAACCCAGACCAGTGGTCATTCCGTATGTTGAGGGAGTATCAGAGAAACTGAGACGTTTATTTTCTAAACATAACGTCCCAGTGGCTTTTAAACCCCAAAATACATTACGGCAAAGACTGGTTCATCCCAAAGATCCAGTCCCCCGGCACAAACAGAGCAATGTTTTGTATGCTGTTCAGTGTCAGGAGGGCTGTGATCAGTCTTACATAGGGGAAACTAAACAGCCACTGGCCAAAAGGATGGCCCAGCACAGAAGATCAACATCATCAGGCCAGGACTCTGTGGTCTACACTCATCTCCAGGGCAGCGGTCACTCTTTCAGGGATGAAGATGTTCACATCTTTGATAGAGAGGTGCAATGGTTTGAGAGAGGAGTAAAGGAGGCCATCTTTGTGAAAAGAAATCGTCCATCATTAAACAGGGGTGGAGGCCTCCGGGTTCAACTGTCCCCCTCTTACAATGCTGTTATTGTTAGTATCACTCAGCCCTCTGTGAGTAGTAAACAGCCATCAGTGTGCTAATGATCCATTGTTAGGCTGATGGTCCTTCTTGAGCATGTGAGCAGCTGGTTTTGGTTGTCAGCAGCAAAACTGGTTGATCCACTCTGAGAAGGTGCTATTTAAGAGACTGAGCTGAAAACAGCTCCTCAGACTGAGGAAGTCTTTCGGATGAGAGACAAAATGTTTCTACAATTCTTTTTGCCTGATCTTTTTTTTTTTTTTTTGAATGTCCAGAGGACCAGATTGAACTTTTTTAGATTTTTCTACCTGGATTATTGAGCACGCATCAGAAGAGGTGGGAAGCCTTACTCGAGTAAAATTTTAACATGGACTATTATTTTTATAAAAAAAATTCTAAACCCTTTTGAACTACAATTTTTTTAAAGTCAAGAGCCCTAGACAGATGCATAATAATTTACAGCATGGCCTGTTGAAGTAAAAAAAAAAAAAACAAGTAAGACTTTAAAAAGAAAACCCATCTATTTTATTTTAGTCACAATATGTAAACATAATTACAGTATATTGCATTATAACATTATTCTGGATTTTTTTTTCCATTTTGTGATCCACTAGTTCTTTATAAAATGTCTATATTTCTCCTAGTGTCAGTGTCGAACATAAGAGGAAAAAAATAAACAAATAATGCTGACATTTGGGATTAGAGTAAAACCAGAGCAACTCTTTATGCTATGAGTGACATATGTGACTCTAATGCCCCTTTTGCACAGCTCCCACTCAGCCTCAACTCTGCGCTGTATACAAGAGTGTATATATATATATATATTATTTTTTTTAAATTATTATTATTTTTTCTTAGAGTTATAGCCCCCCCCCCCCCCCCCCGAGAAAAGCCACCACTGACTTAATTACTTGTTAACAATTGCATCAATTCATTTAAGTTGGATCAACTATTTTCTTTTTTTCAGGTGATTTTTATCAAATTAAAAATTGTAAACTATTTCTAAAATGCTTTAAACTACATTCTCCCACCCCCTCCAAAAGTCAGGTATTTGTGGTGGATTGTCAATATCATAAAAATATTACCATAAAATGTTTAATGTGTTTGGACTGAAGAAAACCCCAGAATATCATGATGTGAGCATGCAGTGACCTTGAATGGAAACGTTCAGCAACACACTGCACCCCGAGAGGATGAAAATAAAGAAAACAGCCTGTGTTCGGTCTTGTGTCTCTTCTGGATATTGTAGCTGAAGGGTCCTGGTAAGTCAGAGACAGCTGGCCTGATGCATGCCTAAGGAAAGATGACAAGGCAAATAAATAACAGAGCAACTGAAAGAAAAGGATGGGTTCAATCTACACAATAACAGTTTTGTTTCAATCACTCTAGTATTTTTGCAACAATAATTATAATAATTGTATTCTTGTTTATGAAGAACTCTGTACTCATAACCCCAAATGACTTTGACCAAAACTATGAGTAGATAAATGACCTTGACATGAAACCCTGATCTGACTCATATAATGACAGTGACCTCATGCCCCATAGTAAACAAAACCTGCAGGTTTCCATCATAGTAATCATTTTATAATCTCACACATTCATATTGTTGCTGACAAACCAAGCATAAACAAGCTTAGTGTTCTTCCACCTACATGTATTGCTGTCAACCCCTATCACTCTGAAGCGCCTTACATGCAATATGTTTACTTGTCAGCAACTGCATCTTTAAGTGTGCTTTGTCCGCATTTTCTTTTTAACCCATTTTTATATTGAGAGGCATTTTTACTAACTACCTTGGCACAAATTACAAAAAATAAATCTAATTTGCCCTCTTCCATGGCATTTTTGATGAATAAAGAAGCACTAAACTATTCCATTACTAAAAAGGAGAATTCCTATTCTGAAACATTGAGACCTAAAATTATATTCCAAAACCTAAAACTGGTATTAAAATTAATGATTTACTTAGAATTTCTCAAGTTTTTTGATAAAACCAGTTCATATCATATATTTAAGTGTTCTTGCGTGTTGTCATATTGTCAAAATGTCTTGCAGTCTATGAAAAAGACCTTAAATGTTAGCAAATAAAGAATTCACAATTTAGATTTGATTTCTTAACATGTAAAAAGAAACTATTAAGATTTAAAACCAAACAACAACCATTTCAACACAAAGAAACTGTCCAGAGGACCTGACTTCACTTTGTTGGATTTTCTACCAGGATTACTGAGCATGAACTTTGATGTTTTGAACCACTTTGACCATGTCTCAGAGGAGTTGACAGGGGAGAGGGTGGACCCCACCATCTTATCACCATCAAACAGGTTGGTTGGGACTGACTTTTGTGTGGCTACTCGGACTGATGAAGTCCTTTGGATGAAGGACGAAATGTTGCAAAACAAGGAAACCATCCAGAGGACCGGACTTAACTTTGTTGGAAACATTTCTTTATTTGGTTTGAGCTTTTAGCATATTCACTTTTTTGTTTTCAGCAATTCTTGAACAGTTCCAGTGAGATACTAGCTTCAGGATATGTGAACACACTGATTTTTCTGTCTGAAAAATAATCTTTGTTTTTGCAATTATTCAGTTACCAAGCTTGTCTTAATAAAATTACAATGGAAAAACACTCAAATGTCAATCCATTATAAAAATAAAAATAAACATTCTGCTGCAGAGATCATATTGATCAAATGCAAAGCTACAAAATAATTAAATAAATGAACAAAGCAGTTATTTTGTTTCACTTAAAAGCATCTAGTGCAATACCATCTCAGAGGATCACAGTCTGCAGTCTCCTGTGTGACTGGCTGATGACGTAATCCACCCCGTGACTTCTACTCTGTCAGCAGCGGTGAGGCAAACACTGTCACTACAAACACTACAGTCCAGGGTACTTAGATAAAGCCTGAGGTTGGCCCAGATGTAGTGTATGATGCATGATTTTAATTATTTACTGTCCTCGCAGACATAAAAAGACCCTGAAGATGTGATGAAATCAGAGCTGTGTCAAGACATCTTAGGAAAATGTGTCATTTTCTAAGTAAGGGTAGATATCAGGATGTGCTTTACTTCAGGGCAAATGGATGCTGTTGTTGCATTTGTGTCCTCAGATGTCCAAGATGAGACGTGTTTGCTCAGTGATACTGGCTGTTTGTTTGGCTATAGGGTATTTATATTATGATTGCATAATAATTAGTTCAAGAAAAAGTTGACGTATCTATGTGGATGTAACTGTGCATACTTACAATACCCTGCATTAAAGATTAATCAGGAAGGTACTAATGCAACAGAAACACTGGATTAAACCTTGATAGGAATAAAAACAGTGAAATGAGAGACAGAGTTTGAAAGCAGGAAAGATTTTGCTAAATTATGTATAGCTTTCTTTTATTCTCCCTTGCCAATGTTTTGTTGCTTACAAGACCTGCTAACAAGACCACGCCGCTAACAGTACCATGGTGCTAACTGGACCATGTTGCTAAGATAACCTCACTGTCATCAGAACCACTCTGCCAATAGGACCATGCTGCTGTAGATTTATTTATTTTTTCACTTTTGGCGCCTTGTTTCTGTATTTTTGTTGCATGCTTTAAATAAATCCTAGTATATGTTATATGTTAGTGCTCGCATTAAACGTGTAAATTACGGCTGAACAGAACCTATGAGAATCGTGCTGCTGCTGTTCCGTGTATTCATATCTTAGATCTTTTAGCGTACTGTTTGGTGTTTGTTTAGCGTATATCTTAGTTTATATCTCAGATCCGTGTTTACTGTTTCTTTTTACACTTCAAAATTTTTGCTACGGTTGGATGTAACTGGGACCCTGTGTACACAATTTTGTTCCACCTCATGTACCACATGCAATGTGAATGACAATAAAAAAAACTTGAATCCTTTGTTCATTCACTGTTCATCTGAAATACGTTATGACTAACACAAATCTTTGCATGTGGCTATTGTAATATCACTTTTATCATTTCTCTACCCTTCTCGTTCTGTTTTTCTGTCCCTCTCAGTTTTTCTTCCATCGTCCATTTTCTTACTTCACTTTTATTTGCTAAGCAACCCCAATAACTACTGATTACAAGAAAAAAAAATAAAGTAGTAAACTGATTTAGTTTTCCATATGTATGACATAATAATGTTTTCTTCTGTTTTTAATATCATGGTAATCTTTTTTTTTTTTTTTAAGAAAACAAAATGATAAAAACATGAGTATGCAATCACATGTTGTTGGTGATAAGAAATGTGCAGGATGTTAAAAATGTTAATCAAGCTTGTTTCATTTATATGAATGAATAAATATTTCCATTTAGGTAAACAACATATAACATGTACAGTTGATTATTTTAAGCAGAGCAGTGATTTTACCTTGAAGGCCAAGGTAACATTCAAAAGGATATTTATATTTTTAATACCTTTAAAATTAAGCAATTAAAAAAATCACTGTAAAATACCAGTTATGAGATGCAAGAATGACAATCATTTTATGGGGTCTATATACTTTTCTTTTTGCCACAATATTTAAAATAACAAGACATTAGGCGGTTCTTAAATCAATTTTGTTCTCTGTTCCCCAATTTAGAATCTTATTTGAAACATGACACAACATCGTGTGCACCCGTATACATTAAAGCATGGGGTTTCATAAATCCAGGAAACCACTGAACACATTGATTTATTGAGTTTTTTATGGGCTGCTTGACAGAAAATACTCGGGCTGGTGAAATTACTTATTGTTCAACCAACCACATTAACTGTTCATTTGCATGCAAGGGATTTGCAATAGACAGTAACTTAAAATTACTATGAAAAACAGTATTAAATTACTGGAACGTTTTTTGCCAGTTTATTATCACTGTTTACGATGTTTTTGTGCGCAGACGAAAGAACTTTCAGTAAAAAGGCAGTGGCTGATTGCTCACTTGTGACTGGATACTAATGTAGATGCCATGCAGATTTTCCTGCTGAACAGCCAGCTTCCTGCAGAGGTGCTGGATAGAGTCTGGATATAAATTGAGGTACAGCGTGGCCATCAGAGCGGTCACTCTTAGATTTGTCACTTTTTTCCCAGATTGAAAATTTAAAAAACTGATTCAAATTAGAACTAAATCTGGTCACACATTTAACACAATTATAAAAATGGAAAATTTGGTAGATCTGAGAGTTTATGGTTGTTTTTTCCTCATTTGTGTCCCTGTGATGGACCTGTCCATGGTGTACACCACCTCTCGCATAGCGACGACTGGACATGGGCACCAGTGACCCCCGCGACCAACAAAAGGAAGAAGCGGGTAAAGATGGTTGGATAGATGGATGAAAAAAGGGAATAACTAATTATTTACTATAAAATGAGTTCCATAAAGAAAACTTTAAATACAAATTGAGCCTTGAGGCACAGTAATACTCATGACCATGAGAGAAGATGCTGGTGAGAGGAAAGACAAATGTAAAATGAAGGAGGAGTAATGTGGAATTAATGATAGATGAAATGAAATAGCATGAACTGTGAGGAAAGGAGACTGTTTTTTATGAACGCTAGTGTCTGGCAGTATTTTACAATGTTTGGATGAAGATGTATTTGTGATTTGTGTGTGTGTGTGGGGGGGGTGTCTTTGTTACCTTGTAAGGCCCATTTTTCCAAAACATACTACATTGTGAGGACCAACTGCTTCTTGTGGGGCCCAAAGCCCGGGCCCCATAAAAAGAAGTGCTGTTGGTGGGTTAGTGGTTAGGTTTAGGACTAAGGTGTGAATTGAGGATGGGTTAGGTTTAGGGTAAGGGATGTACTGGTGATGGTTAGGGTTAGGGTTAGGGTCAGGATTAAGCTATAAAAGTGAATGAATAATGAATGGAAGTCAATACAATGTCCCTGTAGAGATAGAAAGACAAAGTTGTGTGGGCGGTGTGTCATTGTGACCTTAGGTTACAGAAACTGAAGCTGACTAAGACAGCTCTTAGAATGATACAACAAAGTGACAGGCAGTACTGACTGTGTCTGTCTGTTTGTGTGTCTTTTGTATTTATCAGTGCAGTGGCTTGTGTTTGTTAGACCAGACTCCTTCCAGCTTCTCTTAAATCCAGCAGCCAAATGTCTAAGACCTCCTTTCCCCTGCTGTAATTTATTATACTTTATTCCAACAATGTTCAGTCAGGTCATCTGGACAGTTTCTGTTTTTGTTGAGAGATGTTTTGCCCTCCATCCGAAGGGCTTCATAAGTCTGAGAAGTCACAAACAAACTGTTTTCCTCACTAAGCAGTTAACTCCTACAGTGGACCAACCAGTTTGCTGGTGATAAGATGGTTTCTGGGGGCTGTCCTCTCCCCCGTCGACTCCTCCCAAGCTGCCACAGCCAAAGTGGTTCAAGACATCAAGGTTCGGATGGAGGGCGAAATGTCTCTCAACAAAAAAAGAAACTGTCCAGATGACCTGAGTGAACATTGTTGGATTTTTTACCTGGATGATTGAATGAACCTTGACTATACTTTATTATTTTTACACTGAAACATGTATTACCTAAAACTGAAGTTACTTCAGTAACATCAGAAAAGGACATGCAGAGATTTAATTAAAAGCAGCAGACCCTACACCAAACAATGCAGTGCCCCAAGCAGCCAGCCAGAGCATTTAAAACTTAAGTTACAGAAACAACAAAAAATGGTAAAGTGTTCATCACTCATCCCCGCAGAGATCTGTGACCTGTAATACAAATCAGGATTAAAGATTAGAGAGACAACTTTTGTTTTGTTCTGAAGGTTTTATTGTTACAGTACCTGTTCACTTCTTAAGTCAAATCACCACAGCAACCAGTTCTGGAGGCCTTATCTGTCCCATAGTATGTTAGGTTATAGATTACTGCACACATTAAACGTAAAACTTCAATGTCAATTCTTTTAAAGGCAAGGAACAAAAATATTAATGTATATATGAACACCGGGGGCAACCAGCTGAAGAAAAACATAGCTTGAAATATGCAACTAAATGCAGTTGGTATACAAATGACAGAATAATATGAAGTTTGAATCAACGCCTGAAGTCAAATTAAGTAAAACATTGAACCTTACTGTAGTTCTTTCTAACCAAAAAATAATTAGGATTAGGTAATAGAAAATTTAACTTTATAACTGCAACATATTTCACTGCTTCTGTTACTCATTTTAGCTTTAGTTTTATTTACATGTGACTTCATCTCTGTATGTATTAATTTAAACTTTCAAGAGAGGGTGTCGCTATTAGAAGAAGAATAAAACTCTGAATCCATGTTTGTTTTCGGTCAGAATTACATTTCACAACAGACAATATTAGCTCTTGTAAAATGAACATTGTGCTGCTTGGTTGAGCTTTTATACTGATTCAGATCAGTATTGTATACATTTATTTTCTAATGGCCTTAGATCTAAGAAAACCACGGTGTTTGGTGCAAAGTGCTGTACATGCAAGTGCATTAATCATAAGGATACAATGTGTTTTTCTGCTTCAGTTTGACCATTGTGGTTGAGTTAATTACAGTTCTGTTAAAGCTGGTGATGAACAGCTTTTAAATATAAAATATATATTTTAAGATTAAGCTGTTAAACCTGACATTAGGCCACTGAATCTCATGCTTTTGCACTGAGTTTTTAAACAAGGAAACCTGCAGTGAGCATATCTGTTAATTGACTCAACTTCATTGTTATAATATGTTATATAATATATTATTATTTTTTATAATAATGTAAGAGGGGAGTGGTGGTGCAGAGGTCGGTTCATCTCCCCAGACTGACAACATCAAAATGTGGGTGGGAAAGGTGAAACATCCACACATGCCTCCACCCTCATTTGCCCCACTCTGGGTGCTTGAGCAAAGTGCTTTACCCCCACCATCTGCTCCCCCAGGCACCCAGATGGAAGCTCTGTCTGCCAAGTCTTCATTCACTGTTGTGACCCCTGAAGAAGGGAGCATATATATATATATATATATATATATATATATATATATACATACAGACGGATGGACAGACGAACAGACAGACAGACATGTTTGTGTGTGTACAGACCCTTTCCAAAAATTACAATATCATGGAAAAGTTGCTTAACCTCCATAATTCCATGGAAAAAGTTAATCTTTAATAGATGATAGATTCAGGGCCCACAATTTAAACAATTTCAAATATTTATTTGTTTATTTTTACATAATTTAGGTTTCCAGCTCATGAAACCCACGAAAACAGGATTTCAAAAAATTAGAATACTGTGGAGAAATCAGCCCACACTACTTCTCAGTTTTTTTTAGAAAAAAAGAAAGAAATTAGGATCACAACAATTCAATCAAAATATGTTACTTTCAAAACAATATGTCAATCTTCAATACTTGGTTGAGAACACCTTTGCCTTAATCGCTGCCTCGATGCGATGTGGCATTGAGGCGATCAGCCTGTGGCATTGCCTGGGAGTTATGGAAGCCCAGATTTTCTTGATGCTTGCGGTCAGCTCTTCTTTGTTGTTGGGTCTGGTGCTCCTCATTTTCCTCTTGAGAATACCCCATAGATTCTCAATGGGTTTTATGTCCGGCCAGTTTGCTGGCCAGTCAAGCACTGTGGCATCAAACCATGTTTTGGTGCTTCTGGTGGCATGGGCAGGGGCAAGGTCCTGCTGGAAGATGAAATTTGTATCTCCATACAGATCCTCAACAGTTGGAATCATGAAGTCCTCTAAAACATTCTGGTAGACTGTTGTGGTGACCTTGGATTTAAGAAAGCAGAGTTTACCAATGATGTCAAATACAGTGATATAGTCCTATGAAGTGTTGCAGTTCCAGCTACTCAGCAGGTTGTCCACCTTATAGGAAATTTGGAATATTTTGATGTTGCTGAACACACAAATAAAACTAATTTGAAAAGCATTTTGTTGAACCAAGCTAAGGGAGTGTTGCCTGATACTTTGAAACAAAAATAGCAAATTAGTAGATGTGAAATAGCATCAAATGCCTCTAATTAGTCAGAGTTTCACTAAATGTGAATTAAAATTAGTACTTTCTATTTTCATTTATTTTCTAAGTTTTATCAAATAAATGTCATACTGTATTATCAATATATAGTTTTTAAATATAGCTATGTCAACATTTACATGGTTTTATATCTTTAAACGTGTTTTGCATGTGTGTTGGTAATGTCTTTGAGTTGCATTTAAAATTTCAATGTAGGCTTGGCTAAATGCCAAAAAAATCTAATCCAATCCTTTTTTTGTTTGTTTATTATACTTTGAGCTCTAACCTGTTTTTAAAGTATTGTTTGTTCTTAAAGGTTCTCATTGCAAAGTAGAAACTCAAACGTAATGAGGTTACCCTGATCTAAGGCAAACGCTGCAGTTTAAAGTTTACTTTAGTAGTTTTCCTGGGGGGCATTGTGGAGCAGAGGCCAAAGAAGGTGGATCCGTGATCAGCATGTAACCGGTTTAACTCCCTGCACCAGCAACATCAAAATGTGAGTGAGAAAGGTAAAACACCCACAACCTCCTCCACCCCCGTTTGCCCCACTCTGGGCCCCTGAGAAAGGCTCTCAACCCCTACCATCTGCTCCCCCGGGGGACCCAGATGGGAGCCCCCTGCTCCACACAGAGGGCTGTGGTAGCTCAGTGGTCTGTGGTTGCATCACCATGGGTATCCGGTGTAAAAACAATTGCCAAGTCTTCGTGCGACTTAGCTCGCTGTGGCGACCCCTGAAGAAGGGAGCAGCCGAAAGAAGGAGAAAATAGTTTTCCAGATTTACTGAAATAACATTTGGAAATGCAGGTACTCAGTCAGTGTAAATAAAACACATTTATGTGTACTCTTTACTCAACAGATCACAGAATAAATACTAATGCATCAAAATTGTTGAACTCCTCAATCCCATACGGTTCCTCCATGAACATAACCAGCGATGACCTATGTTAGTCACTTCAACTGTTTATGCAAGTAAACAAACACCTGGTAGATGGCAGCTGTTCATAAATTTTACTTATCAAATTCAACACATAAGTCAAGTCAAGTCCAGGTTCTTTATGGTCATTCACATCACATGTGGTACATGTGGTGCAACAAAATTATGTACACAGGGTCCCAGTAACATCCAACAAAAGTATAAATTGTAAAGAAAAATAGTAATAAGATCCAAGATATGAACTAAGAAATACGCTAAAACTAAGAATACAATAAGCACAAACAGTACAAAAACAATACGCCAAACAACAGCAGCACGAACATGAGTCTATGTGAGCAGGTGCGTACGAATGAACACAGCAGTATAAAATCCGGAGCATGAGATCAGCAGCATGGATAATCAGCAGCACATATCACTAATCAAAGTGGCATTACAGTGATGCCATTGTTACAGTATGAGAAAAGAACTCATCCAAATTTGATTTCTAACTTTATGTTTTTTTGTGTCAAGGTTGGTAACAATGTATCCGCCTCATTACCTCTTTCATGTGGGGTCCCACAGGGTTGGATTCTTGGACCCCTTCTGTTCTCACTTTATTTGCTCCCGCTGGGGTCCATCCTGAGGAAACATGGTCTTTCATTTCATTGCTATGCTGATGACTGCCAGATCTACCTGCCTGTGAAACCAGCAAGTGTTTGCTCCATACACCCTTTGTTAAAATGTCTGGACGACATTAAGGCCTGGATGGCTTCAAATTTCTTAAGTTTTAACAATGACAAAACTGAAGTCATTGTTTTTAGCCCTAGCTCAACTGCCATCACTGATCCTGTCAACATGGACTCTCTTCAGCAGAAGAGACTGAAGCAGTCTGGTAAAAATCTTGGGATGGTTTTAGACTCTGACTTCAAGTTTGACAAACAAATCAACTCTGTTCTGCAGAAAAGCTTCTTCCAACTCAGACAGGTAGCTAAGCTCAAGTCAGTATTGTCCAGACCCGACCTTGAGAAACTAGTCCACGCCTTTGTCACGACCCGATTGGACTATTGCAATGCACTCTATGCTGGGGTCAGCAGGCCTCCATCTCACGTCTTCAGCTCGTTCAGAATGCTGCAGCTCGGCTTTTAACTGGAACTCGTAGGTCTGAACATATTACATCAGTTCTGTCCTCCCTTCACTGGCTCCCTGTTTGTACGAGGATAGTTTTTAAAATTCTTCTGTTGACCTTCAAATGCCTAAATGGCCTTGCACCCCTTTACCTCTCTGAGCTTCTGGAACCTTACGTTCCCTTTCGGGCCCTGAGATCATCCGATCAGCTGCTTTTGGCTGTTCCAAAAACAAGACTGAAGCTCAGAGAAGATCGGGCTTTTTTAGTCATGGGCCCCAAACTGTGGAACAACCTGCCCCCCAACATCAGGCAGGCCACCTCCATTCCTCACTTCAAATCACTGCTAAAAACACATCTGTTCTCACAGGCATTTCATACAGTGTAAATTGATCTAGTGTTTTTTTTAATCTGTGACCCCATGTTTTAAATGCTTTTTATTAATTCTTCAGTTATTATTATTAGTGTATTGTATATATATGTTTATATATTTTTCTCTTTAATTGACTCATTGATGGGCAGCACGGTGGCGCAACTGGTAGAGCTGCTGCCTCTCAGCGAGCAGGTCCCTGGTTCAAACCCCGGTCCAGGGGCCTTTCTGGGTGGAGTTTGCATGTTCTCTCCGTGCATGTGTGGGTTTTCTCCGGGTACTCCGGTTTCCTCCCACAGTCCAAAAACATGCATGTTAGGCTGATTGGTAACTCTAAATTGTCCCTAGGTGTGAGTGAGAGAGTGAATGGTTGTTTGTCTCGTGTGTCTCTATGTGGCCCTGTGATGGACTTGCGACCTGTCCAGGGTGTACCCCGCCCCTCGCACAGTGATTGCTGGACATGGGCACCAGCGACCCCCGTGACCCAAAATGGAATAAGCGGGTAAAGAAAATGGATGGATGGATGGATGACTCGTTGATTGTTGTTGTTGTTAAGCACTTTGATAACAGGTTCTGTTTTAAATGTGCTCTATAAATAAAGTTGACTTGACTTTTTTTGTTTTGTCTTTGACCAGTCTTCATGACATTTCAGAGAGTGTCTTTAAATTGTACAAACAGACAGGTTATTATTTCTGAAGAGCAGTCAAATTTATTTTGGCCTCAGTGGCACAATCACACCAGTGTTGCAATAATAGGAGATTATCAATATCGTCAAAATTCACTTTGAAAAAAGAACAAAGGATTGCAAAATAGTGATTCATATTTATCACTGTGAAGGGAATATTTATTGATCTGCTTCCTGATAGAGTTAATGTTTTTAAATCATGTTAACAATCTTTATAATCCTTTTGTTAATTTAAGGTCATTGTGAATGATATTATAATGCTTTGGTGGCGCAGTCTGAGGGATGATGGTGCCAGCTGGCTTCATGTGCTCAGCACAAATCCTTGAGAAATGTTTTCCTTTTCTCCCTGGACTCAGATGAGTTTGGGCAGATTTGATAACACATAAAGGAGGGGCAGGCCCCTGATGGGCTTTCTACAAAACAAACTTTTTCATTCCAGTAAACCAGATCAGGTCAGAAACTCAGATAGGAAACGGTATAAATAAATTCAGTATTTGTGACACATTGACTTTCTGTGAGTCTAGCTGTACTCCAAAGCCTTGTAATCAATTTCATGAAATCTACACCTGATTGTGAAAAAAAAAAAATTCTACAATCACCCACTGCTATGAAAGGTTTGTTTGCCTTTTAGCAAAATATCTCAAGAAACACTGAACAAATTTTACTCAGACTATCAGAAAGTATTCATTAGATGTACAACTGATTATCTTTCGAAATGAACATATATCAGCAAAGCCCCCATAGCCGATCAGACTTAGCAATCACAATAACTGCTATACAACAGTCAATTGTACAGCTACTTGAGGGATTACTAGTCCAGCTACACTCACTGTCTCCATAGCTTCTGCTCATCCCAGCCAGCCACCACTCTACCTGCACCTGATTTGGAGGACTGCTCCAGTCCAGAGTATGAAAGCTCCTGCCAGACGTTTTTATGACACTGGACATTATAATATCTAACACGGTAATTAATGGACAGCCAATGACCTATAGTTCCTCAACAAGTTTTACTGACCTTTGTTATTCTTCTCCAATGGCTTTCAAGTCCTGTCTTTTTGAGTCTTCCAAGACCTTTTCATTCCTTGTGACTTCGTCCTGACATCATCTTGTCCTTTCAACCATCCAAACATCAACCTGGATCAGCAACCTCCCATCAACAACAACCTGCTCCTCTCGCCGATACTCACCTCCTCTGGGTCATCCACTCTCCAGTGGAACCCTAGGACCTCATCTCTTCCTCCTCTCTGGCTCCATGTACAATCACAAACACCAGTAAGAACATAATAATATCTTCAAAACAAGAAACAACATTTATCTAAACCTGAAGAATTACAAGAATACTCACCTTGTCCTTTTTTCCCTTCCAGCTCTGAATTGAACATCATACTTGTAAATCCTTTTGTATGCTCTGTCTCCTCCTCAGTGTGCTATCTTGAGGTCAACATTATTTAAAATCATATTAATACTGAGCTAAAATTGAACTTAACGTCATTTCCAAACCATAATCTAAGCACAACCAAATGACATGACATCCTTTGTGTAAATCTTCAGAATGCAAAGCATCAAACGATACTGCTTTACATTTATCAAATAAAGAAACCAAATTTTAAAAAGAACTTGCAAAATATTGAAGCATCAAAGAGTTATTTGAGCAATGTTTTTAAATTCTTTGTTCCATGAGCCCATTAATGGCCTGAAACAAATAAAACATAAAAGATGTGAATGAAACAGACTCATTTTAGTGAAACTTCAGCACTTTAATTCTCATGCATGTCTGACTTTAGACAGGTTCCGTGTTCCTCATTAGCTTTCTTGTCCAGTTCTACTCGAGCGGACAGACCGCCATTAGGCAAAGTGTCATGTTAGCCCTCCTCACTGTAGCTCTGGACCAATTAAAGAGTCGCTTTCAGAAAACACCTCTGTGTGTGTCGATGGGTGGGAACCGGCAATTCACACAGGGCCGTCTCACTTCAGAGGCTATTCATTATTTTTACTGCCTGCTTGATCATTTGAAGGAACTTCTCATTTATTGCTCATTCCACTGTTTTTTTTTTTTAGGTAAAGGTTTAGAGATTTGAAAATTTAGCATTGACTTCATAAGATGCCATGAGAATAAAAAAATGTATTGTTTTAGCTTTAAGCTAGCAGTTTCTCATTCTGCTTTTGTTCTGCAGACAACCATGCATGTGCAGGTTCAGAAAAACAAACGATCAAAATGGCATGTGAAAGTGTATAAGTGCAATTTAATTTTAATTTGATTGATTTCTTGGCCTAAAGTTTTGAGGCAGTAAACATCAGATGGCGAACACTGTGAGAGGTATTTTATTTCATATAACAAACTATAATTTACTTCCTGTGTTTGACTTGGGTATAGTATTTAGGTCTTTGGAAAGCTTATAGTTGGCTTTCAGAATAATTTATTACACTTTTGCAACAATTTGGAAATGTCTGCTTTAGCCTCACAACAGAAGCCTTTGGTTCTACCTGTGTACCTAAGGTCTGCCATAGAGGAGTTGACGGGGGAGAGGGCAGGCCCCGGAGGCCATCTTATCATCAGCAAACTTTTTTTTTTCACTCTGGGAGTGAGCTGTTTGTAGGATTTAGTTTGGTTTGGTGGCTCCTCAGACTGAAGAAGTCCTTTGGATGAAGGATGAAACGTCTCAGCAACAAAAGAAACCATCCAGATGACCTGACTGAACATTGTTGGAATTACACCTGGATTAATTAGCATGAACTTCAGTGTTTTGGCTCTACATTGAGCTATTTCTGTGTGTGGGTTTGCATATTCCTGTTGTACCAGCATCTTTCCACACTCACTAACTGGAAATATTTATGTAATTTTGCTTTGTCTTCATGAAACATATCCATTTAAGCCTTTGCAGTAGTCGTGTTTTTTTTTCATGTGAAAATCAGGCCTCATTCCAGATGCCGAAGCAGCCAGAATGATGATAAAGTGCTAAAGACACAGAAGGGAAAAAGTGGGAGGAAAGTAATGAGGCCACAGGAATTGATGAGCGCAGAGTTAAGTATTCAAGCTAAGAGTGAACATTCAGAGCTGCCTGGAACCATCACGCTGCAATGATGAGTTCAAAGACCAGAAAAAGCAAAAAGGCTACAGGCTAAAGTTTCATTAAACATGATATTTATTATCAGTTTTGTTAGTTGCTGCTGGAATTATTATTTTTTTTAATGTTTTATTTCTGCTTCTGTCTCTTTTTCATTTCTTGAAATGTTTTCACCATTTTTATGCTCCATCTTTCACTTTTGAAGTCAGAATTTAGTCAATATGCTTTTGCCCTCATTTTCCAAACTCTTACAGCATTGTTTATGTCTCCTTCTTTTTCATCCTCTTTCACCATTCTCCAGTTGACTCTCATGGTATGAGCGTTTATTTTATTACCACTCTCTAACCTTCTGATGTAGGATTTCTGCCTTCTCTCTGCTTTTGGTGTTGTGTTATCAATAGACATTAGTTTAAAGTGTTTGATGTTGGTCAGTGGTGGCGGTAATAGATTAAAAGAGAGAGGTGTCCAGCTCAGAAAGCTATTGATCTGTGGACCTGAGGCAAACCTGCTCTGCTCAGCACTCACACGGATGCTCCTGCAGTGTTGGAGTGCGCGTTTGTGTTTTTAAAGTACAAAATCATGCCACCGTTTAAAACAGACAGGTTCTCAGTATAAATAAAAAAGATAAGCACGTATAAGTACAAAATTGCTTAAAATGATCCTCTGGAAAATAAAAGATAAAGGAATGCATACTTGGAAAGTATTTTGAGAAAAAATGTCAGTGAGCATGTTTCAGTAATGTAAACAGTAAAAATGTATTTTAACATCAGAACTCTAATAACCCTAATTGTTATTCAGGCGTCCAGAAAACAAACAAATCCCAAACCTCCTGTTCTTTAAAGACAATACATAGAATTATTCTTATAATGGAGGGAAAAAAGTGAATTTGTCTTTTTTTTTTTTTGCTGCTACTTTCGAAATATACCACAAATCTTCAATTATCTGTTGTCCTCAAACAAAATGGACAATAATTTATGGTACTCTATTTATTCCCAATGGGGAAATTTAATTTAATCTTCTGTATTTTTCCCATGACACATGTGGAGCAGAGGGCTGCTAGGACACCCGGGGGGGGGGGGGGGGGGGGGGATAAGGGACTTGCTTAGTGGTCCAGAGTGGAGCAAATGTTGCTTGATCTTTCACACCCACATTTTTGGTTGTAGGAATTTAACCAGCAACCTTCTGATCACAAGCTCTCCTTTTCTATAGCCTCTGTGCCACAACTCCCCTCTTTTTGTACTATTTTATTTACTTATGTTCTGTTTCAACAACCTATATCTGTTTATAATAAAATAAAATAAGAATTAAACTTCAGTACGCAGCAGTTATATATATATATACAGTGTATATATATATA
>NC_056498.1:67702149-67705821 GCF_014905685.2 Nematolebias whitei | reverse complement strand
ATATATATATATATATATATATATATATATATATATATAAACAATTACAGTTATTATTAACTTCTTTATGCTTTTTGTCACTTTTATAAAACGTTAAAAACTGACAAGTTATTTGTTTTTATTAATATTTTCCTCTGTTGTTTTAATCCTATTAAAAATGGGCAGATCAATTATTTGAAGCAAGAGGAACCAAAGTAGAGAAAAGAAGGATATCAAGGGTTTGGAAGAGAGGGAGAGTGTGGTTCCAGTTTCATTTCAAAGTCCAAATGTTTATTATTATTATCATTATTATTATTATTATTATTATTACTATACCAATTTTACTAAAACAAGTGATGTCATTGTGACTGATTTGATTCAGGCTTTTTATACTGTGACATTAATATGATGGAGCTATAAAAATGTTCCTAAAAAGTGACATGTTTGGCTCAGACTTTTGACATGTGGCAATAAAATGTCTTTTCCACCTTGTGGAGGAGTTGGACCCATGTAGGCAAACACAAATTAGCTTGAGGAAATAACTAAAAATGTTATTTAACCAAAACAAAAAGACGGACACGGCAGCACAAACCTACAAAGAAAAATGAGGACAGAGAAAAATGCAAAGGAGAACAAGGAAGATTGAACTGTGGCATGGAAGCCAATATTGCACCGCTGAGGATGTGGAGAAAACAGAGACTGTATGCCGAGGGTAAAGAAGAGTGGCTACAGCTGAGAGCAGAGAACTGGGTGCAGGTGGTGGGCATGGCAGAACTGGCTGAGGGCAACACCAGGGAGGACTGGGCTAGAAGAAGACTGGTGGCAACAAAGAACACAGGGAAATTGCAAAAACGAAAACCAAAGTGAGCAAACTAAACACAGGAAATCACAAAACAAAATAGATCGAACCATAAATCTCACAAAAAATCAAGAAAATTAACAAAAACAGCAAATCTTGACAAATTTATGTTCTCAAAAATATGTTTGTGGTAATCAAATGCAATGAGGTCATTAAAAGTTGGACCTATACAAAAGAGTTGTTGTGGTGACCCAACAAGAGTGTTTGCTTTTAACATCCAACCAAAAATCATATTTTTTTCACTTGTAAACATTAAATTTTATTAACAGTGGGTGTCCCCGCCTCTCACCCAGTGACTGCTGGACATGGGCACCAGTGACTCCCGCTACCTGAAAAAGAAGAAGCGGGTAAAGATAATGGATTGATGGATGGACTTATTTTATTTTATTTATTTATTTTTTTTAGCAAAACTAGGGTTTTAGTATCTGCACATCGTTTTTGCAGCCTGAATTCAGAAGATGAGCATCACAAACAAATAAGTAACTAAAACCAACGTAATCAAACAACAAGAGCAAGAGGCAGAGATATGATCGTGTTTGTCTTTGCCTTCCTCCACAAAAACATAATGACATCATAGAGATGCTGACCAAAACAATAAATATGTATTAATGTTGATATCTGACACATCCCAGCCATGACCAAACAAGGTCTGTTTCTCAAAGACAAAAAAAAAACAAATGGGGGTAACAAATGCATTTTTTCTCTCAGAAAGTTTAATTAAAAAAAATATATATATATATATATATACAAATAAAACAGAACGTGACACGTTTATTCATTTATTTGTTTATTTATTTGTTTGATTGGTTCATTCAACCTTTATTTATAGAGGTTAGTCTCATTGAGCCTCGAGGACTCACTTACAAGAGAGACCTGTTTTAAACAATAAGCACAGATGAGGTACAGACAACAATAGACAATCATATAAAAAGCATTTAAATGAAAAGCAAATGGAAGCAATTATATAAAAAGCTAAACAAAAACAACTGCATTATAAAGTCAAATAAAATACTAGGATTGCATTGCATTTGGTTACATCCAATAATTAAAGTCAGATTAGAAATTCAGAAGTCTTTTTCGCTTCTTTCGATGTGTGAGAGCACAAACGTGGGCAGGAGCACGAGAAGACTGCAACAATCTAAGAAGGTCAGTGAGTTCCTCTGCATGGAAAAAGTGCACGAGTCATTAGTGTTTGTTTGTGTTCACAGTTTTTTTACTCTTCAGCTAGATGACGTCCTGTTATCTCTTAGATTAGTCACCCTCAGACTTTCAGGAGCAGTCACCGTCAAGGTCTCCACCCTTAAATTGGTCATCTTTCACCGTCCACACCTGTTGTTTTGGCTGCAGGTTAAAACCTGAAGACACCATCGTTGTGACAGCTGCCAGAATGGAGAGAATAAAAATAGTAAGACAGTTTATTCAGGGCTTTTGACATCAGCATAGAGCAGAACACCAATTAAAAAGGACGGAATTTGTTTATAATTATGTCACTTAAATTATGACTTCATTATTGTTGTTCTGCAGATTTCATTAATTATAACTTTGTTGTCCCGTCCATCTCTACCTGAATCTGTTCCACCATCAAACACACAAACATTATGACTAATGCTGAACAAGCAGAGTAACCGCACCCAAGGGTGGATTCTCATAGAACAAAACAAAACAAAAAAAATGCATTGCAGTCTCGGGTTTGCACCTTTTTCTCAAAAGCTTTACGTTGAATAGATATTTTTGTTTCATTGTTTTTAATTAAAAATAAATATATAGTCCTTCACATAATTCGACTTGGTTGAAGGATGGGGCTGAGAAACATGTATGCGTTGCTTTAAAAGTATTTCAGTGACCTTCCAAGGTTTCATTGTGAGAAAAGATACAGTAAGCAAAGGTTGCTTGTTGCTAAAGTGCCCCTTTATTATTGAAGCAAATTTTATACCAGCGGGGGAAAAAGGATCGTTTTCTTCAAGTTAATCACAAGAGAACAAAATCATCACCAAAAAAAAAAAATCACAAAAAATCAAATAAAAAACTGAAAAAAATGATTATAGTTTATCTCCACAAGAATGATCACAGCCCTCTTAAATTTAATCCATCCATCCATCCATCCATCCATCCATCCATCCATCCATCCATCCATCCATTATCTTCCTTTTCTGGATCGTGAGGGTCACTGGCCAGATCCAGCAGCCACTGGGAGAGAGGCAGGGGACACCCTTGACAGGTCTCCAGTCCTTCACAGGGTTTACTCCTTCCTGATTTGATAAAAGCAAATGCTCATTCTGTTTCAGAGAATGTGAACAGCAGCAGGTCAACTCAGAGATGCTGCAATAGAAAGCCCTTCTGAGACAAACTTACACTCAGAAGTCCTGGTTCCAAAACAAAAGTGCACAATTCATTTCTTTTTATGGAACTTAACAACAAAAATCTCTCCATATTTTGTAGTGCTGGAATCTTAAAAGTGAATAAAATTATTCCCAAGAGCAGTCACAACCTATTCTCTTTGAACACACAATTATTGTGTTCTACACATTCTTTTTATTTAACTCAAAATGATTATGACTGCTTAAAAATATGTTCTATTATCAGTTAGATATAATACCGGACCTGAGACCTGAGCTCGAACAGTATTATACAACCATAAATGAGTTTAAATATAGTGTGAACTCTGTTTCATAGCACAGTTACTGTATGTTAATGAGTGCATAATGTATGGAAATGTCAGGTCAAATCAAATAATTTTGCACTAATAATGGAAAAATTCAGGTTGTCTACTTGATTATATTTTTAAATAACTCAGATAACAATTCAAGTATACATACTGTATATATATATATATA
>NC_056498.1:67676286-67687149 GCF_014905685.2 Nematolebias whitei | reverse complement strand
TTAAAGTTTTCTTATAATGATCATCAAAGTTATTATATCTCAAGAATATCAAAAGTTCATTCATGGAGGTAAAATGACAAAGACTTGTAATTTTGAGGCAAATGGCATTACACTGACTGCTGGTGAACATTCATTCTTGGCCTTTGTACTTTCTTTTTCAGAAGCTTTAATACATAAGCAGGGTAAAATGTGGCTTTCAGAAGTAAGTAACTGATTGAAAACGGGCAAAAGTCATCATCAGTGAGTGAATGATTTCAAGTCAACTTCAAGTCAAGTTTACGGTCATTCGCATGCGGTACATGAGGTGGAATGGAAGTATGTACTCAAGGTCCCAGTTACACCCAAAAGTTCCTTTGGGCAATCGTCAGGGAGATTCACATGTCACAGTGGTTTCATGACATGCTAGTTGTAAACATATTCTGTTTTAAGCAGTTTGGATGTCATTTATTTTGAAAAAGTGTAGAAGCCTTTTATTCAGATTGCAATTTAAAGCTGGTTTGGAAGGGATGAGTGAGAGGAGTCCATTTGGTTAAAATCTGTATTTTAACAATATTTGTCACCAACACTAACTGCTTGGCATTACAATTGAATAAAAAAAGAATACTGCTGTGTTTGTATTTCAACAGGACCTTTTAAGGATTTTTTTTTTTCTGATAGAAAAGCATTTACTTTTGCTAAATGTAGTATTTAAAATAGTTTATACCTGAATGACACATCAAGCCATGTTCATATTGTAGTTTTGAAATATTCACTTGCCAATCAGGAATGAAGAAATATTTCTCAATAAGTCTACATTTACCTTATTATTGCAGCTTTGCTCATGGGTTAGATGCAAATTTCATTCAGCATACTGGATGAGAATAAAAATGATAATTCAGAACAAAACAGCTTTGTGCTGAAAATATTTAGCAAATGTGGGGAGTTATCCTTTTTATATTAATATGCTGAAAACTTTAGGTCATTTTTCCTCTTGTTTCCAAATACCTTGCATAAAAATTAGGAATTAGAGGTGTTTAGAAACAAGCTTGGACTGGAGCTGTCAGACGCAGAAGGTTGTTGAGAGTGGTGGTGAATGTAGCAGCATCAGGACATGAAGGCTATTACAATAAACCTGCCTACTCAAAGAGCTTAAGATGGATACAATGTGAAAATACAGAGAAGTACTACTATATATAAAACCAAGTTCAAGTAGATTTTACTGTCATTCGCATCACATGGTACATGAGGTGGAACAAAATTATGTACACAGGGTCCCAGTTACATTCAACAATAGCAATAATATAAAGTGTAAAAAGAAAGAGTAAATATGAATCTAAGACATAAACTAAGAAACACGCCAAACACTAATAGTGCAAAACAACATGCCCAACAACAGTAAAACTAATAAAGCCAATAAAAAAACAAACCAATAAAAAATATCATTAAAGCATAGTCACAGATCCATGGAAACAGGTTTATTTCATGCTGAATTTGTAAATATAATCAAATTCTGAATAAAAGGTCAACATTGTCTCCTTATAATTGATCTTTTGATTGATTTTCTTCAGTCACGATATCTTAGCCACTGCTCTCAGGTGCACGATTGTAATTATTTTCTGCTGATAAACGATCACATGATGTGTCTTTTGTGAGCCTTAAAGAGAGCTCAATGCTTTCATGAATGCTCTGTGGAGGACTTTACAATTGATTTTTCAGCCTTTTGATTTGAAACCAATTCTTTTCAATGATCAGAAAGCTGATTGTTTTTGTTTTGATATCTCCATTATCTTACTTTATTTTCAGCACAACACTCCCAAAAGGTCACGTTTAGATACATAATTTGGTTTACAAGAAAAAAAGAAAAGACTTTCAGTTAAGTTCATCAATGCTGAGAGTTTATTAAATCAGTTTAGACATTTAACGAGATAAGTTCCTCTGGACGGATTCTTCTTTGTTGAAACGTTTCGTCTTTTATCAAAAATAATTATTCTGTCTGAGGAGCTGTAATAAACTCAGTCTTAAGATGGTTTGTTCCTTCCATCTGTGCTAAAGACACCATCTTAGCACCAACATAACTGGTTTGTTCCACTTTGGAGTAAGCTGTTGTGGGAAGAATCAGTTTTGTGTTGTGTATTTCCTTGACTGATGAAGCCTTCTGGATGGAAGGTGAAATGTTTCAGCACAAATAAAAGAAAAATTAAACTGTCCAGGTGATCTGACTGAAAATAGTTGGATTGTAAACCTGGATTATTGAGCATGGACTTTGTTCATCAGCCTAACAATGATTGTTAGCACCCTGATGGCCACTTGCTATTCACAGATAGCTGAGTGATACTTGCAATAACAGCATTATAAGAGGGTGACAGTTGAACACAGAGGCCTCCACCCCTGTTTAACAATGGACGGGTTCTCTTCACAAAGATGGGTTTTTTGACTCCTCTCTCAAACCAATGTTCCTCTCTATCCAGAATGGGCACATCTTCTTCCCTGAAAGAGTGACCGCTGGCCTGCAGATGAGTGTAGACCACAGATTTCCGGCCTGATGATGTTGCTTTTCTGTGCTGGGCCATCCTTTTGGCCAGTGGCTGTTTAATTTACCTGATATAAAACTGATCACAGCCCTCCTGACACTGAACAGCATGCACCATATTATTTTATGCCAGGGGACCGGATCTTTGGGATGAACAAGTCACAGTTCTTGTTGGGTTCATGGTGATTGTGAATTGTCTTTGTGATGGATGAGTTATTGTCTCAGTCTGTTGAACATATACCTGCTGGCTCATCCAGTCACAGCTACTGAACAGGATTAAGCCAGTTTGAAAAACTGACAAATTATTTACTTTCATTTATCATCTTGTACTTATGTTTTGCACCATTCTGTACGTAATTTTGTACACTTACTCATTACAGGAAAGGAGATAGTCTTTCTGTGGAATAGTAGTGTATAATCACCAACTATAACTAGAAAAGAGTTATGTAAAATGTGAGCGTAAATGACTTTGGTACAACATTGTCATTAGGTTGTGAATACCTCACAACATTCCAACAATGTTTTATACAATATTCTGGCAACGACACTCTACAATTTAATTTGATATGTTGCCACAACATAACAAGCAATGTTTCAGAGACATGTAGTTTTTTTAAATAATGGAACAATGTCTGTGCAAGACATTTGTGTTAGTAGAGCCCTGTGTATGTCAAAGTAACAACAATGAAACATCTTTACATGTGAATGCAATAATTTAAAATGCAGTGATTTGCTTTTTGTTTTTTGACAAAGCTTTGGCTGGACAATGCAGTAAATTATTGCACAAGAGAGGTTTTGACAGTCCTGTCCTTGCATACATTTGGGAACAAAGCTCTTTCTTTCTCCTGTCTCTTTGTGTGTGTCTTTTTCAGCCTCACTCCTTTCTTTTATGTTTTATCATCTCTTATCAACTAGAATGTTCTCTTCTCCTTTATCTTGTGATATATTTTAAAACTGCTGTACCTCATTTATTAAAAGCCAAAACTGTTTTGTCAATGTATTTGCCAGACATGAAAGCGTAATTACCGCAGAGGCAAAAAGGCTCTGTATTTTATAACAAGAAGCGTGGCTCCACGGAAGATACAGGACCTGTGTCATGTTTGAAGGCTGAAGCCAAACAGCGTGAGGCAGTTTGTGTGTGGGAAGGTATGAGCGAGGAGCTATGATGAATGCCCAGGCATAAAAAATATTTACTTGCAACCTTGACTACCTCAGTAAAGTCACAAAACATTTACTTGAATGAAAACATTGAAGCTTGTGAAGTTACATCAAAACGTAAAATAACAGGAAGAGACAAAGACAACTGGAGAAAGGGAAAAAAGAGACTGTCCTTCATTTCAAACTGACCCCATGGATCAATTATACATTAATAAAGTTATTAACCTGCATTTTTGTTTGTTTGCATCTTCTTACCGTCATGATATGAACTGCAAAATAAATGTCAAAACAGAACTTATAAATGTAAAAAAGAACATTTTATCACTAACATGGGGTTAAGTTGAGCCAACTCTATTTAAATTCAGTCAATGTATAAGCTGTGCCTTTAGGAAAACTTAACTCCACGTATCTTCAACAATATTTAACTTTGCAATTCTCTTTGGTTTAAAGTTGAAAGCACTACCGTAATTTCCAGACTATTGAGCTTTCCCGAGTATAAGCCATGTCCACTAAATTTAAAAAGAAAGAAAAAATGTACACATATGCCACACTTGTCTATAAGCCTCGGTGTCCAAGCTGTAACATGAGATATTTACACAAAAGATTTTTTTTTTTACTTTTAATATACATATACGTACAGTAATTTTTTTTCTGAACACTGCCTCTAACACAGCTGATTAAAAAAAAAAAAACAGTAGCCTAACATGAACTTCTTAATCACTATCTTGATCTTCCTCTTGTGCCCTTCAACCTTGAGCTTGTGCTGTCCTCCATCACACAGCTGCTTTCCAAACCCATTGTGTACTCCACTAGCTAGTAGCCTAGCCAGAAGAGAGCCAAAGACAATCACATCCCTCTCGCATTTGCTGAAGGACATATCCACAGAGACCACTCCGAACAGTGAGATGAGTGGTGATGGTGTATAGTTTCGTCACATTTTCCAAAGAAGGTGTTAAATATAGATTGCTAAAAAGTCTGCAGTTTGGGACTGGTTCAGAATGTATGCAAGATTGTAGTTGGAGTTTGCTTGCAAATATTGCATGCGGGGTCCAGGTTGGCTTTGATCTTGGACAACTTGTCTTTGGACCAGTGCAGTCTGTGCACTACCTTGAATTGAATTACATCATCTCAGACAGATTTAAGATGAGTAAATGTTCTTAATGATCCTTCTCCAGATATAATTTTTAACATTTATTTATACAGGTAGTCTAACTGAGTCATGAGGGACCCCACCCCCACACCCCACACTCACCCCACCCAACAAAGACAAGTACTGGGCAGCTCTGTGAGCACCTGGGTGTGATGAGGCTAAAGGCATGGCAGCATGAAACTAGTTAGCCCATCAAAAAAAAAAATCCATAAATAAGGTGCAGCATTGTATAAGCCACAGTAGTGAAAGTGTGTGGAAAAAGTAGCAGCTTATAGTCTGGAAATTATACTAATTTATGACTGGCTCACAGCAGGATTGAAACATTTCACACGAAATCAAACAAAATCTGTGTTCAAGTTCTGCATCTTTAAAAAATGACGAGATACCTGACAGAGCTGTAAAAGTGTGATATTCTCTTTGTGGAACGACTGATTGACAACATTTATTATCTAAAGCCCAGAGGAATTAATCCACTCATCAGCATACTTCAGCACAATCAAATATTAAGGGAGACACAGGCATATAATAAAGCATGAGAGAGAGAGAAATGCTGTTAGGAAGACCAAATTGATGATGTCTATCATTAAACAGTGTTGTTTCGTATCTAAAAAAGTGTTAGATGAATAAAAGGACCTGCTGAACCACTTGATGTTTTGCAAACTAAAAATGCCTTGCAGGTATTCAAGAAAGTCACCAACAGAAATGCACATGAGAATGGACTGAAACCATATTCAGCTGTTTGAGAGCTTTGGGAGACCCTGACCCAAGGTGCACAAAAATGTACAGTTTCTAGGCAACAACAACCACTTCCAGACCTGTTGGGACAAAGTGTACAACCTTTGGAGAGCAAACATCAGAGCAGCAGACTAACAGCTGACAACGATCCTTATGTCCATACTCTCTTCTGTGGTGGAATAAAAAGGAGCTTGCTTTGGGCTTTTAGATGAAAAGATCATCTAAGAACCAAAATCTTTCATTCAGTAAAGTTGAGCAACACACACTGAGCACATTTACTTTGGTTCTTGCTTTGACTGCTGTTGGTCAAATCAAATCTAACCCACAAATAAATGAGTCCTTCTTGTATATACCTGATCGATCCAGTACTGACTACAAGTTAGCAACAGATAGTATCCATTAAGCTCACATTACCATTGTGTCAGTATAAAAATATCAAAGACTCTAGGTTAGCTGTTAGTCATCATAAAGCTGTTCCTCATATTGTTTTCAAACAGTAATGTGAATGTAAACAGTAGTGCAAATTGAATGAGCACATGAGCATGTGTTGAGTGTATAACCCGTTTTTTTAATGATGCAGAGTTCAGTGTTAAAAAGTTTTTGTCTTGTGTGGAAATGTGTGAAAGTTTTGTGTGTTAAGGCGGTACAAGAGGGATGGGAGGCAGAGCAGGCAGAGTTCAGCATCCTCACTGCCTGATGAACAGAGCTGTCTCTCAGTCTGCTGCTTTGAGCCTGGAGACTCTGCAGTCTCCTCCCTGATGGCAGCAGGCTGAAGAAGCTGTGTAGTGGGTGTGTGGGATCACCTGCCATGCAGAGGGCTTTCCGAGTGAGGCGGGTACTGTGTAAGTCATGTAGTGAGGGGAAGGAGGTGCCGACGATCTTCTCGGCTGCTCTCACGATGCGCTGGAGTGTTTTGCGGCAGGATTCAGTACATGCACCGAACCACACTGTGATGCAGCTGGTCAGGACACTCTCTATGGCACCCCTGTAGAAGGTGCACATGATGTGGGTTGGAGCTCCAGCTCTTTTCAGCTTGCGGAGAAAGTTGAGGTGCTGGTGAGCCTTCTAGGCTAGTGATGCAGTGTTCCTGCTCCAGGACAGGTCCTCTGAGACGTGCACTCCCAGAAACTTGGCGCTGCTCACTCTCTCCACAGTAGTGCCATTGATGGTCAGAGGAGCATGCTGGGCGTGCATCTTCCTGAAGTCCACAACAATCTCCTTTGTTGTATCCACGTTCAGAGAGAGATCATTGTGTCCGCACCACAAGGCCAGGCGGCTCACCTTGTTCCTGTAGTCTGTCTCATCATTGTTGCTGATGAGACCCACCACAGTCGTATCATCCGCAAACTTGACAAAGTAGTTGGAGCTGTATGATGGTGTGCAGCCGTGTGTTAGAAGGGTGAATAGAAGTGGGCTCACCATGCATCCTTAGGGGGGCCCTGTATTGCTGTATAATACAGGCTGGCTCGATTGACTCAGTACAGTGTGAATGTAAACCACACCAGCTAAAAATATTAACAAATGTTCCAATTTTTTTTCCCCAATCAAATCGAGTCTACCGGACTATCAGGCGTGAAAATGACCTTAAAAATCTATTTTTACGTCTACAGTGTGACTGAAAATGTGATGGACCTTGATGGGTGAAAAACCACCAGACTGTCTGTATTTTCTGTTAGTTATTCCAAGTTCTTAAGAGTTTATTTTTATTCCCTCTGTGCTATATGTTTGGAGAACTTTATATCTGAATCCTGTTTCTTGTGTTTTACTTGTCATCTGTTCAGCCTTCCCAGAGTTTTCCCCTCATGTTGTCAGTTCCTGCCCTCCTACTCTCACCTGGTCCTCGTTGTTTCTCCTCAGGTGTTTGCTATTATCTGTCATTAGTGTCTCTTGAAGTTCAGCATCGTTGTGTTTCTTCTCCGTCCATGCACTGTGCTTTACGTGCCAGTCATATTCAGTATCCCTCAAGTGTTTTTCATGTTGTATTTCTTCAAGTTTTCACTCCAGAGTTTTTGTGCTGCCTCTTCAGCCATATGTTTTTGCCCTTTTATGTTTTAATAAGTCAATTCTTTTTCACATTTAAACATTTTGAGATTTGTGTTTTGCATTTGGGTTCACCTCTTCCACCAAACGTGATACAGACACAAATTTTTGTAGAGGCAAAATTAAATATTTGACATCACAGCTTTTAAAGTGCTTTCCTGATTGATGCTTAATAAATATTGGTTCCTAATGATGCTGATGTGTGGAATTAATGGTTCATGATTGCCAAATTAAAAATGTAGCTACACCATATAAGAGCAGAATGAAGAAAAATGTGTCTTGATGAGATGTTGAACAGGTATAATGAACTTTTGGTAGGACAAAGTACAACTTTTCAAACTATAACAAAACTCACTCTCTCACTATTTAGATTTGTTGAAAAAAAAAAGACTAGTAAAAGGCAATAAATAAGAGTAAAACACATATTTATGTTATATATATAAAAAAAAACCTCTAAGCTCCCTCCAGATGATGGAGGAGTACGTCACCATCACTAAGGCTGGAAACAAAATTATTTCATGTATGTACAGTGCCTTGTGAAAGTATTCGGCCCCCTTGAACTTTCAACCTTTTGCCACATTTCAGGCTTCAAACATAAAGATATAAAATATAAAAAAATTTATGAAGAATCAACAACAAGTGGGACACAATCTTGAAGTGGAATGAAATTTATTGGATGTGTTAAACTTTTTTAACAAATAAAAAACTGAAAAGTGGGGCGTGCAATATTATTGGGCCCCTTTACTTTCAGTGCAGCAAACTCACTCCAGAAGTTCAGTGAGGATCTATGAATGATCCAATGTTGTCCCAAATGACTGATGATGATAAATAGAATCCACCTGTGTGTAATCAAGTCTCCGTATAAATGCACCTGCTCTGTGATAGTCTCAGGGTTCAGTTCAAAGTGCAGAGAGCATCATGAAGACCAAGGAACACACCAGGCAGGTCCAAGATACTGTTGTGGAGAAGTTTAAAGCCGAATTTTGATAAAAAAAGATTTCCCAAGCTTTAAACCTACCAAGGAGCACTGTGCAAGCAATCATATTGAAATGGAAGGAGTATCAGACCACTGCAAATCTACCAAGACCCGGCCGTCCCTCTAAACTTTCATCTTGAACAAGGAGAAGACTGATCAGAGATGCAGCCAAGAGGCCCATGATCACTCTGGATGAACTGCAGAGATCTACAGCTGAGGTGGGAGAGTCTGTCCATAGGACAACAATCAGTCGTACACTGCACAAATCTGGCCTTTATGGAAGAGTGGCAAGAAGAAAGACATTTCTCAAAGATATCCATAAAAAGTGTTGTTTAAAGTTTGTCACAAGCACCTGGGAGACACACCAAACATGTGGAAGAAGGTGCTCTGGTCAGATGAAACCAAAATCCAACTGTTTAGCCACAATGCAAAATGATATGTTTGGCGTAAAAGCAACACAGCTCATCACCTGAACACACCATCCCCACTGTCAAACATGGTGGTGGCAGCATCATGGTTTGGGCCTGCTTTTCGTCAGCAGGGACAGGGAAGATGATCAGAATTGATGGGAAGATGGATGAGGCCAAATACAGGACCATTCTGGAAGAAAACCTGTTTGAGTCTGCAAGAGACCTGAGACTGGGACGGAGATTTATCTTCCAACAAGACAATGATCCAAAACATAAAGACACATCTACAATGGAATGGTTCATAAATAAACATATCCATGTGTTGGAATGGCCAAGTCAAAGTCCAGACCTGAATCCAATCGAGAATCTGTGGAAAGAGCTGAAGACTGCTGTTCACAAACGCTCTCCATCCAACCTCAATGAGCTTGAGCTGTTTTGCAGGAAGAATGAGCAAGAATTTCAGTCTCTCCATGTGCAAAACTGATAGAGACAAACCCCAAGAGACTTGCAGCTGGAACTGCAGCAAAAGGCGGCGATACAATGTATTAACGCAAGGGGGCCGAATAATATTGCACGCCCCACTTTTCAGTTTTTTTATTTGTTAAAAAAGTTTGACACATCCAATAAATTTCATTCCACTTCAAGATTGTGTCCCACTTGTTGTTGATTCTTCACAAAAAAAATTAATTTTATATCCTTATGTTTGAAGCCTGAAATGTGGCAAAAGGTTGAAAAGTTCAAGGGGGCCGAATACTTTTGCAAGGCACTGTATAAGAAGATATGTTTAAATGAAAGCTAAATGCAATGTTAAATAAAATGGCTTGTTGTTTACCAGAGCAGAGAATAATCCTTTCTGGTGGACAAGCATTGATATTTTAACATGCTACTTTGTCTTCTTAAGAGATAAAAACAAATGAAATTGTTGATGAAAACAATATTAGAACCACTCGTTTGTGTGTGTGTGTGGGGGGGGGGGAGTATTTTTCTGAATGAACAGATTATTAAGAGCAAAGGTCCTTACTGAGAATTGAAAAACAGTTCAGCCAGAAGACTGATCTGTGATCTGAAGATGCTGAAAGCAGATAAAACACGTTTGACTGACAACACACAACATATTGATGAATGGGCAGATAGTGGTTCTTTCTTTATTTATTTTTTAAAAGCACAAACAAGCATTGCATTAGAAATTCACAAACTATTGATGTCTTTTCACAACATTGTAAAATTATACACTGGGATACAGCAATGATAACACATCAATGCAAGAAACGGTAAACACAGCTCTGCTCTTACGCTTTAAACCCTAGAGAAATTTTTACTTATTTGCTTTGTGCTTTGGTAACTTTTAGCTCCAAACACTTAGAATGTATTTAATTTATCATCCAAACAAAAATTGAATCAGGTGCTATATATGCCGTTTTGAAATACAAACTGTTTTATTGCATACTGCATGTGTGGGGTGATCGTTAAGAATACATTTACCTTGACTGCATTTGATTTTTGTCACACAATTCTAATAAAAGTTTTTGTGTGTGGTCCATGTTTGAATTCATTTCTAGACCTATATATATAAAAAAAGAACCTGTCATTTTTTGGTATTTATACTTTACACCCAGGGTTCAGAGTACAGAGAACAAATAATTTTCCACTTTTTCTAAAGTAACCTGTAATACCTTTTATAGCCAAGAATGTTATTTCTGGTTATATTCTTTCTTTCAGGTTTTGGAGGGTATAAGGTAAGGATTTCAGGTCCAATGTCCCAGGTAAGTTGCTCAAAAGGGTGATGAGCTCCAGGAGTATAAGACTGTTTAAGTGGTCTCTTCTCTGCTGGGACATTAGATACCAACCAGTACTGTATATAGATATCAACTAGTATTGGATACCA
>NC_056498.1:67675026-67676276 GCF_014905685.2 Nematolebias whitei | reverse complement strand
ACCAGTACTGTATATAGATATCAACTAGTATTGGATACCAACCAGTATTGTGACAGCCTACTTGTGTTTTCCTAACCTCAAGATTTAGAATTACCAGTTCTCCTCTGTGTTTTCCTAGTCCCTTTGTACTTGAAGTTTGATCCTGGACTTACCTGTTTTCCTCCGTACCTCCAAGTTGAGCTGGACCCTGTTGCCACTTGTCTTCTGCCTTAAGAACCATCCTGCTGCTCACCAGCCTGCCAGGCTGCCTTCAACCTGCCTGCCGATAATCCACTACGGTACTCGCCACTACTTACTTCATCATCTTTATTTCAGCCACTATTCGTACCTGGAATCTGCCGCCCTCTTCTCATCACTGTTGAAATTCAAATAACTTGTAAGGAGAAAATATATTCTTACTAACTTTACCACAACATTACTTGAAAACCACACTTACCAGTTTCCCTCCTTTGCAGATCCTCCCAGAGCCTCCTATAAATATTGTAACGAAGCATCACTTAAGTATATTCAGAGTTGTCTGAATCTGTTACACTCAGTTCCTCTGCACTGGGTGTTACTAATGCAAATATGACAAGACTAAGGTCAATGTTGTATCTTGTCACTTTTTGAAAAGCTTTATTCCTTTTTTACTTCCATAATTTGCAATAATATTACCATAATTTCCAGACTATTGACCACACCTGAATATAAGCCGTGCCCACTAACTATAAAAAGAAAAATAATTTTGTACATATATATATAGGCCACACTTGTATATTAGCCGTGGGTGTCCTATAACTTGGGATATTTACACAGAAATATTTTTTAAACTTTTAATTAAATACGTACCGTAAGATACACAAATATGTACAGTAATTGTTTATATTTTCTGAACAGTGCCTTTAAATTGGCTGATTAAAATAATAAAAAAATAAAAACAATACCAGGAAGTCATTGATCACTATCTTCATCTTCCTCCTGTGCACTGTACCCTTGAGCTTGTGCTGTCCTCTTCATTACACAGCTGCCCTTCAAAACCTGTTGGTGATAGATATTGTTTGCACTGTTCAAGGTGATAGATGTTTTTTGCACTGTTCAGGCTGATAGATTTGTTTGCACTGTTCAAGGTGATAGATATTGTTTGCACTGTTTAGGGTGATAGATGTTTTTTGCACTGTTCAGGGTGATATATATTTTTTGCACAGTTCAGGGTGATATATATTGTTTGCACTGTTCAGGGTGATAGATATTGTTTGCACTGTTTAGGGTGA
>NC_056498.1:67668381-67675016 GCF_014905685.2 Nematolebias whitei | reverse complement strand
TTTGCACTGTTTAGGGTGATAGATATTTTTTTGCACTGTTCAGGGTGATAGATTTTTTTTGCACTGTTCAGGGTGATAGATTTTTTTTTTTGTTGCACTGTTCAGGGTGATAGATATTTTTTGCGCTGTTTAGCGTGATAGATATTTTTGCACTGTTTATGGTGATAGATTTTTTTTTGCACTATTTAGTTGTCAGCATCCACTGGCAAACTTGAGCAAGTTTTGCTCTTCCAAGAAACCAAGTTTCATTGGTCCACTGTGACCTGTTCGGTATTTCATTGGTCAGATTTCTTTTTACCTTTATTTATACAGGCAGTCACATTGAGTCATGAGGACCCACCCCCAAAAAGAGACATGTATTGGGCAGCTATGTGAGCACCCGTGTGTGACGAAGCTATATGTTTTGGTAATATGAAGTTCGTTAGCCCATCAAAAAAGAAAAAATCCATACATTTGCCGTAACACTGTGTACACCGCAGTGTTTAAAACATGTGAAAAAAGCAGCGGCTTATAGTCTGGAAATAATGGTAAATTTAACAGCGTGGGCTAGTTGATCAAATTTAATTTGTATCTGAAAGTGATACAAAAAACAATGTTTAACAATTTTTTAGTGTTGTATAGAGGGAGTTTCTGCAGATCATTGTTCACATGTATATCAACACTTTTACATAAACTAAAAGGATAATGCACATTTTTGTAGATAAATGATAAAGGATCCTGTTTTTGTCACTTAATTTCTTACTTTTGTTTTGTTTTGTTTGCTTTAATAAATTTTGAAATGCCTAATATACAAAAATTCAGTTTGCCTAAATTTTGAATTCAATACAATTGTATGTCCCCTAAATTATATCTACAAATTGCCCTTTGCCTGTATAGTCCTTTTATTTTCTCCATTTAATTACATACCTTTGCTTATCTGATCTGTTTCATCCATCTGTCAAGTTTCTCTTCTGTATGTGCTCTGGGTTAATAGGGTCAGTTAGCAGTGCTGAGCTCCAAGGTCTTATCCACGAGTACACATGTAGTTTTAAAAGCATGCTGTAAATCGGTCTGTGTACACACACACACACACACACACACACAGACACCCACACACACACACACAGCTTCTGAAGTCTTTAATCTGCAGTGGAAAATGGTTCCCATTTTGGCATCTTTCCAACTCTGTATTACAGTTTGTGCTTTCAGAGCATCTTTGCCCCATGTTGTTAGTCGTATTTGCTTGTTGCCGTCATGGAGAGTGAATGTGCTCATAAAGTATCATGTATGCTTTACGCTCTATTATATATTTTCTTGATAGTTGTTGAACATATGCTTTTAGTGATTTAGTAAAACATACATAAACTAAAGAGTTTAGTTGGCCATCTCTGTTGGAGTGCTTTGTCTAAAAACCGAGAACCTGTGTTGATAAATACATTAAATTGGATGTCACTGTCAATGTCTTCCAACCATAAACACTTCTAAATATACAGTGTAAATATACAGTGTAAGTGCCTTTAGGCCTGAGCAGGAATGTGGTGGTTTGTTTTTACCTGTTTTCTTTTATTGTTTTACTTACATTCTGACTGCTATAAGAAATACAAATGTTAGACATAGTGAGATCAGTTTTTAAAAACTTAACTAACATAACAAAAACAAACATAACATAAGATAACATAAGGGGCAGCACGGTGGCGCAACTGGTAGATGCTGACAGCAGGTCCTTGATTCAAAACCCCGGTCCAGGGGCCTCTCTGGGTGGAGTTTGCATGTTCTCTTCGTGCATGCGTGGGTTTTCTCCAGGTGCTCAGGTTTCCTCCCACAGACCACAAACATGCATGTTAGGCTGATTGGTAACTCTAAATTGTCCCTAGGTGTGAGTGAGAGAGTGAATGGTTGTTTGTCTCCTTTGTCTCTATGTGTCCCTGTGATGGACTTGCGACCCGTCCAGGGTGTCCCCCACCCCTCGCACAGTGATTGCTGGACATGGGCACCGGCGACCCCCGTGACCCAAAACAGAATAAGCGGGTAAAGATAATGGATGGATGGAAGATAACATAAGAAAAACAGCACTCATTCTTCCTTTTTGGGTCACAGGGGTCACTGGTGCCCATATTCAGCCATCACTGTGTGAGAGGCGGGCGACACCCTGGACAGGTTGCAAGTCCATCACAGGGACACACAGAGACAAACAACCGTTCTCTTAGGGATTATTTAGAGTTACCAATCAGCCTAACATGCATGTTTTTGGTCTGTGGAAGGAAACCAGAGTACCCTGAGAAAACCCATGCAGCACGGAGGGAACATGCAAACTCCACCAGAATGGGCCTCCAGCTGGAACCCAAACCGGTGACCTTCTTGCTGAGAAGCGGCAGTTCTACCAACTGTGCCACTGTGCTGCCTAAAAAGTAGATTGTGTTAGCAATTTTTCAAACATAAAAAAAAACATAATGCAATTCTTTTTCTTCTTCAATAGGAACATTCTGCATAAATTTAACATACAACAAATTCAAAATTGTCACATTTTATATAGCAGTTTTGCATGCATGTACATATGCAGAATGCCAGAAATGTAATCCATAAAGGTAAAATCAAATGGTTAAGATTTCCAAAATTGTTCCGAATGCATAGGACCGATAAATGTGTCTGGGATATCAAAGAGTGCTGAAACTTTTCAGACAGATGTGATGCACATAACAAACACCATTCTGCCTCATTATGTGACTCGTACGTGTTCAAACTGTCTCATTGATCAAACACTCAGAAAAAGCAGTTATTGCTACACCTTCAAAGGAATGAGGGGAAACAAATTTAGATTAAGATTTTATAGATGCTACGTACAGTGGAAACATCTGGATTTTGAAATTCTTAATACCATAAAAATGTGTGTAAATGCTTAAAATATTACCAACAAAAAAGAAGCTAAGTTAAAATGTATGTTTTTTTTTTTTCTCACAGTTATACAAATAATGCGTTGTCACATTGTGTTTAACACATTCAACGTGATTTTTTTTTCTTTCAGTCATGAGAGGGATGCTTTACTCCATGGCTGTTAGTGTGCAAAAACATGCTTATTCATCCTTGGGCCATTAGAAGTGCTTGTTACACAGTCAGGTGGAGTCTAAAGTCCCTGTTCAGTAATACATTCCTTCTGATCTACAATTACAAAAAAAAAGTATTTTCTTGCTGCTCTTAATCTGGCTAATGCTACAAAACAAAATGCCATGCCAGAATGATCATAGACCAGACTTGACATTTTAAAATGCCACTAATGTGCTTCAGTTTGTCCCATCACCTATGCGAATATTGTCAAGGTTTTCTAACGCTGGCTCATTGCATTTAAACTTTAATTCAATTTTATGTTTACAGAACATGTGTGTCCTTCCTGTTGTGGTTTAGTTTCCTTGTTATTGTTTCCTCACTGTGTCTGCCACATGATTCCTGCTTGAGTGTTCTTCTTTTCCGTCAAAACCTTCCTGTTTATTTTTTTTCTCTTTATTTTTGTCAACTAAACATGCGGTCAATCGCTGAATCAGTTCACTCTAAAGAAAAAAAAGTACAAACTATTTTACAGAGTTTCTGTGTATTTTGGGGCAAAAGTGTTTCCCAGTATGTTAAATCAAAGTGAAGCAGCCACCAAGGAGGATACAAAACACGCAAAGGTGGTTACAATGTGTAATTGAATATTGTGTGCATCCTAAACTACAAAATTGCAAGTCATATGCTCTTAAATGTAAACCAGGATTTTCAAAAGTTTGCGTCTTAAAACGTGTCCACAGATCATGCTAGTTGCTTGGTCGCAAACTATCCAAATTCACTCAGACTGCAACAAAAAGTTTGCCTATTTTCTTACAATTTTGATTTGCCAACTAGTTTCCAGCAAGCGCAGCCCATTGAGTTGACCTTTAATATTTTCCTCATGATAGCCTTGTTAGGTCTGTTTTCAAACAAGATCTTAAAGGGTCAGTGTTTGGAAAACAGTGACATCTAGTGGCTACAACTAGAAACGTTGAGCAAAAATTGTAAATTGTCATTATTATTATTATTTAAACAGAGGAGGAGGTCTCAGATTTCAACGTTCAAAAATGTATAATGCAGCTTTAGGACTGATACCCAGCCAGTTTCACACCTAGCAGGAATGTGGCCCATCTGTGGATTAGATTAAAGACCTAAACAAACCCCTACTGTAAAGTGAGATAGGTCAATCTGCATATGTACTGTACATATCTTACCTCAGCTTTAAAACTCGAACCCCACACTCCCCGTTCTTTGAATTGAGAAAGCTTCTCGGATGAGAAGCAAAACGTCTTCTGTTACAAATAAAGTCCAGTTGTTTTTATATTGAACTTTTTTGACTTTACCATGTTCTGGATGGCAGCACGGTGGCGCAATTGGTAGAGCTGCTGCCTCTCAGCGAGCAGGTCCCTGGTTCAAACCCCAGTCCAGGGGCCTTTCTGGGTGGAGTTTGCATGTTCTCTCCGTGCATGCGTGGGTTTTCTCCAGGTGCTCAGGTTTCCTCCCACAGACCATAAACATGCATGTTAGGCTGATTGGTAAATCTAAATTGTCCCTAGGTGTGAGTGAGAGAGTGAATGGTTGTTTGTCTCGTTTGTCTCTATGAGTCTCTGTGATGGACTTGCGACCCGTCCAGGGTGTACCCCGCCCCTCGCACAGTGATTGCTGGACATGGGCACCGGTGACCCCCGTGACCCAAAATGGAATAAGCGGGTAAAGATAATGGATGGATGTTCTGGATGACTGAGAATCTTCACCAGTGTCATTATTGTAATTACTGTGTGTATGTTTGTTTTTAATCTACATATCTTAATATGAGGTGTTTTTCCTTATGCATTTGTGGTATTGATTCATGGCAGTAATCTTATGAGCAAAATGTATAAAAATAAACTTGACTGGTTGCCAAAAACTCTCTATTTGAGGTTTGGCAATCATTTGTACAGATTTTTCTGAAAGGGTTTCGTTTATTTCTGCCTCCATTCTTAGTCCAGTAGCATCTCTGGCACTCCGATTCGTAGGGCTCTTATCTCCCCCTCAATTTTTTCAGTATCCTCTGCTCATGTTTCTTTCTTCCTCCCTCACTCCCTCCCTTCTGCATTCTTCTCATACATCAAGGTAAGCTTCAGTGACAGGGGAGTGCTGTTGGTGGCAGTCCGGTTAGTGGTGCCTGGTGTACACAGCCTTGAAGACAGCCTCGCAAAATGAAAGTGAGAGAGCTACCGAGGGATATGGAAATGATGGAGGTAAAACAAGAGCAATGAAGAGAGCAGAAGAGATAGACAAAGGTCACATGCTTTCTCCATGGAGCTGTCATTGGCCAACATGCTCCAATCTGTGAGTCTGTTCTGTCCATGACCTTGAGAGGCACTGATGTGTGTCTGTCTGTAGGGCTGGTGATTATTCTGGTAAAAACACCATAATGGGGCTGTAATGCAAAAGAAGATTATTCTTACAAAGCACATGAATTATACTTGAAAACATCCACTTAAAAAAAGAAAAACACAAACATTTAAAGAAAATGTTGACTCTTCTGTTTCTTCGAGCATGTCACGATCAGTGGCCTGAACAACTTGTTTCTGATTACAAAACAGGAGGCAGCTATTTATTTATTTAATGAGATTGTCAGGATGAAAAGAAAAGCATTTTTAACAGGCCATTTACAGAGTTCTTTAAAGACAATGTGGAAACATAAAAAGCACAAAGAGATATAGAGAAAAGTGTCATGTTGAAAACGTGTTACCAACTTTACTACATTTAATAAATGATATGGGTATTTTATGAATTTGATATTTTTTTAACTGATTTCATTTTTACAGATAATTCTAAAGTATACAAATAGCAGCCCTTAGAAAAATGTATTAACTTGTGAGGATTTCTTTTAAGTCTTCTGAACTGTTGAGCATTTAAAATATTTTATCAAGTAAAACTGAAAAACTCTTGTTTTTAAAAACTGTATTTTAGTTTTCTCAGACATGGTGCAACAAAGTCTTGTGTTGTAGTTAAAGTTGATTTTTATTTTACTCTAAAATCTTGGAATTTCAACGTTTGATATTTTCTTTGAGTTTTTCTGTGAAATGGGTTTGAGTAATTTAAAAACTATTGCGCTGTGTGTTTTACGGTGTCCTAATGGTGTTGTGTGAAGATATAGAGTGTCACAGTTGCCCAGGGAAGACAAAACCACAACTGAGGGATTCAGTTGTCGCCTTGTCATATTCTATGAGGTTTTCTCATATGAATTGTCTTTTAACATAATATAAAGAAGAGATAATTTTATGCCACATGCAGCATGCTGTCACACAGTTACACTGTCGGGTTCAGACAGCTCATATTTTTTAAAAACTTGAGCCCCTCTGATCATATCTGTTTAGTGTCGTTGCTATGTTAGTGAAGTCAAGGCCAATCAGTGCAACTAGTATTTGAAACATTTTCCCTCAATGTTGAGTCCTTCATTGCACAATGTCATCTGAATTTATTTTGTAAATGACAATTCTTCCTTTTTTGAGTGTTTAGGCAGTTATTCCGACATAAAGTGGAGCGAAACAGAAAAATAGTAAAGGAAATATGTGCATACACACACAAACACATATATATATTATATATATATATATATATATATATATATATAACATACTAACACGGAC
>NC_056498.1:67636493-67653381 GCF_014905685.2 Nematolebias whitei | reverse complement strand
CTCCCTGCTTCCTGTTCTCTCTTGCTCCGTGTGTCAGATGTTTAGTTACTCCTCTGCCTCCTTTAGTGCAATAGGAGTTTCTGCGTAAAAATCGACAATTTTATGTCTTCCACTGCTCCTCTTCCACATGGTGTCCCCCAGGGCTCAATCCTTGGTCCTCTTTTATTTGCCCTTTACTTACTCCCCCTTGGCTCGATTTTTAGGAAGCATGGCATTTTATTTCACTTTTATGCTGATGATTGCCAGATCTATTTTCCCATGGCACAAAACAACACAGTTCAACAACTTACACACTGCCTTAATGATGTTAAGATATGGTTCTCTCTTAACTTCCTTAGTCTAAATGAGAACAAGACTGAAGTTATGATGTTTGGACCAAATTGCCGTTCCTCTCCCAGCATAGATCTTGGCTCACTGTCATTTTATCTCAAGGACTGTGTCACCAATCTGGGGGTGAAGTTTGAGTCTGATTTTAAATTTGAAAAACAGATCAGCAGTGTTGTTCAGAAAAGTTTTTATCAGCTCCGCCAAATAGCAAAAGTGAAACCAATCCTAGCAAGACCTGACTTGGAGAAATTAATTCATGCTTTTATCACAGCTCGTCTTGACTACTGTAATGCGCTGTATGCAGGCATTAGCCAGACGTCTCTTGCTCGTCTGCAGCTTGTGCAGAACTCTGCTGCTCACCTGTTAACTCAGGCTCGTAGGCGCGAGCATATTACTCCCATCCTGGCGTCCCTTCATTGGCTCCCTGTGCACTACAGAATAAATTTTAAGCTTTTGCTGTTTGTTTTTAAATGTCTGAACAACCTTGCCCCACCATATCTGTCTGAGCTGCTTCAACCTTACTGTCCACCCCGATCCCTACGATCAGCTGATCAGCTGCTGCTGACAGTCCCTAAAACTAGGCTGAAGCTCAGAGGTGACAGAGCGTTTGCTGTTGTTGCTCCCAGGTTGTGGAATACTTTACCCTTGAGTGTCAGACAGGCCTCCTCTCTTCCTGTTTTTAAATCTCTTTTAAAGACACACTTTTATTCTTTGAGTTTTAACACGTGATCTTATCTTTTATGGCTTTTTAATACACCTGCTGTTAAACTGGTATGTGAATGGTTTTTATGTTTCTTTATGTATGCTTCTTGTGGTTTTTAAAATGTGCTATATAAATAAAGTTGATTGATTGATATATGTGTTGTCAGGATTTTGTGGACAGGAACGAACCCAATGTGCAGACAGGACTCAAACTCGGCAGATTACAAAAATAAGTATTTTAATAATAAATGAAGAAAAAAACAAACAGCTGATGTGGCAGCAAAACTTACATGAAGACGGATGGCTCAAAGGGAAACTCAGGGAGGACTCAGGAAAGCTCAGGGGAGACGCAGGAGAACGCAGAGACCCAACGAATACGACCCGACCAAGGAACAACACAGAACAGGAGGCTTATATACAAGGACGAGACCAGACGTGATTACAACAGCAGGTGTGACGAGACAAAGGTGGCAACAATTAAACTGACGAGGAAACACAGACACAAACAGAAACAGCAAAAGGTGCCATCCTTACAGTCTCAGGTGGAAGGTGGACTCGGTGTGTTTATAGCCAGAAGCCAGCCAATATCTCTTCCATGAATAAAGCAGGTCAAGAACGTGACGTGAAAGTAGAAATAAATAAACTAAACAATGCAGCGCCTGTTACAGAACAAATAATCAACTGACTAGGAGCAAGAAAATATCATAAAGGATATGTGACAGTAGATGAGGTCAGACAGTTTCCCTCTAAAGATTATATTGGTTTTCCTTCTGCACTCCTGTGACATTTTCGACCTGGTATAGCGCAGCCTTTTTCACAATCCCATTTTAATTCTTTTTAGTTTGGTGATTTAACCAATATAACGCCTGGATAAAGCTTATACTGAAAAACTGTTTAGTTCAGAAACTCTAAAAAGACCTTTAGGAAAGGACACGATGCTGCGTTTCAAATAGATGAAAAGTGACTTTTCTTTTCATTACTGTACACACAATTGAATTGTGAAACATCTACAAATAAAAAATAAAAAACTAAAGTCTGTCAGATACAAAACTATATACCGAAGTGGACTTTATTGTTTTCAACCAGTTAGACAAGACTGTCAACAAGGAAGAGGGCCGGTAATGGAGGAGGGGGCGTACCAAAGAGACCATCTTATCACAAGCAGAACTGGTTTGTTCCACTTTGGAGTAAGCTGTTGGGGGAAGAATCAGTTTTGTGGTGTGTTTCCTTGACTGATGAAGCCTTCCGGACCGAAGGCGAAACGTTTCAGCACAAAAAAAAGAAAAAGAAACTGTCCAGATGACCTGACTGAAAAATGTTGGATTGTATACCTGGATTATTGAGCATGGGCTTTGTTATATACCGTAGTTTGTTTGTTTGTTTGTTTTTTTTCTTTCGGCTGCTCCCTTTTTCAGGGGTCGCCACAGAAAACTACCTCGCACGAAGACTTAGCAATTCTTTTTACGCCGTATGTCCTTCCTGATGCAACCACTGAGCTACCACAGCTCTCTGTGTGGAGCAGAGAGCTGCTATCTAGGGTGCCTGGGGGAGCAGATGGTGTGATTGAAGGGCCTTGTTCAAGGGACAAGGTGGGTCAAATGAGGGTGGAGGCAGGTGTGAGTGTTTCACCTTTACCACCCACATTTGATGTTATTGGTCCAGGGAGTTGAACCGGTGACCTTCCGATCACAGGTCCACCTTCTCTAACCTGTGTGCCACTACTCTCCCACTGTACAAAACTATAAAGTGACATTCAAAGATGTGCTAAATTAACTCTGCTTTAATTAATCCTGAGGAAAGCCGTTTAGATTGTCTATTTTATTTTATTTTTATTCCTAGATTAAAAGAAAAGGAACAACACTGTTTTTTTATTTATTTATTATTATTTCATTAAACAGAATATTTTAAAACACACTGTTGTGAATGTTCTAAGATAATGGTGGACTCAATAATTAAATAATTCAGTTGTCTTTTGTGGCATTTATTATAAAAACTAAATAAAGGAAATAAAGACGAAACGAGATTTAGGTCAAGGTTTTCTTTATTGTCTTTTGCATGTGATACATGTGGTGGAATGAAATTGTGTACACAAGGTCCCAGTTACATCCAACAAAAGTATAAATTGTAAAGAAAAACAGTTATAAGATATGAACTAAGATATACACTAAACTAAGAATAAACTAAGCACTGGTAGTACCAAAAAAACAATACACACAAGAACAGCAGAAAAAAAAGAAACTGTCCAGATGACTTGACTGAAAAATGTTGGATTGTATACCTGGATTATTGAGCATGGACTTTTTTGGTTTAACAGCAGCATGAGCATGAGTCTGTGTGAGTAGATGAGTATGAATGAACTCAGTAACATAAAATAAATCAGCAGCATGAGATCAGCAGCATGGATAGTCAGCAGCACATATCAACAATCAAGTGGCATTACAGTGATTTTTTTCCCCCACAGTGATTATTCTGGTTAGAGATTCATGAGTCTAACAGCCTCAGGGTAGAAGCTGTTCCTCAGTCTAGTGGTTCTACACTTGATGCTCCTCAACCTCCTACCTGAGGGGAACGGGGCAAAAAGTGTGTGTGCTGGGTGAGTAGGGTCCTTCATGATGCAGGTGGCCCTCTTTCTGCATCTGGAGGTGTAAATGTCTGTGAGAGTGGAGATACTTAACTCTAACAGACTTCTGTGCAGCCTTCACCACTCTCTGCAAAGCTTTCTTTCTGCAGCTGTGCAGCCTCCATGCCACATGTTGATGCTGGAGCACAGGTTGCTCTCCACTGCACACCTGTAGAAGGAGGTGAGGACTGAGCTTCCCAGTCCAGCTCTTCTCAGCCACCTGAGGAAGTAGAGTCTCTGATGAGCTTTCTTGATCAGGTTGGAAGTGCTGTTGCCCCAGCTGAGGTTGTCATTCAGGTTACAGGAAGATTACAAGAATCTGAGGAAGTTGCAAACCAGTGATACTGTATATGAAAACAAGGATTTTATATCTTCTAATGCTTGAGATTTGTCCAACCCACACACCAATCAGGTTCCAGGAACACTCAGGGTAAGGGCTTGTGTGTATCGAGCCAGTGTCTGAAGCCTAATACACCTCCTGGAACCAGAGTCACAAAGATGGCTCATAAGATTCATGGATGTAAACAGAACATTCTAATTTACAAGAAAACACAATACCCTTCGGTTAACAAGTGTCAAATGTCCTTAACGTTATTACAATAATTTGACTCAGCCTACATCATGTGTAAAGGTTAGATAATATGAATCCTTCACATTGCATTAACAAAACAAAAATATGAGATTATAGAAAACAGAAGCCAGACCA
Source organism: Nematolebias whitei (assembly GCF_014905685.2). Taxonomy (NCBI): domain Eukaryota; kingdom Metazoa; phylum Chordata; class Actinopteri; order Cyprinodontiformes; family Rivulidae; genus Nematolebias; species Nematolebias whitei. Next base: position 67,649,026 of record NC_056498.1, on the reverse strand, counting down.
TCACTGTTACACATCCATGGGTGTCATTTTACTGTAAATGACTTTCTTGTTTCGTTGTTCTGTTCTCTTTTTCCAGAGCAGCCAAGACTTTAAAAGACAAGAAGGGATTAAGCTCCACCGCTCCACTCCTCCCTCTACCAAAGCTCTTAAGCCATTTCATTTAGTTATTATGTTTCCATTAATTATTAGTTGGGTTTAGGAGTTACCAGAAGCTTTGTTTTTGATTTTAGTCCTATAGGTTTAGTCATCTGCATGGCTGGTTTAAAACTGTATATCGTTTTTGTTTTTGTTTTGGTCATGCCTTCTTACTCACTTTAGGAGACTGTTTTCATTCAACTTAATTTTAACTGTTGCAATTGTCTGGATTCTAAATGTCACACGTATTTTAAGTTCTTTAAGCAGTTTTGACACATACACATAACAATCATTTATTAAATTTAACAAATAAGGCAATAATCTTTTTAAAAAAACTACAACTAGAACATAATATTTCCCTCTGTCTCAAAGAAAATGGCATTCTATCAAATAAACTGAACTGTTCTCATATCTGTGCATCTTTATTTAATTTTCTTCCCAGAAAAATAGAACAAAGATACTTTATTTGTTTTTACACAAGTTCAAATGAAAATGAATGGCTTATTTAAATAAATAATACGTTTTGGTTTTTTTTACAGCTTGAGGCTAGCTTTTGTCCCAAAAAACTTCTGATTATCTTTGAACATATAAAATAATATTGTTTTATGCAAGAAAAAAAAGTGATGCCATATCTTTATTTACATCCAGTCCAATTACTTCATAATTTTTGTAAGCAGGAGGAAGAAATACTGTTGATTTACTGTTTTCAGTGCATATTTTAGGTGCAAAACACTTGCTGGACTGGAAGTAGAGTTTAAGTTGAGCTAACAAATGGACCATGGAGGCTGTCAGTCACTGTGCAACAGGACTAAACATGAACCCTTCACATTTACCAAAGAACCCTCCAGTCAAACACTTTGCCTTTATACCCATACACTTTTTCACTTTGGAGTGTTTGAAAGTGTCAAGCAGAGAGGCTCAGCATCAGTGAAGCAGGACTCTCTCCAAACAGGAAAAATAAGGAATAAGTTAGTTATTCACATCTTTGGAGAAATAGGAGAGCTTATCCTTTTATACAAATGTCCTCAACTTTATTAGGCCATACCTACTGCTAGTCTAATAAGATGTAAGACTCTTTGTTTTGGAGAGACGAAAAGAATCATAAGGTGCATGATGTTGTGTAATATTTTTTACACCAGCAAAATCAAAGTGGATGAGTCTGATGCAGTCTGCAGCAATGACGACGTGGAGGACTGAAAGCGTTTCACTTCAGCAGAGCAGCTTGTACTCAGAAAGATGGAAGGTGTTCACTGTGAGTTTGAACTACTGATTTCTGACAGAAGGGACAAAGTTTTATGATAAAAAGATTCAAACTGTATTTATAAATGTCAGTATCATAATTTTTCCATATGTAAAAAAAAAAAAAGCTGTTTAGTGTCAAAACTTTTAAAATATGGCCTTAAAGGCTTAATTTTTCCTCTTCTTGTTTGCACTGGAGTCATCTGTGTTAGAAAATCATCTCATTGACCACTGGACTAATATAAAAGAAACTTGGAGAAAGTCGTTTCTACAAATGAATAACTGTAAGCTATCCTAATTAGAGAACACAGAATAGGCAGTAATTCAATCAGTTTTTTTTAGTTATTGGGCTCAAATTTGATGCAGTGGTGGCTGAGAGTCACTCACAACACATGCTTTGTGGGTGACATCTTGAAATATTGTGCAAAATTACTCACAGTACATTCAAGTCTCTAGCATGAAGGCAACAAGCGATATGCATTCCATTAAAGAGTCTAAGCTTTAATTTTAATGAAGTAAAGGCACTTGAAGAGAATGGGCATTTTGCACACTAATCACCGTGTCAGTGAATGGTCACAGACACCATGAATTATTCAAAGACTGAGCTGCCTTTAATGTCATTGTCTCCAGGCACCAGTCAGACTGCGCCCACGCCAAACTCTTCACGCCCTCGTAAAACGAATGCTTATTGAGTTTTTCACATTTCACAGAAGCACAATCTTATTTGCTGCTTTGAAGAACATAAGCTGACCTTTAAAATAAGGTCATCGCTGTCAACAGAATTAATACAGAGTTTATCATGTGATAAAATCCTGTTAAAAAGATGTAATGATTTTGATGCCTGGAGTTTGGAAGCTCCGTGGAAAGCAGCCCCTCCTCACACACTGCCTCTATGTGACTGTTTGTTTTTTTTAATATCTTTACTCCTATGTGTCTTACAAATTCATGCTGCTCCAAATTGTCTGTTTCTTTTTAAATTAGCTTTGGAGAGAAAAAATGGAGCTGATCAGAGTAAATTCACCACACCTCCACAACCAGGGAAAACTGCTCATCTCATCAGCTGTGTATCAACACAGTCACACCAAACTGTAATTGTAATAAAATACTTTGAAGTTGGTAAAGCGTAGAAAAACATTTGAGGAAAGTGTATTTAGTTTTATGAAATGTTCGACTTAAAACTAAAATAAAATGTGATTTTTTTTTTTTCTGGTTTGTGTGCGTGTCTGCTCGCACCAATGCAATCAGTTTGTCAGATATTTGTTGGTTCCTCGCCTTGCTGGTGTCACACCTCGCTCTGCATGTCATTAATTCTACTGATTCATTAATGGATTGACTCATTACTGCTCACGCTCGGCTTGTGTCCATTTGTTTTCCTTTTGTTGTGGCTTGGCTCAGAGAGCATTGGAATAACTTTTTTTTTAATTATACATAAATGATACAGGAACATGGGGGGGACCCCTTTCTCTTAAAGTGTTGATTCTTAAATGAACTCTACTAAAGACTGACCAGCTGCCGCCAGTTACCATTAACTTCAATCAGCCAAACCTGAAACAAACACACAGGAATCCAGGGGCCTTGGGTTCACAACATTATTTATTTTGATATTATATTTAAGACAGTTGAACTTTAGCATATTCTTAGTTCATATCTTAGATCTTATTACTATTTTTATTACTATTATTTATTATTTAATTTCTATCACTATTATTTGGGAGTGGGGGCGCAGAGGTTAGAAGATGGGCTTGTAATCGGAAAGTTGCAGGTTTAACTCCCGGTACCGTCAACATCAAAATGTGGGTAGGAAAGGTGGAACACCCACACCTGCCTCCACCCTCATTTGCCCCACTCTGGGCCCCAAGGCGCTTAACCCCCACCATCTGCTCCCTAAACAGGTCTCTCTTGAAAATGAGTTCCCGTGGCTCAATGAGACTACCTGGATAAATAAAGGGTAAATGACATTACTGTTTTTCTTTTACAGTTTATACTTTTGTTGAATGTAACTGGTACCCTGTGTTCACAGTGTTGTTCCACCACATGTACCACATGTAATGCGAATGACAGTAAAGAACCTTGACCTTGAACTTATAGTGTGAATCAGTTTTAAAGATGAATGATTTCAGTTGAATATCCTGATCCTAAAAATCTACAGAAATTGTTTGGAATAATAATAATCTAATAACCAGAATAATAAAAAGGCCCATCCATCCATTATCTTTTACCCATCCATCCATCCATCCATTATCTTTTACCCATCCATCCATCCATCCATTATGTTTTACCCACTTCTTTCATTTTGGGTCACAGGGGTCGCCGGTGCCCATGTCTAGTGTAGTGGACTAGGCCCATGTCAAAAACTAAGTCTAAGGTCAAAAATCTTGACCTTAAGAACCTTGTGGGACAGGAACTGTCATTTCATTGATTTGAATCCAGAAATACAGGTTCACCCATCCTGAGGCTTTCTCTCTTGAAGATTCAAGTGAAAAGAACACTCTCTGTTTTATTATCATTACTATTTTACAAATGTTGATAATCAAAGTGTCTTAGTTCAAACCATTTTAGATGTTGCAGTGAACTAATCAATTTTATTAACTGTGTAATGATTTTTTTTCTCACGCAAAGTTAGAACTCATGTCAAAGCTGTTACAGAGTAATTATGCCTTTTCTGATTTCTGCTTTTGAATGAGCAAGTGTAAGTTGGTCCAAGGTTGGAGTCAAACGCAAAACAAGTTGTTGGCATGTTTTTAGAATCCTCTCAGACATAAATATAGAGGTTTTTGGCACCTGTTTCTGAAACGCGCCAAAACAAAACTCTCTCTGTCTGTGAGAACATTTCTGATCTTTCCATAACAATTCTTGCTGTCTTCTAACCTCTTACGTCACAAAACACACCCCGTCTGGTCGGTTCTGACCAATGGTAATACTCCCAAAAGTGAACCGGGAAACAGCTCTTTAAAATGTCAGTACTTCCTGGTTTACTCAGTTCTGGTACGGCTCTGCTCGAGATCTGTAAACTACACAGTTCTGTTAGAAGCTCTGGGATGGTGCTGGAACAGTTCTGGGACAGTTCTGTTCAGTTCTGATGGAGTGCTGTTGGAGTTCTGCTGGATACACAGTCCAACCAGTTCTGTGAGAGAAGCCCAGTTCTGTGAGAGACGGGATGGTCCTGACATGACAACAGAGCTCTTCCGAGTTCCATGGGATTATAACATGTTCACTCGCCACTACTTCTGACGATTCACAGCATCCTAAGGAGACGCTGGACAGGTAGCGTTAACGGAGCTCCATATCTGCTGAATTAACTTCAGAAAGGTAACGAGTCAAGTTTCCTACCAAGCGTACCGGGGAGAGCTGGGTTCTGACGGAGAGTGTCAATTCTGGTGAACACTTCCCCTCCCATACCATCTTTACTCCCTCTAAACTTCTTTCCCATCTTTAAACTTTCTATCAAGTAGATATACTTCCAGATATTTAGAAATGTCTGTGTAAAATGCTCATCCACATCCGTGTGGGTAAAAGATCATAATTGTACAGTTTCATAAATGTCTGTGGTGAAGCAACGGAAAAATCATGGCCGTATGATTTTTCCTGATTGATTGCTTATGTTGTTATTTTCATAATTTGCCAAATTAATGTAAATGTTTGATGTTAAATTTTGATTCTGTAAATAAATGACCGCATTCATTTTGATGGGTCAAATATAAATGACGTCTCACGTTTGCATTTCCTTAAATTCAATGCACGTTTTATTCAGTCCAGAAAAATGAGGAATCCGTGTTAATTGATGAATATATCCGAGCATCTGTTCATCTACACTAGCAACCACTGTGCGAGGGGCGGGGTACACCCTGGACGGGTCACAAATCCATCACAGACTGTTTATATTGAGTTATATCATTTTAAATTGTTGTAAATTTGCTATTGGGTTAATGAGCTGCAGAAGGCATCTTGTACCTGAAGGAAAATTGCTACTCTCATGTCATTTGTGATGCCAGTAAACACTGCCTGAACAATAATTTGCATTTTCTAGTTAGCTTTTTTTCTCATTGCATTAAGTGAAATGTTGGTGTAGTAACTCGAGGTGTACTTTGACACAGCTAGGTTTTCATTTGAATTGGAAAAAATGTAATTGACAAGCCAATTTGAAGTAGTCTGCAGTTCCTACAGTCCAAGCAAGATCCACTGTGTCCTTGTAACTTCTATTTTAAAATTTGCTCACTCAATACAATTTATATTGGTTTATTCATATATAAAACCAGAGCTTAATTTGAGCTGGATCCTGCCAAAACAGGATCCGGGAATGCTTTTATTTTGACAGGGTGTGATCCTGTAACTTTGTGCTGGGATCCGGTAACTCTTAGGCTTACTAATAAGAAAGTTCTCAACAAATATATTGCATTGAATGAATAAAACCTATATTGGATATGTAAACTGAACATAATTACATAAACACTAATTTTAAACACAGCAGCCACTTATGAGCTTCCTAATATCACATACGATCTGCTCCTTCAAGTAAACATTTCCACTTCTTGAGGTATGTGAGAGAAGCGGAGCGTGCTATATTCACACAAGGAGAGCTGGTGGTCAGGCTACTTCTTGTTGCTCTTTAAAATAGTTATTGAATCAAGTGTTTACAAATGTAGATACAATTAGATGTTTAACAACCCATTAAAATGCATGAGAATGCAAGAAATGGAATCTACTTTATTCAAAAATTTCACACTCACTATTTGCATTCTGGCATCATTTGGTTTACAGATTAAGCACTGTACATAACCATTTCACAACAAAAATCATCTTAGGGCACTACACTGTATTAGACAATATAAACAAGAGCTCAAAAATCTAGAGGTGACATAAAGGTCAGCAGGAAGCTCAGTAAGAACAGAAAAGAAAATGTACAATTTTTTCTACTCTTTTTATTTTTCCCCCAATCAAAACTTTGCAGAAATAAATGATTTCCTCAGAATCTGAAATGCTGATGAGTAATGTGTCATGTTGAATACAGCAGGTGTACCCATCTTGAAACAGACTGAGCGGGGGGGGGGGGGGAACATGGATGCTGGAAACGGCTGTTGATTATAGCTCTAAAACCCAGTTTGGTCACAGAAGGGAGTCTGAGAGAAAAATAGAATGACTGAAGGTTGAAGAAAGGTTCCTGACCTTTGATGAACCCTTAAAATGAGGTAATGTGAGGGTTTGTGTGTGGAGTATGTGTGTGTGAGAAGGCACACTGTAGGTACTTGCCTGAAAACCCATGATGTATTGTGTTTAGACAGCAGACAGATGAGGTTTCCTGCTGATTATCAGCCACATGTGGGCAACATGCTGCAATGTGCACATATGAATGTTTTGAACATTTTCCTTCCTTTGTCTTGCTTTTTTAACAGTCCAACCATGAACAACAATGTAGACGTCTTACTGAGACTCGACATGGTGCCAACACCCCCACAAAGAGTACACACATTTCAGATAAGAGAATACCAACCAACACTTCAGCACACACATTTTCACAGCCGTTCTCCCCTGAGTCTGCATTTCAGTATTTTTTTAAGTATGCGTGGTTTCCTTTTCTGAAAGGAAATACATAAAATAAGAATTAATAATATTATCTTGCGCTCAAGTACTTTTATTTATTTTATATGTTTGCAATGCCAACAGGAATCAAATAAGCACTGATAGACAGATATTTTGTAAAACTTTAAAACAAATACATTAGTGCAGACTAATTATTAAACTAAAGCTCAACATTCTTAAGGAAACAACAGCAAAAAAATCAAATACAGAAAAGTTATGGTGCAGAGGTGAGTAAGTCAAATTACTGAAGATTTGTGAGGAGTAAAACCAGCATCCATGTCTTTAGTTTCATTATCCTCATAATAACACATGAGTGGAGACCTTTGGGCTATGAATAAATTGCTAAATTGAATAAATCTTTGGTAATGTCTTCAAAGAGATTAAACTGTACTCCTCTATCAGGACAAATAAACACATTTTTAACATTTAAATGTTAATTTGTCAACTACCTATGTTTTAAATTGTGCTTCTAAAAATAAACGTGTTTCTGTTTAAGGTGGTATCTCACTGGGCTGTGATGCATTGGCACATGCCATTCATGAGGGAACCTCCAGAAGGTTTTGTGAGTTTCACAGAGTTATCAACTGCCTTGCATGAATTTCACAAGATGGCAGCCTTGTTGCTCAACTTTTGAATATGTTAAAAAAATAGATACGTTTTCCCTTGAAATCATTACACAATATCTATATCTCTAACTCATCTTTAATCAACCTAAATTGTGTTACTGGCATCTCCATCCTGCCTCAAGTGTGCTTAAGCTAGTTTTGACAGTGGCTGCCAAGATGTGTGCATCTAAATTAGGTGCACAGCAGTGAATGCAGTTTTACAAGCTGTGCGTACAAAACAGGCCGTGATTTTCAAAAACTGGCCTCTTAAAGTGCAGCTGTACAGCTTATTGATCACTTGGATTTTAGTGAGGTTGTATCTGAGAATTTACATATTTTAACACATTTTTCCTGCAATTTTAAGCCACAAACTAGTCGCCCAGCTCAGTGAGATACCACCTTTAACAACTATGGTCTCACTGTATGGAGTCGTAGTTAAAACAGATCTTTGTACATTTAAAGCAGTAAAGTTGACATGTTGGCACGGTGTTGAAACAAAGAGCAATGACATGTTTTAATTTAATAACCACATGAGACAAAATAAGCTAACAAATTAAATTGTTCCTCAAACCCACGCTGGTTAAAATGGAATATAAGTGACTCAAAGGTCAGACTCTAAGAACTAATCATCCATCCATTATCTTCTGCTTTTTCCAAAGTCAGGTAAAGTCAAGATAAGAAACAGCAAGGAGGTGTACAAGAAGAAGCTGGAGAGCAAACTCCAACAGAACAATATAAGAGAAGTGTGGTCAGGGATGAAACAGATCACAGGCTTCAAGCAGAAGGAGGATCAGAAGGATGGAAGCCTGGACAGAGCCAATGAACTGAACACATTCTTCAATAGGTTCAGTTCAGGAACAAGCTCAGCATCCTCCTTCCTCTCTTGCCCACAGCCAAACATACATACCACCCTCCATTGACCCAAGGCTGTCCTGTCACACCTCAAATATTGTATCTACCACCTCAGTCATGGACCCTTCTTCTACATATTGGTCTTCAACTAAATCAGAAGATGCTGATACCTCCTTTGCCTCCCCCCTCTGCATCTCCAGAAGTCAGGTGAGGAAGCAGCTGGAGAGACTGAACCGGAATAAGGCTGCAGGTCCAGATGGTGTCAGTCCCAGAGTCCTGAAGGTCTGTGCAGAGCAGCTCTGTGGGGTTCTGCAGCACCTCTTCAACCTTAGCCTGACCCAGGAGAAGGTTCCAGTGTTGTGGAAAACATCCTGTCTTGTTCCAGTGCCAAAGAAAACGCACCCATCAGTCCTCAATGACTATAGACCTGTTGCCCTGACATCCCACATCATGAAGGTCCTAGAGAGACTTCTGCTGATCCTCCTGACTAGACAAACAAGCACATACCAGGACCCACTGCAGTTTGCTTATCAGCGTGGACTTGGAGTTGAAGATGCCATCATACACCTGCTTCAGCAGACTCACTGTCATCTAGAAAAGGCAGACAGCACTGAGAGAGCCATGTTCTTTGATTTCTCCAGTGCATTTAACACAATCCAGCCTGATTTGCTTTGTCAGAAACTCCAGAAGACTCAGGTGGAGGCCTCAACAATCTCCTGGATCAAAGACTATCTGACGGACAGACCACAGTTTGTGAGACTGAAGGGTTGTGTGTCTAACCAGGTGGTCAGTAGCTCAGGAGCATCACAGGGGACTGTACTCTCACCATTCCTTTTCACTCTGTACACCTCAGATTTCCAGTACAAAACAGACTCCTGTCATCTGCAGAAATATTCTGATGACTCTGCAGTAGTCGGGTGTATTAGAGATGGACAAGAGGCTGAGTACAGGGAACTGGTGGACCACTTTATGGCATGGTGTGGAAACAATCATCTCATCTTGAATGTGAACAAAACAAAGGAGATGATTGTAGATTTCAGGAGAATCAGGAACAGGTCCAACCCTATTTTCATCATGGGAGAAGAAGTGGAGGTGGTGGAGAAGTATAAATACCTTGGAGTTCACATGGACAATAGACTGGACCGGAAATGCAACAGTGAAGCCATCTACAAGAAGGGACAGAGCAGACTGTACTTCTTGAGGAAGCTGAAGTCCTTCAACGTTTGCAGCAAGATGCTGCATATCTTCTATAAGTCTGTTGTAGAGAGCGCTATCTCTTCTGCCATCATCAGCTGGGGTAGCAGCACCAGAGCAAGTGACTTAAAAAAGATCAACAAGCTCATAAAGAAGGCTGGCTCAGTTCTGGGGACTCCTCTAGAACCTTTGGAGATGATTGTTCAAAGAAGGATTCTTCATAAAATGAAGAACATTATAGACAACCCTCAGCATCCTCTTCATCAGACTGTCATACAACAACAAAGTGTCTTCAGTCAGAGGCTTCTTCAAATCCGTTGTAGGACAGACCGCTACAAGAGATCCTTCCTGCCCACAGCCATCAGCATCTATAACAACTCTTTAATGAAACCAGGATGATGAGTTACAACAACATTTAATTTCCCTCTGGGATTAATAAAGTATTTTTGAATTGAATTGAATTGAATTGAATTAAAGGGGGCAGCAGCTTGAGCAGGGAGGTCCAGACATTTCTTTCCACAACCACCTCTTCCAGCTCTTCTGGGAAGACTTCAAGGTGTTCCCAAGCAAACTGAGAGACAGTCTCTCCAGCGTGTCCTGGGTCTTCCCCGGGATCTCCTCCCTGTCAGACATGCCTGAAGCACCTCCCTAGGGATGTGCCCAGGATGCATCCTTACCAAATGCCAGAACCACCTCAACTGGCTCCTCTTAATGTGGAGGAGCAGCAGTTTTACTCCAAGTCTCTCCCAGATAACTGAACTTCTCACCCTATCTCTAAGGGAGAGTCCAGTTACCCTGCGGAGGAAACTCATTTCAACTGCCTGTATCCACAATCTCATTCTTTCAGTCACTACCCAGAGCTCGTGACCATAGGTGAGGTTAGGAACATAGACCGACCAGTAATTCGCCCCTCGCACAGTGATTGTTGGACATGGGCACCGGTGACCCCCATGACCCAAAATGGAAGAAGCAGTTAAAAGATAATGGATGGATGGATAATAATAATAATAATAATAATTCAGTGGAATGACTCCACCAATTTTGTTTTTGCTTGATGCTTTTCTCTACATCTCAGACAAGAATTAAGTTAATCCAACTGTAACTATGAGCAAAAAAAAAAAATAAAAAAATAAATAAATAAACACCTTGTAAACTCAGGATAACTAAATTACTCATAAGATTTCAGTCATGAGGTATCCATCTTTCACACAAGAGTGCCGTCTAATCTTTCTGCACAGCAGTGTTTGGATGCACACACACGCGGAGAGATGCACACATAAAACAATACACTGAAGAAATATGATGCCTTTTACATCTGCCATGGTGAAACCCTCTTTTGGACAATTTAGTATCAAAAATGTATCTGAATTAGCTTTTATCCATACCAGTACAAAGAAATATCCTAAAGAAAATACGTCTATCATCTTCACATGGGTAGGAGAGCAGACTTTACAGAAATGAAAGACACAAGCAAAATGTACATAAAGTAGGTATCATATAATAATAATAATAATACTTTATTTATAAAGCCCTTTAAAACAACCACAGCTGCCACAAAGTGCTGTACATATAAAATCAAGAACATTTAAACACATAAAAACAGTTGTTAAAACATTAAGATCAATAAAAGTAATAAAAACAGTGCAGATCAAATTCAGTGTGTGCTAAAAGCCAGGGAGCAAAAATGTGTTTTTAAAAGAGTTTTAAAACTGGACAGTGAAGGGCCTTGTCTGATGGGAAGAGGGAGATCGTTCCACAGTCTTGGAGCAGCAACAGAAAAAGCTCTGTCCCCTCTGAACCTCCGCTTAGACCTCGGCACCTCAAGGAGCAGCTGATCAGCTGATCTGAGGCACCGAGCAGGAGAGTATGGGTGAAGCAGCTCAGAGAGGTAGGATGGAGCAAGACCATTTAAACTTTTAAAAACAAATAAAATAATCTTAAAATGAACTCTAAAATGAACAGGCAGCCAGTGGAGTGAAGCCAGAGTGAGGGTGATGTGCTCCCTTTTTTGAACTCCAGTTAGAAGCCGAGCAGCAGCGTTCTGGACCAACTGGAGGCGTCTGAGGGAGGACTGGCTGACTCCAAGGTAAAGAGTGTTACAGTAATCCAGCCGAGAGGTGACGAAGGCATGGATTACTGTTTCCAGCTGCTGTTTTGTAAGGATGGTCTTTACCTTAGCCAGCTGTCTGAGGTGATAAAAACTGGTCTTGACCACCGCTTCAATCTGGGACTCTAATTTAAAATCACTGTCCATTTTAAAACCCAAGTTAGAAATAGTTTTCTTTACATGTGGTGCCAGAGGGCCCAGATCAACTGGGCAAGGTTCACAAGAGCCACTAGGACCAAACACCATCACTTCTGTTTTCTTTTCATTGAAATTTAAGAAGTTTAAAGACATCCAGGCTTTGATGTCTTCAAGACACAACAGAAGTGGCCTAATTAAGGGGGCATCTTTCTTTTTAAGTGGCATATAGATCTGACTGTCGTCAGCGTAACAATGAAAAAAGATCCCATGCTTTCTAAGGATTGATCCCAATGGAAGCAGGTAAAGGGAGAAAAGCAGGGGACCTAAAATAGAGCCCTGTGGAACCCCAAAACACAGAGGAGCAGTGGAGGATTCAGACCCAGCTATGTTGACAGACATGGTTCTGTCTGCCAGATAGGACCTAAACCAGCTCAGTGCAGTACCACAAATACCCACTTGGCGCTGTAAGCGTGATATTAAAATGTTATGGTCCACGGTATCAAAGGCAGCTGTTAGGTCGAGCAGGACAAGAACCACATGTTCACCAGAATCATTAGCCATAAAAATATCATTAAAAACTCTGACTAGAGCTGATTCTGTGCTGTGGTGAGTTTTGAAATCAGACTGAAAAACCTCCAGGATATTGTGCTCATCCAGAAAACATTTGACCTGTGAATATACAATTT
>NC_056498.1:67624578-67626493 GCF_014905685.2 Nematolebias whitei | reverse complement strand
AATGGTGTGTGCGTGTGTGTGTATATATATATATTTGTTTGTTTGGTCCAAAAATAATGGCTATTGAATTACTTAAAATCATAATCAAATAAGACATGCATGTAAGGTCACATTAGGTTAGGTTATATTTAATTTCAATCTTCTAGCTAGAAACAAGTCATTCAAGCTTGTGATAAAAACTACAGTTTGCTTTATATGTTTCATAAAGATTGAGAAAGGTATCAGTGTTTTAAAACTGAACTGTTCATTTCAAGTGGCTCTTGTTTGAGCCATCATAAGAGCTGAAATAATTCATCAAATCTAATAGAAAGGGCGTCAGTTTTGTATATTTGCATTTGGATGGTTTTATTAACCTTTATTTAACCAGGTAAATCCCACTGAGTTCACAGATCTCTTTTGCAGGGCAGGCTTGGGCCTGAAGGCAGCCTAACTGTATATAAACACAATGGTTAGCACCTTTATAGTGTAAACCTTTAGTACACTCATTGTTATTCACGTCTTCTCTTTATTTCACAAAGTCACAAATATTTGATCTTATTTTGTTCATTCCACAATTATTTTCCTATATAGATCTTTATACGTAATCTATAATGGGGGACGTGTTAATTGTAACAAATAAAAATTGTAAATTGCAGTTTTTCAGCCTTGAGTAATATTTATAACACTGAAAAATCTGATCCTGTTTTCTACACCCACACATATAATTAAAGTACTTTCTGTGAAAAGTGTCGACCTATTGTGACTGCAGCAAGAAGCAACGACAAAAAAAATAATAATAATAATCCACTTTGGAGCATTTGTTTTCTGTTCCTCTGTCACAACTCCAATGGAAAATACAACTTGTGCAGCTGCAGCACTTTCATGTTTGTGTGTGGGGGATCATCAGTTCTTGGTGCAGGAAACAATGATTTAGATGTGTGTGGGTAGGGTGGAACTTGCATTAAATCTTGGTTTAAATGTGTGCACAACTGTCATCTGCCCTCTACTGATGGCAATACAAAAGGCTTCATTGAAAAAGAAAGATGGCAGACATCAGAGGATGAGCTGCTCGGATGCAGCTAAAGTGAATGCAATGCAGAAAATGAAGCTAGATTTACAAGGCTGTGTATTATATAGTGTGTTTGTATGTAGACACATTATATGCTTTAGTAATCAAGATGAAAACAAGTGTTTGCATTATTGCATCACTGATAAATTTAGGTGTTCAAATTGAAGCTTTTCCATCATGCCTTCAGAATTTTAAACATTTTATTTCTACTGTATGCATTATATTGGAACAGTTTCCTTTAAGTCTATTTAATATGAATTATGTCCCTATTACACTTTATGATGGTAAAAAGACATAAAAATGTCTTATTACAGCATACATGACATTCTCTGAGCTTAAGTCTAATTCTTAGTTTGAATTCTTTGTCTCCTTCTTTTCACTGAGCTAAATGTAACTGAGACTGGCAGTCATTGTTAAAACTACCACCTGCCTGTTGCTCGAAGAGGATGGCATCCCTCATGTTTATTCAACTAATCAATTCAAACTTCCAGATTTGATAGTGCTTTTCTAGTCTAGGTAGTTTTCTGCACATTTGTATTGCTTTAACTTTGGTGTCCAAACTATTGGAATTGAAAAAGCTCACACTTAAAGTCAATCATCCTCTCCAATACTGATCCGACATAATAGACCTGATGTCATTAGGCAAACAGCAGGTCTGTCATCCAATTGTCTGCTAGGAGTTTGTGCCTAATCCATTAAAACACTGAGTGAATGACAGCAAAACACCGAGGGAACAACAGAGAGCTGTAAATCCCTGCTTCCATTTACAAGCATGAAGGAGATGGGTGCCACTGCATACATTATTTAAATCATATATGTACTAAATATGTATGTATGAGGCAGGAGAATATAGTGTGTGTGTGTGTG
>NC_056498.1:67605625-67624478 GCF_014905685.2 Nematolebias whitei | reverse complement strand
GGGGGGGGGGGGGGGTTGAAGAGAAGGATTAATGTGGATTTTGAAGATATGAGGTGTAAAATACATATAGACTGCATGCTGGAGGCTAAATTCCCACAAGTAAAAGCACTGAGAAAAAAATATACTTGTTGTCCTTGTGGAGTTCATAGAGAATAAAGATTATGAATTATACATTAATGTGTATGTATTTATGTTTTATTGGTACACTTTTTCTGCTGAAAAAGAAAACAAAAAACATCAACTTGCAGTCAATTTGTCCAATGCAAGAAACATTTGCAGGATTTCCCCATGTTCTTGCAGCTAAATCATGGTAAGTAAGTTGTTCCTGTTTTTATTTTTCTACATTCACCTTATAATCTAGCTGTTTTTGTTACTTTTTTTGCCATCCTATTTGGAAAAAAATTAAAAAAATACAAAATTCGGTATGCCTTTTTATAACTGTCTATTGTTGTCATCATTCTTTGTTGAAATCAGGTCTCTCTTGTAAATGAGTCCTCGAGGCTCAATGGGATTACCTGTCTAAATAAAGGTTGAATGGTAAGTAAGTACATAAATAAATAAATTACAACTTCAAATTAATGTGTTGGAAAACCTATCAGACTGACATCTTTTATTTTAGTTTATTTGAAGCAAAGTGATCAAGAACTCCAAAGTCATTAATTTTACATGACTGAGGAAATTGAGGGTTAGCGGTCTCAGAAGATGTGAGATGAATAAAACCCAAGTACTATAAATACTCTGTATTCTGCAGGGGATGTCTCAGCCTTACAGCATATTACAGTTGCAAATGAAGCCTTTACAACAGGTAAATGACTCTTGTAACTGAACTGGTTGTTTGGCTTAACGAACACACTTTCAGCCCATCTTCTGTCACTTTATCAAACAAACCTATAGAAGTCTCAGAAACCTTACATGCTTAGTTACACAGTGTGATGACACTGTTACTTTATCAAAAGCTAATCTCAGCAGCAGAAAAACAAGAGCTGGACCTGACAGAATTTTTATCTGTGGATTTCGTTATGGAGTCTGGCTGATAATATAAAATTCAAAGAGGCAAATCATAACAAATGCACAGACCAGTAACATTTGTTTGCAGTGTGCCCTTGCAATGAAGGCCTGCAGTGTTTTCTTCTTGGTGCCCCCAGAGATATTTCTGTTTATCACCATGTTTAATGAAACCATTGATTTGGATCAGTGGGATGTTACCAGTGCCACAGAGTGTCCCTGCTCATGCTTGCAAGTAGCTGCTGATCTGCTGCCAGGCTTTGACTGTCATGATGATAACATCAGCAATGACCAGAAGCTTCAGAGATTTGTGGAATACCAGTAAATCTTGAGAAGACAGAGGTGGAACTGAGGGGTGCACACGGTCACTGTGAGCTTGAGCCAAATACACCCCTTTAACCACCCACTTGTCATTTTTTTTAAATGCATTTTTTTGTCAGTATTTGTGTATTTTGGTATTTTTTGGGTGGGTCATATGGTTTGTTCAGTTCTATTTTGCACGTAACGTTTTGTTCTGTTGCCTGCATCTTCATTCGACAGTCTTTGACTTTGTCATCAGTTCATCCATCCATTACATTTACCTACTTCATATCCTGCAGGAACTCTGCGAGAGTCAGGGTTCACCCTGGACAGGTCTCCAGTCCATCCCAGGGCCACATAGAGACAAATGAGACACACAAAAATTCACTCTCTCACTCACACCTTGGGACAATTGAGAGTTACCTAACATGTATGTTTATAGTTTGTGGGAGGAAACTGGAGTTCCTGGGGAAAACCCATGCATGCACAGAGAGAACATGCAAACTCCACCCAGAAAGGTACCAGGCCGGGATTTGATCAACAGCTCTAACAACTGAGCCAAATGATGATCCTGTCATCAGTTCACTTTCCCTCAGTCTACATCCTGTTCCTTGGTCCTGCCAAGCCTACTCTCAATTCAATTCATTTCAGTTCAATTCAGTTTATTTATATAACGCCAAATCACAACAAGGTTGTCTCAGGGCACTTTACAGGAACAGTCACATACATAGAAAAGCCAATTAGTAAAGTTCTCTATCAAAGGAATCCAGCAGACAAGTTGAATCTTGGCTTCGTTGCAGTCTCCCATCCTGAGCAAGCACAGTGGCAACAGTGGAAAGAAAAACTCCCTTTTAAAAGGACAAAACCTCCAGAAGAACCAGGCTCAGGACAAGCGGCCATCTGCTTTGACCGGCTGGGTTGAGAGGACAGAAAGGAGAGACAAACGAACACAGAATGGTAGGTCCAGGTATAGGTCCAGGTGTCCCTGAAAGACAAAAAACAATATGTTAAGGATAGAAAAATTAATTACAAATATAAAACAGGTTGAGAAGAGTAAGTAAAGACAGTAGCAGAGTGACAAAAATGTGGTCAGTTTGTCCTCCAGCAGTCTAAGCCTATAGCAGCAAAACTAAGGTACAGCTCAGGAAACCCAAGCCGACCCTAACTATAGGATTTATCAAAAAGGAAAGTCTTAAGCCTAGTTTAAAACTGGATAATGTGTCAGCCTCATGGACAGAGATTGGAAGTTGGTTCCACAAGAGAGGAGCCTGATAACTGAAAGATCTGCCTCACATTCTCGTTTTGGAAACTCTAGGAACTGCGAGTAAACCTGCAGCCTGAGAGCAAAGTGCTCTGTTAGGAAAATATGGAACAATAAGATCTGTAATATAAGATGGAGCCAGGTTGTTGAGAGCTTTGTAGGTTAGAAGTAAGATTTTGAATTCTATTCTGGATTTGACAGGGAGCCAATGGACTCTCACCTGCACCTTCTTTCATTTAGCTCATCTGTTCCTCATATCCTCGTAAACCTCAGCCTATTTATCCTTTCCCTGTGCTACTACATGTTCAGTGGAGTATAATACATTCCTCATGCCAGTTTGGCTTCACTGGCCTTCTCTGTGGGTCCTGTTGATCAGAATCAGAATAAGCTTTATTATCATTGCACCAAGATACAACGAGAATCTGTACATACAGCCGTCCGAAAGCTAGGCGGAGTGCACAAAGCTTCTGCTATAGAGCATGGCCTTCTTATTCTTTTCAGAATACATTTTTTAGATGGGGGTGGGGGGGGGGCTTGCAATAGACTTAGCTTTTCCTTAGTTTACACATTTCCCAGGAGAAATTGATAAGTCAGCCTGTTTCAAGGCCAACTGGGGAGTCAGATTCAGATAACCACAATTGGTGACTTAATCAGACTTAATCCTTGTCAGCCTTTGAGTCTGCATTGATACTTCCAAGGTCCAAAATGGCCAGATTAGGGTGCATTCTACTGGTCCGTGCTTACGAGCCTCTTCAAGGTCGTTTCTATGCTGATGAGTCCCAAAGTCGCAGGTGGTCTGCAATTAAAATCACTACCATCTTATGGTTTTGTTTGTAAATCAGCTGATTTTGAGTCCTCAAAGCACGAACCAACCTTCACATAGACAGCAGCCTGACGAGGTCCAAATTATTTGCAGCTGTCTTCTTCTTGTATGTTGATAAACCAGGATCCAGACTATTCCAAAAACAGGAAACCTGTTATCATAAATCCAATTATATGCAATTCCGGCATCCTCGTTCGATAGCAGAGGTAGACACACCCAGAGATTTATCCAGCTGCATGTGTGTCGTCCGAGCAGATGAGAGTTCTCAAGGACCCTGTCGCTTTGTTGAAAAGATTTTGTCATTTGCGTCGAAAGTTCAATTGGTCAGATCACAAACAGTAGTTTTTATTTAGGAAGATGTAAAAATAGGAGCTGCTCTGATACACTGACAGAGAGCAAAAAAGCAGGAGGAGAACAAGGAGCGGGAAGAAATGCGTGCACCTCGTTAGAGAGCCAGTGAGAAAAAAAATGTAGGATTTGCTGCCACAGCAGATTCCTGTTAATTATTCATTTTTTTAATAATAAAGTTTGAAAGTTAAGTTTAATTTTTGAGATGCTTGTGTTGTTCTGCATTCATGGATCCAAATATTCTGCACAGCTGCATTTATGTTACTCAGCCCACTTACTTTGAAATGTTAAATTAATAAAATTTAATTTCCTAACTTGCTATTTTAATCATTGTCTTATAATCAAAGGATGAAGCTTGATGCTCTGACTCAGACATAGTACTAAGTGTTCTTGAATGAAATAACTGACCCTACACTATGACATTCTTATTAGTTGTTATGGGATAGTATTTAAAACAGGAATTTATCTTCTATATCACGATTAAAAAAGAATGAGATATAATTTGCTGTGTCACTCCAATTAGAGTAATGGTGTCAGAATGTCAATCGTTAAAACAAAAAAAGTCTCCCTCCACCACTGTAGGAAAGAGTAAATGTTATTGAGCCAAGTAGTGACTCTCTGCCTGCTTGTCCATTTATAAGTAATCTAAAATATAATTAACCGAGGTAGAAAAGTACTGTCTTGTCAATATCTTTATTAAGGCTAATATATCTACCATCCTGGCTTGTTTGCAGGGTGTATTACAAAGCTTAGTCTTAAGTCAGTGAATAGGTAGACTGACTTAGGTTGTTTTCACACCAGATAGTCCGGTAGACTCGGGTCGGTTGGGGACCAATATTCATAGCATTTGGTTTACATTTGAGCTGGTGCGTTTGCATTCACACTGCACTGTGCAGTCGAGCCGACCTGTTCGAACCAACCTGTTCCCCCACTCGCCTGTGGTGGCGCTGCACCACGAACTGAAATTAATAAACCACCTGGTTACATATGTATTATTGTTTAAAAAAAATCACAACTTTATAATGAAATTGTTTTTAATAGAATCATATAGAAGACAGTGAATAATTGTTTGTCTCGTTCGTCTCTATGTGTCCCTGTGATGGACTTGCGACCCGTCCAGGGTGTAACCCGCCCCTCGCACAGTGATTGTTGGACATGGGCACCGGCGACCCCCATGACCCAAAATGGAAGAAGCGGGTAAAGATAATGGATGGATGGATGGATGAATCATATAGAAATCAATCATTACTAAAATATATTAAAAAATATATATCAATTCCATTTAGGGGGCCCCCTAGCAGCCACGGGGCCCTAAGCAGCTGCTTAGTCCGCTTATGCATAGGGCCGGCCTTGCAGCGAAGTCTCAAGGCAGACATAAATCAGTAAAGTTCTGACTGTCCCCAAAACAATTTTTTTTTTTTCCAAATTTGGCTCTCCGGCTGGCCTTGACAGGCCACCTTATTTCAATTTGCTCAATTCGCCTGGAGGTCCTGTAAATTTGATGCTCTGCCCTCCTCCCACTGAGGAAGTCTGCAGACCTATCAGAGGGACCCGGCAGAATAAACATTGCGTTATCATTTCAGGACTCTTGGATTCTCTCTGGTGCTGTCCTAGGTTGACGTCAGCACCCCCGAGAGTGTTTATGGATCTCAGCAGAGGGAACTGACTGATTATGCCATTCTTATCAGAACTCCTACATTGCCTCTGGAATATTCTTGGAAACGCTCCGCACTTGTCGTCTCCCCTCCCCTGTGGAATGTCTGCGTCACTATGTGCCTATGTGCAGGGTGTTCTTTCAATTTCAGGCTATCTTTCCTCGGCCATGGAATGAGAGTCTGTTAGGAATTTAGTTTTGCTTCCCAATCCTATACATGTGTCAATTTCATTACTTTTTGTGTCTAAACAGGTCTCACTTTTATGAGTCTTTGAGGCTCAGTGTGATTTATCTGTATAAATAGAGGTTGAATGAATGAGAGCAAAAAGATGAAAACTTTAAACTGCACTTTAAAATGATCAAAGTCCTATTCAGGGGAGAGTTTGGTGAATGGTTATTTAACTAAAGTATATTCAGATACAAGCAGTAAGACAAGAGAAAATGTGTAAACCTGAAGGACAAATTTAGGACAAATGTAATATGAAAAAAAGATCACAGCAATACCTAAATCATAATGACACTTCAGATAGTTGTTTTATTTGAAAAATAGACTGAGAAATTTATGTTCCTCTGAAAATATGCTTGGATATCTCTTTATTCTGTGCAAGCATGTAATGTATGACTTTTGCTGGCAGTAAGATCAAAGACTCCATGTTGTGCATTTACTTGAATACTTCTGTATAAAAGCCACATGCGGCCTACTGTGCAGAGCTGCCCACAATAGATCCACTTACCATTCAGGTGCCAAGCACATAATAATGTTGCTGTATGGCTAATGGCTCCCACACAGACAGGGCATTAAAATGTATTTTCTTCAGAGAAGGTACCTCCTACCTTCTCTCTCTTAAATATGATGGAATTATACATCCAATAAAGGGAACGCTTTAGGGTTACTGACAAGCATCAGCACATTTAGACTTGTTCAGAGCTGAAACTCCAAGAAAATTAGACTGTCTGCCTTGAAACATTTTTTTTCACATGACCTCAAAAACCTGGTTTTTATACCACACACGTTAGTTCAACATGCTTTATGGCGTCCATAGAACTTTAGCAGATGCCACAAAGGCCAGCTTCTTAGCAGTTTGCTGTTCTCTGCCCTGTCACTTGAAAAAAGCTCAAATATTACATGACTAATGGTGATGGCTGCTTATCTGAGTGGATGTGATAATGTGTGTGTGTGTGTGTGTGTGTGGGGGGGGGGGGGGGTAGTTAAGTGGATGGACTGCAGGGCACAGTTTCAGAATAATGACATCATCCATTCGCCATGAGACAGTAGATGGCGTCCAAAACTCACCCCCCACCCCAGATGATGTTACTGCATTGCAGTGTGTCTAATGTCCTAAAGACAATATGTAACTACCAGTATGTTTCTTGGGAGGACAAGCAAACTGTCAACAGTTTGTTCAATTTCAGATTTATCAGACATCTTAACATAAACTTATTCATACTTTTTACTCTCATGAATCTGCACCACACAACAGCAAACCAAAACCAGATTTTTTGTCTTGTACCTGCGCTAAAGACTGCAGATATACCAGCACTACATTTGAAATACTGCCTTTTTTCTTGGTTTTCAGTCTAACACACATCATCGTAAATGCAACTGGTCTAGACACTACTGAACTTTGTAATCACAAGGATAACCAGCAAGTAGAACAGAACTGAAATGTAAATCCATCCATCCATCCATTATCTTTACCCGCTTCTTCCATTTTGGGTCACGGGGGTCGCCGGTGCCCATGTCCAGCAATCACTGTGCGAGGGGCGGGGTACATCCTGGACGGGTCGCAAGTCCATCACAGGGCCACATAGAGACAAACGAGACAAACAACCATTCACTCTCTCACTCACACCTAGGGACAATTTAGAGTTACCAATCAGCCTAACATGCATGTTTTTGGTCTGTGGGAGGAAACCGGAGTACCCGGAGAAAACCCACACATGCACGGAGAGAACATGCAAACTCCACCCAGAAAGTCCCCTGGACCGAGGTTTGAACCAGGGACCTGCTCGCTGAGAAGCAGCAGCTCTACCAGTTGCGCCACCGTGCTGCCTGAAATGTAAATCACATAACTTATTTTTTCAGGTTTTCCTTCTTCAGGGGTCGCCACAGCGAGTCATCCTCCCCCATCTCACTCTGTCCTAGAAACACCTTGGGATCCCCAAAAGGAATCCGAAGAGGGTCAAAATGAGTTGAACATGGTTTATGTTGTCTAAAAAATAAAGTAGGAAATCTTTTGTCAGACAGTTTTTTCTTGACTCTTGTTGGGGGTGTGACTTTGTATATCACTGAAATTATTATATTGTTTTGGCAAAACCTACTTTCATAACAAAAATTTACACATTTCCTGCAGATGTGTTTTTAGCAGGGGTGCACCAATTGCAGTTTTCTGGCTGATCACCGATCACTGATTTCTAAAAAGTCTGACATGCCGATTCAGATTTTGGCTGTTACCGATTTAGTTTTATAAGCGACGTGGTCAGGTGTTATAATGTCACAATGCACCTTCAATTTTTAGTCTTATTTTACTGAAAAACATACCCTTGAACAATATCCTAGAAACAATACAAACTTGTTTAACTGGCTATGAGGTAGTGCTCAGAAATATAAATGAAGTTCAGAAAAATGTTGTTAAGACAAAAAAAATCGGTAAAATCGGTTTCTCATGTAAGTATCGGCCAATTTCCGATTTCCCATAATGAAGGAAATCGGGGCCGATTTATCGATGCACCCCTAGAAATTTTGCTTTGAAAACTTTATTTACTCGTTTTTCTGGATGTAAATCACTTTTTTTGGCTGATTACTTCCTCTGGTATCAGATGCTGTGCCACTGGAAGGATTTTTACTGAAACATTTTTTTTTTTACGTTTGGACATTTGTTGCAATGTGTAGCCATAACAACAAGGTAGTTTTCTACAACAGGGAGCTGTTGATTAACATCGCAAAAGCTCAAAAAAATACCTCAACTACAGCCCCAAATCCCAAATGAGTTGAAAAGAAGGTGCCATGGACACATTACTGTCTACCTGGAGGTGGTGACCGAGTGGCTGACCGCCGAGATCTTGGAGGTAGCAGGAAGCACGACTCGTGACAGTGGGAGGACCGAGATCATCCACCGGCACCTGCAGTGAGGTCTGTGGGAACGAGTGGCTCGGCAGGCTTTTGGGAGATATGGTCATTGCTCGGGGAGGAGTTCTGCCTGACATTCAGGCAGTCTTGCTGCCCAAGAGGACCAAGAGGTCTGCTGGGTGGCTGGATCAGCATTTGCAGCCAGTTTCTTTGGATCCTCTGTGGGATGGACTGCTACAAGTGATCCTTCCTAGAACAACTCCAATGAAACCGAGATGGCTACAACAACAATTAACTTCCCTTTGGGATTAATAAAGTATTTTTGAATTGAATTAAAGATGCAGGGGCAAGTAATTATAACAACACTGCTTTGAGTCAATTTCACTGTGACTTTAGGTTAAAGAAAAAAATGTTGCTGAAATTGAAAATACCTAGATTTCCTGAAGGGAACTCTATTTTGCTAATTTAGCATATTGATTCAATTACATTAAATCACATCTTGAGGAAAAGAGCTTTAGTTTGTGTCACTTCGATGAGTCTCTTTTGTCTTCTTCATGTTCAGTGAAAGTTGTAGTGAAAAATCTTGCATGGATACAGTTAATACAGAATTCAATGATTTACTTCAAATCTAAATTTGTCAATTTCAGTGTCAGAAATCTCACTTCTTTCAATAAAGAGGCTGAAATCTTCCGTAGCTGTGGTCCGTTTTTCAAGTTCCTAATGAGAAAGTTTAAAAACCTCATTAAAAACATTGTGTAAAAACAGGATGAATATACTTTGAGCAAAGCTCTGACTCCACTTACCACTGCTGCCTTTCAAAGTTCTAAAGGAAAGCTTCCTCGCTCCTGGTTTTTCCCTGATCCAGACGCATTTTAGGAATAGAAACATCTTTCAGGATGTTGCTCTGACACTGATTTCTGGGTCAGAGGCTTGAGAGAAAAGATGAGGAGGCACAAAACAGTAATGAGATGAGCTCATGGGTGGAAACCATAAAAAAAACAAAAAAACAGACCTCTTATACATCAGCCAAATGGCTCCTTTCATTTGGGGGAGAGACTTTCACTGTGCATGCCAGTTTTCTGTCATAGCTCACTGAGCCATGAGTAATGTTAACAACTGCGGTTTTCCTGTTGTAACAGGTCAAAATTTTAGCTGTAAACAAAATAATTACTCCAAAAGGAAGTTGAACCAAAAAATGCTCTACAAGAATATAAGCTTGGAAATACAATAAATTACAATATGCAAAGACTGCAGTTTTATTTAATGTTTTTCTTGTAATGTAATTTAGCCAGCAAACAGGTGTAAGTGTATCTCAATACAACAGATTTGCATAAAACGGTCACTGTCAATAAAATTAACAGGAAAATGACTGCATGCAAATTGCAAACAAAGAGGGAAACCATGAAAAGTCCTGATAGGTCACCTTTTTGGCTGTGTTTTATTTATAATACAGATGCATTTTTGGTTGTGCTTTATTTATAATGCAAATGCATGAATTAACCAAGACATTTGTGAAATTGCGTGACAACAGTCTCACAATAGACAGAAGCAGACCAGATGAGCAATAACACACAATACATGGAACAGGAAGAAAAAGCATAAACCAGGAAATGCATTTATAATAGAAGCTAAATGTAGCTTTGGTTTTACTGCAGCTGTGTTTTTCCCAACTGTGTTCTTGTCAGATTGTAGTGCAAGCTGCAGGAAAAAACATTGTGGAAATCAATCTTCTCTGTAAATGATGCCTTCAGTGTTGCAGTCTGCCCACAGAGGCTGTAAAAATATGTAAAAAGGTTTCCATTTGTGTCACTTAGTATTATAAACAATGTTTTTTTATTTTTAAAATTGATCCTACTTAAGTAAATTAAGTAATAATTAATTAACAATTAATTAAATTGATTAATAATATAATTAATTTATATTTGGTAATATGTTTCCCTTTTTTATTATTTTATTACTGTGCATATATACACAATAGACAGACCATTCTGCTGCTGCCATTTAGTTTAAAGTTGCAGCATTTTACTTAAAATAATTTTACGGATATCCCAACCCATTTGCAAATATCAGATTTGGGTCTCAATTAAGGCATTTTTAATAGATCAGCTTTGGAGTAGCTGAACGTGCTTTACTCCTGAGCTTTATTTTTGACTCACTGTTTATGGTTTTACAGGTGCATCTCATTATGTTAGTATAACATGAAAAAAATGTTGGTTTTTTTAACATTTATTTCATTAAGTTCAAGTCGTATTACATAGATTCTTTACATGTAAATATATCCCAAGCCTTAATTTCTTGTAATTTTGATGATTATGGTTTTAAAATAATGAAAAAACAAAATTGAGTGTCTCAGAAAAGTTGAATATTGTGAAGAGGTCCAGTGTTGAAAACTCCTTGTTTCACACCCTATTCAGCTGATTAACTCCTGGACATGAGCTACAAATGTCTCATTCCTCAAGTCCAGCCACTCCTGAACCAGAGACAAGATCAGAAGTGCCTTAAATCAAGGTCTCAAAGTCTGGAGGAAGAGTGGAGAGGTCCAGAATCCACTTTGCTTGAAGTCCCGTGTGAAGTTTCCACAGTCAGTGATGGTTTGGGTCCATGTCCTCTGCTGGTGTTGGCCCACTGTGTTTTCTGAAGTCCACAGTCCACGCAACATCTAGCAGGATATTTTAGAGACTTCATACTTCCTTCTGCTGACGAGCTTCGTGGAGATGCTGATTTAATTTTCCAACAGGTCTCAGCTCCAGCCCACACTCACAATGGTACCAGAAGCTGTCTACATAATATTCTAATTTTCTGAGACATTGGTTTTTTTTCATTATTTGTAAGTCATAATCATCAATATTACAAGAAATGAAGGTTTGAAATATTTCACTCTATGTGAAATGTATCTATATAAATTATGAGTTTCACTTTCTGAAATGATTAACAAAAAAATGGAACTTATTCACAATATTCTTTTTTTTTTTTTTTTTTTTTTTGCTGCACCTGTATATTAGCCATGCTAACACAGCTAACACCAGTGGGCAATATACTTTAGAGAAAACTCACAAAGAAAAGAGTTTGTACAGGGCCGGTGTCATTTACAAAGGTTTACAAAACAACTGACTAAATGTATAGCTCTGGTTGACCAACCCGTCATTGTGGTGGGAAAAAACAGTTGTTTGTTTCTTTTCAGAGGTGTTGGAACTGTCTGTCCTGGCTTTCCAACTCTATATAACATGACTTTCAAAGATGTAATGAAAATTTGCAGTCACGTGGCTTTTGTTTTTTCTTGTTGATCATAAAAATTTAAAATAAAAAAATCTGAACAGTGCATTCCCAAACTATGAGTAAAAACTCTGTTGTTGCTGGAAAGGATGTATCCAGGTGAGAAAAAAAAAATTATCCCAGTTGTTCTAAAAATAGTGTTTCTTGCAAGTTGCATGTTTAATTATCAACTAAAAGTTCATAACTGCAGGACAGGGTTATATAACCACAGAACTCTTGCAAATTTGGCATTCTTGAAAGAAAAGTTTTACCAAAACATGCAGGTTTTTTTTTTTTGTTTGTTTTGTTTTTTTACATCATGCCTCAGTTCAACATAACAAATGTGTAATTTACACCAAACATGTGCACTTTGCCTCAGTGAGAGCATGTTGCTGGAATCATTTAAAAGTGTTGCTGCTGGTAATGACTTCACTGTCCCTGACCTTTAGTGGGTAAACGAGCGCTCACAGACAGACAGACAGACAGACAGACAGACAGACAGACAGACAGACAGACAGAGTAAAACAGGATTATTTTATGGTGAATGCAGTTCAGTGATTTTAATTGTAGCGTACATGGTGTGGCTCACAGCTATATCTCTCCATGTCAATGAGAATTAAATGTAGAAGAGCTTAAAGTAACTTTAATGTTCAGCCGTGATGCCCTCAGCTTTATTTAATGTTAACTCTCAGCTGCCTGTTTTTTTTACTGCAGGATATAGCTTAGTCATTATGCAATTTTACTACAAAAGAGACAAACAGATTTTGAAAGAAAAAAAACTCTGATTGTACCTTTATAGGAAAATAAACATAACGTATGAATGAATGATATGAATGATAACATTATTAAAGAGAAAACCGTAAACTTGTTCGGTTCATTGGGAAAATTTGGTAGAAAAGCAACAGTCACCTTTTGGGTGTATTTGATTATGTATCATTATTTGTGCTGTGTTGAACTCAAATGTAGAAATGACTCTGGAAACTCAGGAATAAACTAAAGAAGAATATTTATTTACAGAAACAAAAAGGATGATGTGACAGCAAAAACGTACATGATCACAGAAGCAATGATACACGGAGGAAGACAGAACATAACGTCTAGAGAACGCAATGCACGGACAGGGGAATATAAAGACTAGAACGTTAGTCTAACAATACTAACAATAATAATAATAATGATATAACTTACAGGGACACTAACGAGACATAATGATGAACATCTGGGGAAGGACAATAAGAAACAGGAGCAGCAGGAGCTGACAACATGAAGGAAGAAACACTGAGGAAGGCAGGAAACAAATATAGAAACACAAGAAGCTAAAAAAAGATACAAGACAAAACAGATTCTCACGTTGTTATCTTTATTTGCAGAAAGGAGCAGTGCAACCAAAAACAGCTTAAAACTGCACAAGTAGCCTACTGTTTAAGAAAAGAAGATGCTTTGGGGAAGATCTGCGGGGAAAGTTTTGCAGCAGACAAAGGAGAGAGTTGTGGAATTGTTCTCAGTTTAAAAACAGTTCAAGTTCAAGGTTCAAGGTTCTTTATTGTCATTCGCGTCACATGTGGTACATGAAGTGGAATGAAATTGTGTACACAAGCTCCCAGCTACACCCAAAAATAGCAAAAATATAAAGTATAAAATGAAACAGTATACAATACGCTAAACACTACTAATGTAAAATAATGCAGTATATTAAACAGCAGCCCGAACATGAGTCTGTAGTGAGCAGGTGTGTATTAATACAGTAGTTTAAAGGCAAGAGGCAGCAGCATGGACAATAAGCAGAACAGATAAGTCACATACTGTATTACCAATTAAAGTGGCATTACAGCGACTTTTCTGCTTTTATTTATGTTTTTCCTTACAACGATTATCCTGGTTAGGGATTTATGAGTCTAACAGCTTTAGGTTAGAGCAGTCGTCCTCCAATGCAAGAGTTGGGGGTTCGAATCCACCAGCAGTCACATGTCAGAATCAGAATAAACTTTATTGGAATTGCACCGAGGTACAACTCGAATATGTACGTACAGTCGTCCGAAAGATGGGCGGAGTGCACGAAGCTGCAACTGTAGAAAGCGCGGCCATTTTATCCTTATCAGATAATAATCTTAGATAGGAAAAGGGGTAGAAACATGAGGGTAGATAGTGGTATTACAAAAAAAGATCTTTCACATCTTGTCTATCAGGACACGATTTGAGACATCAAAAAACTCTACCAGCAAGCACAATTAAAACATGATTACATTTGCATTCGACATCGAGGTGTTGAGATTTGTCCATGAGCTTTTTTCAGATCAGCCACAGTTTCTGAAGATGTTGTTCCAGCCAGCAGTTCTGATAAGCTTGCACAGAAAGTTCTCGGGGGGGGGGGGGGGGGGGGGGCAATAGATGAAGATTTTGTCCTTGGGTACTCATGTCCCAGGAAAAATTGATAGTTGGTCCGTCTCCGAGGCCATCGGGAGTCTGATTTAGATAAGCTTGATTATTGTTTTCTCTTCAGGCAGACAGATTACTTTTTTCTTCAGCCTTGAGTCCATCTGGGCGTTCTGGATCCAAAAAAGCTAATTGTGGGATTACATTCCACTGATCCATGCTATGAGTCTCCTTCAAGGTCGAACCCACCACGCTGACAAGTCCCAGAAGCTGCAGGTGGCCTGTGATTCTCAATCGCCTCCACCTTACGGTTAAGCTCGTAAACCAGACGATTTAAAGTTCCCACAGCGAGGACCAGACTTTCACACTGACTCGGAAGCTTTTCCATGGCCGAAACTGCTCCCGCCGTCTTCTTCAATAGTCGATAAAACAGAGTGCCAAAAAGCAGAGTCCCTGCTATCATAATTCCAAACATATAAACATCTTCAACATCCTCCTGAGACAGAACTGAGACACATCATCTGCCACACTCCCCACAAATCCATGACGTACCCCACAGCGTGGGTCTCAGCTGGACACGCTGGTTCTCCAGGACCTTGTCGCTTTGATGAAAAAATCTTATCAATAAAGTTGAACGCCCACGATACCAAATCCATAATCCTGTCGAAGTGTCCCTGGACAAGGCACTGAACCCCTCATAGCCTCTGATGTGTGTCCCATCGGTGTATAATGTGATAAGCACTGATTAGTCTCTTTAGAATGAGTTGTTCAATTAGCTTTGTAGAGATCTAGTAGAGTGCTGTATGAATGGATAAATGAGGGTACAGATTGTAGTGTAAAGCACTTTGAGTACCTCGATAAAATAGAAAGGCGCTATATAAGTACAATCCATTTAACCCCCCCCCCCCCACACACACACACACACACACACAAATGAAATACCAAATCATACAATAAAAGTACACAACAAAGCAACAAAAAGTGAAAAATAAATACATCTACAAGGTCCAAAAGAATTATAGTAAACAACATGGCAGAATACAACAGTGTAAGTAGGATGAATCAGTACAAACAAGTAGGCTACCTCACAGGCAGTAGCGCTGCTTAAATGCACATGATACATATTGCACACAACATACACCACACAGGTTGCGTGACAGGCCACTGCACAGGCAGTGAGCAACATTGAGATGAACTGAACCACGATGACACGGCCGCAACACACATGATACAACCACATGGTGCAGCAGCAATAAACATGTTAGGTGTTACAGATGTGACTCAGGTCTGTTGAGCCAGTAGACAGCAAAGTCATCCGGAGCCAGAGCACAGTCGGGGTTGAACAGCTCCAGTCGTTTGCATAAAGGCAAAGACACAACAGCTCCTTGTGTACCGCTTGCAATAAATCCATGCACGCAGGTCGTCCAGTCTATTCCTCAGAGACTGAATGCCCGAAAGCAGAACTGAGGGAAGAGGGGGTTTGCTGTGTCTCTGGCGGGTCCTGCACAAAACACCGGCTTGCTTTCCTCTCTGTGTTTTCCTCTTCCAGCGCCCAAATAAAGAAAGGACCTATGGAAAATGTCTGCTGCAGAGTCTCCAAAAGTCGGCCCAAAGTCCCCACTCTGACTATTGCAACTCCAAAAGTGTGTTGCGGTCACATCTGTATCGAGTCAATGCCATGCTCTCATCAGTGCTGCCATGCTGCGGTGTACGTTGATGAAATAACTAATTGAAACTATGTTTTAATCAGCACAAAGCAGGTTGTCACCCATGTGAACCACTAACTGGTAATGTTGAGGTAAAGACAGGTTCTTTTTTAATTTTCTTTTGGCAATGGCAAAATGTGCAACAATGGAATTCAGTTCAATGAATTTACTCACAAACTTGTAGTTTGTTGCCAATCATGGTGTTTGTTGGAAAGACCCGGAGCTCCAACAAACGCCATGATCAGGTTTCTCAATGAACACTGACGACTTCCATATTGTTATTTTAATGTCTTAATGTCTTGTGTAGTATGGCTGTTTTATACCTACTGACTGTGAAACTAATTGCCCCTCGGGGATAATAAAGATACTTGAACTAGCTAACACTGTTCCAATTTGTCTGCCGGCTCCCTCTGGATTGTCCGTGATGCTAAGAACCTTAATGTGATCATTAGCTGTATGGTTAGTATGTAGCAGAAAGAACAACAGTTGCAGCGGTGGAGAAAAATAACAGATCTTTAAGATTTTGTGATCATTCTTGAAACATATTTCTTTCTAACATTGCAAAATAACCATTGTTTTCTTTGATCAAAAGTAGAGATGATACAAAATATATATTGTGTCTCCAGAAACAAAGCACTTTATTTGAACATGGAAAGCATCTCTGCTGTTAAACCTTTCCTCCCCCTGCTCAACAGCCATTAAGAGCTGATTGGAGTGTGCTGCCCACGAAGCTCTTGAAGAGACCACATGTTTTAGCTGCATGATTCATTCTGGATGAGGAGGAAAACATAAATGTATCTGACTTCAGTATTGATCAGGTTTGGTCATGAACACATTAAAAATATCTGTTGCTTGCAAAGCCATCTGTTGTTACAATATCTTAAATTACATATAGGGAATTAACTATAAACTTGTGTATTTTCACAAACAGCTGTGGGATTTTAAATATATATTAAATATCTGTAACTTTGTCACCAAGTTAAGTTTGTATAGATAAACAATATAAGCAGTAGCAGCTCCTGGATATGAAGCAGACAGCTGTTTCCAGATTCACTCACCATACTAATTTAACAATTTTACTAAATCTTATGTGAAAACAAGACATACGTTTTTTAATATTATACTTTTTTTTTTCGAGCATGTAAAATTGTTACATTTTTTCTCTTTTCAATGGGTCAAGGTTGTTTCTCAGAAAAGCAATCCCGTCTAATAATTAAATTTAAACAATGTTCGCCTCCAGCACCCACCTCGACTCAAGTATGAAGTAAAAAAATATAAAATAATAACAGTAATGAAATGGACAAAAAGGTGCGCAGCATTCTGGATTGGAATTCACATTTAATTTGAAGTGAAAAATTATTCAACAGTGCTTAAGATTAGCACAGTTAAATGAGGAAAATCATACATTGTGATTTCTGGATTTTTTTTTTTTTTTAGATTATGTCTCTCACAGTGGACATGCACCTAAGATGAACATTTCAGACCCCTCCATGATTTCTAAGTGCGAGAACTTGCAAAGTCGCAGGGTGTTCAAATACTTGTTTTCCTCACTATATATATTTATATATATATATATATATATATATATATATATATATATATATATGAGTGATATGAACCAAAATTAATAACTCAATATTTTAAGAAAAATGGTGATATATGATATATATCCTGATGTTTTCTATTTCCATAAAATAATAACAAGAATATATTTCTGAGTCAAAGCTTTGTCCCAGTTGTCACACAGGCACATTTATTAACAGATATAATAAATGTCTAAAAAATAAACTATTTACATATATTAAAGTTTGGTTTTAGACTTTTTTTTTAAACATATATTAAATAATCCTCCCCAGCTGCATCGCCTTCACTGTGTTAGTAAGTGTGTGTGAACTGCAGCAGTGAGGGGCTGCTGCTGAGGGAGAAGGAGGGGGAGGCTGCATGAAGTTGGCTGCGAGGACGGGCAGAAAAAGAACTACTGTCCACAGACTTTCAAGTCTTACAGTGAGAGAAGGTAGCGCCACATTAATAAAACAGCGACTTATCAACATACAGTCCTTAGCGGCTAACAGCCGTCTTGTTAACCGCTAAGGATCGCGTCTTTTGCGATATGATAAGACGCTGTTTTATTCACGTCACCTCTCATAAGGCACGGCACAGGTAAAAGAGTTTCGTACCGTAGTTTGTCTCAGGGGAGGAAGCTTCACAGCCGGTCTAAAACCGGAGCTCCAGCACCAAGTTTAGCACACGCTTCATACTCCAATATAACACTGCTTTAAACGGTGAAAAAGGTTTGTTGTGCTCGAACATTTTTACTTATTTTCGTCATTTTTCTGTTGCACATCTGACAAATTAAATCTGAACCGTCTTCAAATCACAGAGCCATATTTTTTTTTCCTGCTCACCAGTTCTGCGACTCGCTCTCTCCATTTTTTTTTTTGTTGTGGCTGCTACGTACCACAGGCAGCCGCTCCACCTGCAGAGAAGCAGGAAGCAGGGGGAGAGCGCA
Source organism: Nematolebias whitei (assembly GCF_014905685.2). Taxonomy (NCBI): domain Eukaryota; kingdom Metazoa; phylum Chordata; class Actinopteri; order Cyprinodontiformes; family Rivulidae; genus Nematolebias; species Nematolebias whitei. The sequence continues at coordinate 67,606,177 of NC_056498.1, read as the reverse complement.
CAGGTAGGGGCTGAGTCTGGAGTGAGTGAGAGGAGGGGGGCCATGTGGGAGAAGAAAGAAGACAGCAGAGCAGGCCGATTTTCTAGTAGAACTATATTGTTTAAATCGAAATATTGCCAATTTATATAAAAAAAACCCAAATTGATATTTTTAAAAATATCGAGATATCGCCAGGTGAGAATCATATCAATCAGAAATTGCATCATAGGCATTAGATAAATGGCTTTCAATGGCTTAAAGTCTAACTGCAGCAGCTAGCCTAGTTGTGAGTGTCACTGTACGATCTGTTCCTGGACAAAAAAAATCAGTGCCAGGACTGGAAGCACGATCCCTATTGTTGACTGTGCACACGGGCACAGGAGTGTTGCGCCCAGAATTTTCCTATCTCTTGTAATTAAGAGGAGCTAACTGCGCGTGTACAACTTTTAACAAAAGTCTACGGACAATTATCCTAGCACCCCCACGGCAGAAATTTGTCATCATTCAGAGACAACGGTTTTGAAAGAAACAACTTTACTCATCATTAACTATAAAAATATTTATCTTACACAA
>NC_056498.1:67605009-67605225 GCF_014905685.2 Nematolebias whitei | reverse complement strand
TTCCCTTAACCTCTTCCTCTGCCCCTCAGGTGATCCTGTATATATATATATATATGTATATATTGTAAATATCTTCCCGACACCTGTACAGAGACGTCATCACCTTGAATATCCATCCATCCATCCATTTTCTTTACCCGTTTATTCCATTTTGGGTCACGGGGGTCGCGGGTGCCCATGTCCAGCAATCACTGTGCGAGGGGCGGGGTACACCCT
>NC_056498.1:67574290-67604909 GCF_014905685.2 Nematolebias whitei | reverse complement strand
TGCATGTTTTTGGTCTGTGGGAGGAAACCGGAGTACCCGGAGAAAACCCTACATGCACGGAGAGAACATGCAAACTCCACCCAGCAAGGCCCCTGGACCGGGATTTGAACCAGGGACCTGCTCGCTGAGAGGCAGCAACTCTACCAGTTGCGCCACCGTGCTGCCTATATATGTATACATATATATATATATATATATATATATATATATATGTATACATATATTTCAAAATATTTTAATTTAATAATTTCATTTTTATTTCTTTTTTCTGTCTTCAAGTTAATATGTGAGTGGTTTGCCCTCTATTGATGAGCCTCCACTGCCTACTACTGTTGGGGAAAATGTCCTATTTTTCATCTCTTCTCTCTCTTTAGTTTTCTGTGTTCAATCCATGTCTGGTCGGTCCACCTTCAAGCTGGCTGATATAGTGTATTTTAATGTTATTCCTACAAATAGATTTTCAAACAGAAAACTCAACTGTTGAACAAATCCAGTTTTGCTGCACTATTTTCTCAAGTTAAAGAAGATCAAGTGAGGTCTAGTGTTAGTAGAGGCTGTGTCAGCAGAATGTGTCCATGGAGGAGACCTCTTTCTGCCCCAAAGAGACCATTGACGCTGCTGCAGTTCTGATCACTGCCCACAGAGCGACAGGATACATCTTCTGGCAAATGAAGTCATTGGCACGTTCGACCCCATAACTGCAAATAAATAAACGAGGAACGAATTTCCAAAAACAATTTTAAATCCCATGTAAAATTGTCCAGATAGGTGAGACCAAAACAATACACAGCAAGGTAAGTAATTGACATTGTTATTTAGGAGGCACTTCTTTGTGGTTTTTTTTTATTTTTATTTTTTTTTTTATTTTATTTTATTTTATTATGATTACACCACACTTGCCCTGATGGACCTGCAGTGCCTAAAAATAAAATAACTGCCTTTTTGTGTGGATTAGCTCTCAGTCAAACTTCAGCAATAGACCACTGAGCTTATAAAAAAATTTATTGAAAATATTTAACACATTTTCTAACACATGCAAATGTTTTTGTTGTTGTTGTTGTTTGTTTGTTTTTTCCACCGCAGCAAGTTTCATGGTGTAAATGAGCAGATTTAAATAACAACTCCAGTATTTTTCACAGTTAAAAACTTGTTTAATAAGCTCATTGTCAGCCTAATACCTCTATTGCTGTTTGCTTCCCCTTGTCTAATTGTGAGCCCTCAGTTTTAACAGAAGCCAATTTTATCTCACAGTAAAATATTTATCTTCCTACATAATTCAGCCAGTGTGCTAGGTGCAAACTGATGGTTAAATGAGTAATGAGATGGCAATCATTAGGAATAGAGTGTGTCTCACTCTGTTTAAATAGGAAGCAGTTCTGCATGACCGCAGAGCATCGAGCTGGCCCTGCCGATGTGTTGGCTCATGTTTGAACGTGCCTCTGACTCTTTAAACATGTCAGTTACACTGAGCATGTTGAGCATGCATCAGGATATATCAGTTACACATTACTAAAAATGAGAAATTTGTTTTTATTTTTAATTTAAGCAAACCACTTTCTGTTGCATGCAGAACATATGTAAAGGAATGCATTCTGTCCGCCACCTTTTATCCCAGAGTTTTACTCTAGGATCATTTGTGATTGTCTGCATCATCGAGTTGTAGCCATTTTTGTGTTTTTATAGTCGTAAATTATGCCTTAAATCAGTTTGGCTCCAAATATTAATTAGCTGTAAAGATACATCTAATAATTATTTCTTAGAAATCTTCATTAAAATATGTTTAGCGGCTCATAATATTTCTGACAAAGGTGACTCTAAATTCCTAAAACTAAAAACTTTTGAACAAAAAAGTCTTTTACAAGCTGTCGGTGATCACAATGTAATTCATGGATCGGTTTCAAATTCTGGGTCAGTATCTGAAAAATTGGATGAATTCTAGTTTTTTTATTTTATTTATTTATTTATTTTTGTCTTTTTAAGTCAGTTGACAATAGTGGCCATCTTGAATCAGGTTGACTTCAAATGTACACGTCTTCACTTGTAGGTGATTACCGTATTTTCCGGCGTGTGTGTCGCATCAGTCAAAAAAAGCATCATGAAGAGGAAAATATATATATATAAGTCGCTTCAGCATTAAGTTGCATTTATTATGCATCACAGCTGACCCTTCGCATTTATTATGTGTTTTTTAAATGGTCAAAAACAGTTTCATTTCACCTGGGTGGCGCAGCACCATCCATCCATCCATCACGGCCGGAGCCACTAGCTTTCTAGCGTTCCTCCTCCTGCACCAGCTGAGTGAAGTGAACGCACACGAGAGGACTTGCTGTTGCAGTTCTTTGAAATTTAACAAGATTAACACTTAAAAATAATTATTTGTTTGCTCAACGTTATAGCAAAAGTGTGTCTCCATTTTTTTTTCCTTAATAAATGCACTTTAATGGTCAAAACAGCTTCATTTCACCTGGGTGGCGTGGTGCCATCCATCCATCCTTCCATCCATCACGGCCGGAGCTGCTAGCTCTCCAGCGTTCCTCTACCTGCATGAGCTGAGTGAAGTGAGAACGCATGGGAGGACTCGCTGTTGCAGTTCTCCAAATTTTAAAGCGTCAGTCAAAAATTGTGTTATGAATATGGAAAAAAAAAAACGTATGTAAGTCGCTTCCGCTATAAGTTGCAGGACTGACAAATCTATGCAAAAAAAAAAACTATGACTTATATGCCGGAAAATACGGTATTTTCTGCACGTTTCATTCAGATTTGTTCATTGGCTCAAGATATATTCTGTACACATGAACACACAATTATAATCATCATTGCTCATCTTTCCTTGTGTGATGTTCCACAGTGTTTAATGGCTACCAAAAGTGGTTTTAAATAAAACTAAAATGAAGTGTTCACAGGGTCACAGGCACTCCTGACCCATCTGATGGTGCACATAAAGACATATTATACCGTGTGACATAAAAGCTGTCAGGAGACAGTTCTTTGCATTTGGCTGTGATTGATGGAATGATAGAAGACAGTGACTTGCTCTGTTGAATACATTTTTTTTGGCTCCACGTCTACATATGTATGCATCATTTTTCTGGAGAAGAAATAGCCAAAGGATGCAAAATGTGGATGAAGGCAGCTGGTGGAGTGATCCTGCTTTGGGCCATATTCTGCTGGAAAACCTTTGATTACATCACTTTGACATTTTCCACCCAAATGAACATCCCCACACAGACTGAAGTGAAAACGTGTCTTTCTGTCAATATTTCAGCAAACGTCAGTAGTCTTCGTTTTTCATATTGCAGAAATTAGTGTGAAGATTGTGATGGGACGTTAAAGACCAAGTCCGACACCAGATTTTAACCTAATCAAGGACACAAAATGAGTGAGAATTAAAAAATAAATAAACAAAAACACTGCAAAAGCTCAATGTTGAATGGTCGGTTGTCGTGGAGCCTGACACCTCAGGACACCCTCACAGGTATTTTAAATGCCTCAGTGTGCAGGAACTGAGTTGACTGCATTTACTGGACCATTAGGCAGATGTTATTTTAATGTTGTGTCTGATTTATGTATGCCATGCTTCTTGTTGCATTTTAGGACATTTTCATCCACTGAACCAGCACAGTATTTAGGTTTATTTTAAAACGCAGGCAGTGGAACGGGCTTTTGGAGTTAGAACGTTACATTTATAATAATGGTTGAACAATAAATCAGTCAGCAATGACAAAACTAAAAGTTGTTTCAGTCTTTTTGAGAAGAGGAAAAAAAAGAAAATCTTTATGTTCTGTCATGTTTCATTCAACTAAACTTGACAAACTGTGATATAACTGTATCAAGTAGGACCTTTCAGATGAGCCCAGTGTCTCATCGTGTCATCAATGTGTCAGACAGAATGAGTAATCATGTAAGATCTTGTTCCTGGCCAGCTCATCATCACTGCAGGTGAAAATATGATGCCGTCTCCAGGTTTTAGTCGCTTGCCCTGGCTTCTTGCTCTACTGTGTGGGCCACACTGTCTGGCATTAAGATAAATAGGCAGGCTGGGACAAATAGGAGGTGATGAATGAATGTCCAAAGGGAGGGTAGCAGAGTGAGGTTCAGAGGAGGTTAAATGTGAGTTTAATTTGTATGTCAACTTGTAAAAGTAAATTTGCACATCTGAAGTTGAAGACAGTTGTAGCCAACATATGTTAAGGCAACATAAAATCCTTGACCATTAGAGTTCTTCTATGGCCTTGTCTACATGGAAACACATGGAAACATGTTCTTGCTGTTTCTATTAAATATCTTTATGAACATAGCACTGTTTAAAAAACAGTTTTTATCCACATGGAAATGCAAAAACTGACTTAAAACACTGATGTAACTTTCCAGACTGGTATGAGGAGCTCTGTCACTGCCAGTCACTGCATCAGAAACAGAAAACAAGGCATAGACCTTCTGCATAAATCTTACAAGTTGGGTACAAACTGTAAACACAACTAACAAGACGAGAATGGTGAATACAGGAGTAACCATCAATTATTTTTGTGGACCGATGACGAAGTTTAATTTCAACTTTGTGTTGCAAACTGATATATTTATTTATTCTTTATTAACCTTTATTTAACCAGGCAAATCCCACTGAGATCACAGATCTCTTTTGCAAGGGAGGCCTGGGCCTGAAGGCAGCCTATTTTGGTCTGTGGGAGGAAACTGGAGTACCCGGCGAAAACCCACGCAAGCTCGAGAAGAACATGCAAACTCCATGCAGAAAGACCCCAGGTCCAACCGGGGATTTAACCCAGGAACTTCATGCTGTGAGGCAACAGTTTTAACCACTACTTCCTAACACTAAGGAACCCAGATTGTTACGAGACCCGGAACAAGACAAGAAGAATCAGGATTAGAAAAGTGAACAATGTTTATTATTTACATTGAGAGTATATACAGTTGATCTCCTGGAGCCCCTGAGGAGGAAGAACAAGGTCGAGTGGGTCTAGATAAGGAACCACTTGTTGATATTGATCTGTTTGTTTCTTCTTACAGGATTGGACATTGCTGCGAGGTGCAGGGTTTGATCCAGGAAGGGCTCCTGAGATGAGGACCCAGGCAGGACTGGCAAGGCAGGCAGGCAGGCAAGTGGCTGGAGGGAAAGGCTCAAGGAACGAGGAGTAGGACCAAGGCAGAACCAGGACTGGAGGGGACTCAAGAAAGCAGGATGACTGTAGACACAAAGCAAGGTAAGTGTTTCAGTTTGTCAATATGTTCACTGGCCAGAGACATAAAAATCATAGGAGGAATTAATGCTCCAGCGAAGAGTAGCACTCGACTGCAACCTTAACTAGAGCTGGATCTTATCAGGTAGATGGCTGATGGCTGGTGGCAATTAGCAGCCATCTTGGAGAAAGAAGCTGCAGCCAGTGGTACTCTTAAGCCCCCAGTATACTCCCGCACATATCCTGGGTCTTCCCCGGGGTCTTCCCCAGTTGGACTTGCCTGAAGCACTTCCCTAGGGAGGCACCCAGGGAGCATCTTGACCAGATGCCCGAACCACCTCAACTGGCTCCTCTCAATGTGGAGGAGCAGCGGTTCTACTCTGAGTCTCTCCAGGGTGACTAAACTTCTCACCCTATCTCTAAGGGAGAGCCCAGCTACCCTGTGGAGGAAACTCATTTCAACCACCTGTATCTGCAATCTCTTTTTTTTCAGTCACTACCCAGAGTTTGTGGCCATAGATGAGGGTAGGAATATAGTCCAGCCGATAAATAAAGAGCTTTGTCTTACAGCTCAGCTCTCACTCATTGGGATTCCTGTTAGTCCACATGTGTGGACCTAATGGACCCGTTCCAATCATTGTACCCAGCGAAGGGCGTCTGAAAGTATTCAGTATTATTACTTGAAAAATATAGACATTGATATGAAAAGGAAAGAAAGCTATTGATCAAAATAAAAATAAAAATTACTTTTTATGTTAAAACTTTTTTCACTTCAGTTAAGGCTCATTTAACTTAGCGGATTCAATGCAAATCAAATATGTGGGGATCCTTTTATGCAGTAGTGTCATAACAGTGGAAAGAACATCCCTATTTTCATATTGACAGCGTTGATGATTTTAAAAGCTGCCTAAGTCTTTCTCAGTATTATTAATAATACTTTTAGACGGTGACGTAGCTAGACTTTTATGCAAGAGATGGCACAAGGCTGGCCAGATTTTTTTCAGGGACAAATGCACACATATACATTTACTTACTCACTCACACACACAAACACAAATGTTTTCATCATAGTCATCATCAAGATCAGTCTTTGAGCTGGAGGAAACAAATGCATTGCAAATAAAATAAATTATTAGATCCTTGAAAATTTCTAAATGTAAAGATGCATTTCATCTTGATACTAAGTTTTTGGAGTCATTTAAAGATACTTTGTCTGAATCTATCGCTCATTTAGTGAATTTGTCTTTTAAACTAGGCCACTTTCCAGAGAATTGGAAATGTGCCATTGTCACACCTGTTTTTAAATCTGGAGATCGCCGTAAAGCTGGCAATTACAAGCCTATTAGCATCCTGCCAGTGTTCTCCAAGGTTGCAGAGAAGTTTGTTATTGAACAAATCACTGAATTCCTTAAAAGCAATTTTGATTTACATTGGATGCAGTTTGGTTTTAGAGCCAACTACTCGACTGAGACTGCTACTCTGTACCTAATAGAGCAAATTTAACCTTGGCTTGATAAAGAGGGTGTAGTCGGTGCTGTATTTTTTAGATTTGCATAAAGCTTTTGACACGGTTAATCACCATGTTTTATTATCAAAACTTTCCAATTTTAATTTTTCTCCTGGAGGCTTGGCCTGGCTATCTTCCTATTTAGCAAATAGGAAACAATGTGTGAAGGTTGGTGATGTACGGTCAAGTAATTTGGTGTGTAATATGGGTGTCCCACAAGGATCAGTGTTGGGTCCCTTACTGTTTAGCTTGTATATTAATGATCTTTCTGAACAGTGTGTTGATGTGAATTTGCAGATGTATGCTGATGATACTGTGATCTACTGTATGTACATGCTAAAACAACTGACTTAGTATCTGCTAAACTAACAACTGCGCTGCAAAGGATCACCTGTTGGCTAGATCAGTCATGTATGACTCTAAATGTTAAGAAGACCAAATGTAAAAGACCAATTTTGTCATGATCAGCGGCCCCCGCTGGCCCCCCATCTGCTCACTTCCCTGCCCCTTCATGACATGCCATGTTTTCTGCCCTTCTGGTCATAGTTTCTGTTCATGTTTATTATTCTCATCTCCTGTCAACCTGCACCTATGCCTGCTCACTTAACCACACCCGCTCTGCTGAGTCACTGCAATCAACCTTCATGCCTCTCACCTGTTCATGTCTCTAGTTAAGCACCATTCTCCCTCTCCACCAATGCTAGATTATTACACCTTCCATGGTCCCTGATTTTCAAGCCTTCACAGTTTCATGCCTAGACCTCAAGCCTTGCGCTCTGGATTATTGACCTCACGCCTGCCTTCTGGATTTCCCGTTTTTTGCCTGCTCCTCATCTGGTTCTGTTCTGCCTCTCTGATCACTGTAACAACCTCCTCTTCAGTCTATGACCTCGACTCACGGATCACCCTTTTGGATTACCCTTGCCCCCCACACCCCCCACACCCCCACCCCTGCATTGCCCCTTTTTAAATAAAGTTCATTCATCATATGGATCCCCCTCTTTACATAAATAATAGGACTCACAAATTGGAAAAACTTTCAACATACAGGAGATCTATGAATGTAATATGCTGGACATTTTATGTAACAAAAGTGGTATGTTACAAAATATTTGTGCTTTACAAAAATAATATACAAACCCAAGTTTTATTATTATTAACATTATTTAATGAATAGGGAGACTATGAATGTATAATTTAACTATTGTAAGGTTTAATGGAATGAACAAACTTAAAGACCAGTAAGAATTAGAAGGCAAATAGACATCTGAGGAGGTCACAAGGAAACTCAGGTCCACACAGAGGTGTCCAGGAACAGGTAGGCAGCAGAAGTTGATGCTGAAACACATAGAGAACACAGAGTAAGTCTCTTCATATCATAGGGTAATGCAATATGGCTAGAAAACCAAATATGCATGTAATGCTCCAGTGGCGAAAAGAGCTCTTCTGCAGCCTTTCATATTCCTGCAGCTCATCAAGTTGATGGTCCACAGGTGTGGCGTGTTGGCGCCATCTTGTGAACTCAGGATGCTGAGAAAACTAAACTTCCACTAATATGTTTCAGTCAGGTCATCTGGACAGTTTCTTTTGTTTGTGCTGAAGCGTTTCACCTTCGATCCGGAAGGTCCAGATGACCTGACTAAAAAATGTTGGATTGTATACCTGGATTATTGAACATGGACTTTGTTGTTAAACACCCACTACTATATACTTTGTACATAGATCCAAGGATGTCAGAAGCATCCGTAATGTGGGGGGGGACACAATGATGTGTGTGTGCGCGCATGTGAGTGTGCATGTGTGTGCGCGCGTGTGTGCGTGCGCGTAAAAAATTGTACAATAGTGTATAAAAAGCAGCATTTCACCTAGATTTCCTTTAATTCCACACATTTAAAGTATATTTCTCACCAAGTTTGCTAATAAGCAATGCTGCTGTGTGTAGAGTTGGAGGTAACCAGGAAAACCTGGAGTGGAGTTTTAGTGGTTTGAGTATTCTCCCATAAATGAAGTGGAATGGATTTGTTAACGAAGAAAGAAACTACGCCGACTGAACTAATGTTTCATAGTAAAAGTGTGTGTGTGTGTGTGTGGGGGGGGGGGGGGGGGGCCCAAATGAACTTTTTTTTAATATGGGGTGGACATGTCCCCTTCACATAGAATGGTTGTGATGCCTATGCATAGTTCTTTTATTTTAGTCTCACATCTTTCAATGCCTCATGCTGCAAATTGTCAATCAACTGGGGTAGTAGTAGGTGGCCAGTCAGGTTCCAAGATTGGTAACTACCACCCCTCCAGCTCAGTCCACACCTCTATGATGTTTTATGACTATGTCTAAGTGCCTTAATGTCGTTTCTACAATATATGTACGTTCTTTATTGCCAATCTTCTCAATGTTCTTTTTAATTTTATTTAGTGAGGAAGTTGCTACATGCATCAACTCTTCTTGCTTACACGACCCATTGTCTCATGTAAAAGTTATTAGTTGCACTACAAAATGCATTTACAGTAATTGAACTGTTGAGAAAGTTTTCAGTTCAAGTTGTTTTGAAAGGCAGAAATTTTCTTTTGAGTGCTTGAATAGCTTGATATGAGTAGTTGGTAGCTTGACTCCCCAGGAGAAATTCTCCTTAATTCTTCAGAGATTGCTTTCACCTCTCTTTACTGGAGGTGAGACACTAACTGCTCATAAGTGCTCCACAATAATCCCACTAAACTAGCCTTTCAAAGCCAACAACTTGCTTTTCATCAGAGGGGAACTCCATCATGAGACTAATGTACATCATTTTCACATGAGTCATGTTCTGACCTTAGGAAACACAACAATGTCTTCAACTCTGCCAGTTTTACAGATACTGAGCTATGATGTGGTAGTTGCTAAGAGCCATCTGCAATTTATACTTCAAACACCAGCTGCTTTAACAAGATTTTTGCTTTGAACTTTGAAATTAGCTGTCCAATTCATAAATATGTCTGCTGGCAAAATACCTCATAGACAACTGAATAGATTTTAGTTAAACTCTCAGAAAGTACTCATTGGATGAACATCCTTATTCATTAACATTTAGTCAGCCCACATTTTATGCGGTCACCACAACTAATCAACATTAGAAAATACTTTAAAAATAATTATAATTTAGCCAATTTTACAGATGTTGACCTAGCATCACTCAACCCTTACACATACTCACCATTAACACAAGAACTCACATGAGATTGTGCATTTACAAGATTCATGCATTCATTCAACCTTTATTTAGACATGTTAATCCCATTGAGCCTCGAGGACTCATTTACAAGAGAGACCTGATTTCAACAAAGAGTGATGACAACAATGGACAGTTATAAAAGAGGCATAAGGACATACCTAACATTGATCGTAATATAAAAAAAGAGAGTGACTTTCTGCAGGACCCAATGTGATCCATCCAGAACTCTTTATTTTCATATCGCATTCCTTATGTATTGTTTCAAAAACTCAACCTTATTTGTTTACATTTCATTTTTATTTAAAATTATCTAGATCGTTTGCAGAGATTTTGAAGGGCCGTGCATTTAAAGCTCTGCTTTAGAGTCGTCTGTTGACCTGCAGTTTCTAAATGTTGCTGCTTTCCAGTTTAGTTCATTTAATTGATCTATTAGCCAAACCTGAAAGGCTGCCAAACCCAATTCTTCATTTCAGATAAACAAAGTTTCTTGAATTGAATTAAAGCAGTTGTTGTGATGGTGTGAGGCTGAGCTGAAAGAGACCCTTTCAGGGCTTAAAATACAGCAGGGAATATTGAATTCACATTCAGCTGCTCCACCAGGTGATTGCTGTATTTACAGATGTGCTACAGTAACCCTAAATTGCACTCTATTGTATCTATTGTATCACCCAAACCAGTTTCATCTGCCTCCGTTTGAGCTACTATGAAATTGCGTCTCTCTTCTGCTGCTGGCTGCAGATTTGGACACTTTTTTAACAGCAAAAATGGATCCTCAGTGTGATGTTTTTCTCAGAATGGTTTTATTTGCAATGACAGAGATTTGGATGCTCTGATTCAGAAACCTCCCACAGGGATAATGCTGGTGTGTCCACTTTTCATGTTTTTATTTTAACTTGCAGCAATGAGCTGAATCGAGTTGTGAATAGAAAATGTGTCATTTAAATCATTTTCAAACACATGTTTATTCTAAAATCATTTTTAGATTGTTGGGCTTTCTTTTGCCATATTTTTCCAAGTTAGTTTACACTCCCTGAAAGCCTTAATTGCTCTGAAAAAGACTGAAAAACATTTTCCCTCTTTAACTTTTCTCTATAATTTAAAAGTGAAAATGTTGGTAGTTGCTCATGAGTTGTGAATTATACAGACACCTCAGTTTCAGATTAAATATTTACCGTGTGAGACACGATGTAATATTAATTGTTACAAATGACATGGGGGGAACTAAAGTGGCGCCTGTGGAAAAGCCAAGGGGAAAAACAGAGAGAGAGCAGGAAGACACGAGAGGAAACAAACATGAAATCAAATTAAAGTGAAGAGTTTAGTGAGAAGTGAATGAGGTGCAAATCATGTGCTTCAAAAACTGTTTATTTGTCCTTTATTTTATTTTATTTTTTTGCCACATCTAAACATTGTTAACTTCTTCAAGGAAAAAAAAAAAGACTGTTTTTCTTAAAACCCTGTGATAGTCGTCTAATGTTCACTGTTAAAAATGTGATAAAAGTTTCCTTATTTTTGTCTTTGTGTCATGATCATTGTTTTTTCGGTTTAGTTTCTGCATTGAGTTTGAATTTAATGATTGTTATGGTATTTAGTTTTTATGTATCTTTGTGTTCAGTTTTCTTGTTTGCCTCCCTGTGTTGCCAGTCAGTTTCCTACTCCTCTGCTCTAGCTACGCCCACTCTCACCTGTGTCCACCCTCATCTAGTCCAGGTGTCTCCACCTCCTCCTCAGTCCCCTGTCAGTTTTCATTCACCCAACAGTTGAACATTGTGCATTATGCATTGTCCGGTCCACCCTGTGTTCTCCAAGTTTCTCCTCATGTTTTCTTTCAGTTTGTAAGTTTTAGCTCCTTCACCAGCTTTTTGTTTAATTTTCTAATAGAAAAAATATATATATTTGAGCTACTCATGTCGAAGATGCATCCTTGTGTCTAATCTCCTGCTTAACCCATGACACTTGAACATATTATGACATGATAAAATAAGTCACTGCGGATGAAAACAATTTTGCAGGTATGATTTGATGATTCTTTAAAAGTGAAGTTTTGTTAATAAGCATTACGAATGTTAACTGGACAAAAAAAAAAAGCTTTTGTCTGAAAAGCTGCTTTAATTTCTTTGTTTTAAGTAGTAGAAAGCTTTAAATGATGTTGTTGCATTTGTCAGTAATGTTATTTTTATTTTCTGGATAGTTTTCAGGTCAGTTGGCCACATCTTGAATTTAAAATGCAAACTTGTTAAAATTTCCAAGTACAACTTCCTGTCCAACAATTTGCAACTAACGCAAATGTTAAAAATGTTTAAGACCTTTCCTTCATAATACAAAAAGGCTTTCATTTTAGTTTCTATTACAGAATCTGCAAATGAAAAAGAAAAGGTAAAATGTAAAAGCAATCATCCATCCATCATCTTTACCAACTTCTTCCTTTTTGGGTCACGGGGGTCACTGATATCCAGCAGTCCCTGAGCAAGAGGTGGAGGACACCCTGGACATGTTGCAAGTTCATCACAGGGACAGCAAACATTAGTTTAATTAATTACAACACAGATGACTGACTTGTAGTAAAAGTTGTTTTATGCAAACTTGAATATTATAGAATCTGCTAGTGGACAGCTGTTACAACTGCTTGAATTTATCCACTACTTAACACTGTCATTATGATACCACGGCTACAGAAACTGTTATTAATACACAGAAACACAGAACAATATGACGCTGCATCACAGACAAGTATCTCATGTAGTGAGAATGAATGCTTTTGTTGAATCAAGAAATACAATTAACAAAATTCAACAAGTTTCCTTCAACTGCAGCCACAGCTGCACCACATACATATTTACTAAAAGTATCGATATGGACGTAATAAATTGATAAAATTATAAAACATTTGAATAAAATGTATTTTACTCACCAGAAACATTGATGAACTGCACACAAACTCCATCCTTCATTTTTTCCTCTAGAAGAGTTCAGTTTCTCTGTCCTACAGGTCTTCATGGCGTTTAAGTTTCAACAAGTCCTTTTCTATCACCATAAAAGCTAACGCTGAAACTTGAATCATCCCTGTCGTGTTTCTGGCACAAGTTTTAATTCGCTTTAGGGCTGAGAATGTCAGTTTGACCTTTAACTTGTGCAGGACGCTACAGATGCAGTGTTTTAGCACTGACCAGTAAGATCTCTGATCACCCAGTCAAACAATGTGAAAATGCTGACGTTGTCTAATGCCTGCTAGAAGGCCCTGGCGTTGCCAACTCAAAATCTGATTGGTCGAAGTAACAGTTTCATTGCCATTTCTTTTAACCTGCAGGCGCCTGCACTGTTGCTTCTGGAAGCCCCGAGACAGATTTATTTGACCCTAGCTAAACGTTTGAAATATGATTGGATAAAAGCTCTATGTAAACATATACAACTGGAGGCTGTGCAACCAGTAAAAAAGCTATGAAATGTAGAGAACAGACTTTTTAGAATATTATCAATACATAGAAAAATATATTAAAATGTAAATTAGTGATTGTGATTTTGTTTAGGCCAGCAGAGAAGTTTTTGCTGGCCCTGAAGGCCCTCCACTGTGTCTGATCCTCATTTGTAGACAAAGGCAACAAGCTCCTCTGTTTAATTGAATCAGTGGTTAAGAACAAAGTTTTAGGCTACTTTTTAAATTCCTTTGTAAGATTTACTTTAGCATTAATCAGGAGATTACAACAAAGCCAGGTGGGATTTGCTCACAGCTTGTTACTGGTTTGCACTCCTGTCTTTTTACAGAGAGGAAGAGGAGCAAAGGGAGGTGAAACAGGGATGGTGTCAGAAAGGAGACAGCAGGAAGCGCAGTATCGATCTATGTCGTGTTGAAATGACCCTCAGACAAGACACCTGGGAGAAGCCTTCATCTCACTCTCTAAGTATTTGTGCTTTCTGCTTATTTCTAGCTGTGCTTTGTTTCACTGTTCTCCCAGATTTATACTCTGCGACTTAAAAAACGTTGTAGTAGCTTTAAAAGATGTGCAATTTGAAGCCATTTTTTTCAGCTGCCTGGTGTTCGGCTGTGAATTAAAGTATGGCTAATGCAGCAACAGTTCACAAGCTGTTGCCCTTTGCTGTCCTGGCATTAATGGACGTGGCTGTCCTGAGTTATTTAAAGAAAAGGAGATTTCGACCTTTAATATTTATTTTACTTTGTCTTTTCACAGTAGAATGATTATAGAATAATAGCAAGGGAGAACAATAGTCTAACTTTAACACATTAATTATACTTTGTATACTTACCCTCACTATCATGTTTTACGCAAAATAGCTTGATCGTATTAACCTTAAATTGCAACGCTTAAGCCAAATGCTCTTATCCAAGTGCAAAGAAACATTCACAAATAAACACGTTGTAGTAAAATGAACTATTTACTTATTTAAACATGAAAAAGCACAGCAAACCCTTTAAATGTGTTATTTCAAATGTCAAATTAAACCACTGGGTTTATTAAATCACAATAATATATAATAAACCCTAAAGCTGACAACAAATTAAATTATCCAAGTCTTTTTGTGCAGGCCTGAATGGAGTTCACATGCGATGTAGCCTCACAAAAGAAGGCAATTGAACGCACAAGTAAAAATATAAAAGCTACAGCAGAATCTGCACACACTGCTCAGGTAGACAAATCAGAATGATGAGAGGGAAGAAAGTGAGTCACCGTGTCAGCAAAGTCCTCCTCTCTGTAACCTGTCCGTTCTGATGGATCTTTGTCCTCCTTGTCAGGCTCGTTACATCACATAGGCTTTAAAATTTGAGTTAGCTCATTGCTAACACTCAAGTAAGGTATATGTTGGCATTGGCTATTGGCAGTTAATGAAACTAAACTGCTAAGTTGGTCGCTCACACAAATAAACTATTTTTGTTTAGGTTTCTGAAAGAGTCCATAGGAGCTATTTGTCTTTTCATATTTGAAATTGTTATAACTTGTTTAATTTCTTCAGGATAATTCTTGTCATAAAATGATGTAAAAACAAATTTTATTAGTATTTCTTGTATTTCTTGTATTGTTTGATTATGAACGTTAGATAAAAGCTGTGGGAACCTATAAGTATTTGAGAGGGTATAGATCCAGCATGCAAGCAAATGCAGCATGCTTTTTTTTCTCATCTGAACTTTTTCAATTATTTATGTTGCTGCAGGTTGAGGGATGGACTGGAAAATTATATGAGGCTGCAGCATCAAGTCTTATCAGTTCAAATCAGGTAATAATAGCACCAAAAATATTAGTCTGAACATGTTTTTATGAGAGTATGTCCATTCATTTGTGACTGCATAACCCAATGACGTTTTCTTAACTTACACAAAACTACATTATAATGTTCATAATATGTTTTATTTAGAAGCTTCATTCAGAACACCCAAAGCCACTTTTCAAAATAAAACAATAAGTAGATAATAAAACTAAAAAGAGTAACGAATACTCCCATGTCAACCAGACTGTATCTAACAATGTATACTGGAAGCCAGGAACACTGCCTTCAGGTCTGGAAACTCACAGGAGCTGAGAAGGACAAGGAAAAAGCTGGTTGGTGGTAGAGGGCCAAGGCCACATTTGCATAGAGGATCGAGGGTCAATTCACCTCACAAGACCCATGGAGCATATGGAAGGGGCATTAAGTGCATAACAGATTATAAAGGAAAGAGTGAACAATGCCCCGAAGACCCATCTCTGCCTGATGCCCTCAACAAGTTCTATGCACGCTTTGAAGACCCGAACAGACCACCCAGCACCAGACTCACCTCACCACTGAATGAAGAGCGTCTCAGTGTGACCTCAGCAGAAGTTAGGAGTACTTTCAGGAGGATTAATCCGCACAAGGCAACCAGCAGCCAACATTCCCGGAAAAGTGTTGAAAGAATGTGCCGATCAGCTCTGTGAGGTGCTGGCAGACATCTTTAACACCTCACTTACCCTGGAAACAGTTCCCATCGGCCTAAAGACTGCCACCATCATCCCAGTCCCAAAAAGCTCTACAGTGACTGGTCTGAATGACTATTGGCCAGTGGCCCTCACCCCGATAGTCGCTAAATGCTTCGAAAAACTGGTCATGAACCACATCAAAACAACCATCAACATTAACAAGGACCCTCACCAGTACGCATACCGCGATGATCAATCTACAGAAAATGCCATCTCCTCTGTGGTCCACATTGCTCTCACCCACCTGAAGCAGAAAGACTCCTACGTCCGTATGCTCTTTGTGGACTTCACATCTGCTTTCAACACCATGATACTATAAAACCATGATGGACAAACTATTCGCACTAGGACTAAGCCCCACCATTTGCAACTGGGTACTAGACTTCTTAACAAACAGACCACAGTTAGTGAGGATCCACAACTTCTCCTCCTCCACCATAATCCTCAGCACTGGCATTCCTCGGGGATGTGTGTTGAGCCCTCTCCTGTTAATCTGCTCACGTATGACTGTGCATCTACCCATCCAGGCTGTCAAATTGTAAAGTTTGCAGATGATACAGAGGTGGTGGGACGCATCACAAACAATGATGAGTCCAGCTACAGGCAAGAGGTGGAACACCTGGAGAGCTGGTGCAGAGAGAATAACCTTCACATCAATGTGAAGAAGACAAAGAAGATGACAGTGGACTTCAGAAGGAACAAACACACCTATATCCACCTGAACATAAGAGGATCTGTGGTGGAAGTGGTCTCCAGCTACAAGTACTTGGGTGTACACATAAATGACAACCTCAGCTGGAGCAACAACACTTCCAGTCTGATCAAGAAAGCTCATCAGAGACTCTACTTCCTCAGGCAGCTGAGACAGCTGGTCTGGGAAGCTCAGTCCTCACCTCCTTCTACAGGTGTGCAGTGGAGAGCATCCTGTTCTCCAGCATCAACGTGTGGCATGGAGGCTGCACAGCTGCAGAAAGAAAAGCTTTTGCAGAGAGTGGTGAAGGCTGCACAAAAGTCTGTCGGAGTCAGTCTGCCCACCATCACAGACATCTACACCTCCAGATGCAGGAAGAGAGCCATCTGCATCATGATGAACCCCACTCACCCAGCACACACACTTTTTCCCCTGCTCCCCTCAGGAAGGAAGTTATGGAGCATTAAGTGTAGAACCACTAAACTGAGGAACAGCTTCTACCCTGAGGCTGCTAGACTCATGAATCTCTAACCAGAATAATCACTGTGAAAAGTCGCATCAAGTTGCTGCTGATCTGTTTCATGTTGCTGCTGATCTGTTTCAATGTTGATGTGTTCATGCGTGCTCATCTGCTCACACAGACTCATGTTCGTTCTGCTGTTGGACGTAAGGTTTTTATGCTATTAGTGCTTAGTGTATTTTTAGTTTATGTTTTTCTTAGTTCATATCCTAGATGTTATCATTGTTTTTCTTTTACATTTTTATTGTTGGATGTAACCGGGACCCTATGTACATAATTTCGCTCCACCACATGTACCCATGAGGTGCAAATGATAATAAAGAATCTCTGACTCTGACTCTGATAAAAGCTTGAATAAAACTGTTTTCAGGCAAAAGAAAGATGGTAAGTTGGTGTTGAAGAACAAAGAGACAAGAGTTAGAGTGATCAATAAGAAGTGTTCTCAAAGAGTGAACAAGACTGGCAGAGGAGCTAAATGTGAGATATGGCCGATGACAAAATATACTACACAGGTAAAAGTAAGCAGACTGGATGACATTATTTATGTGAGCTGTATAGGACAGAGTACTGTCACGGATGACACCCAAGCTTTTAACCTGAAGGAAACGGAATGTAATAGACGTGTCATTCTTGAGAAAAGAGCTGCTAGCTCCGGAAAGAGTTGGTTTTCTTCCAAAGAGGTAATCTTTAGTTTTGTCACCAATTTTATGAGGAGATTAGGGCCTATATGTGAACCAAATTTTTATTCTACACAAACAATCACAGAAGATGTTAGGTTGAAGTAGGCTTAGAAGGAATGCCGAGATGAGTTGCTATCTGCATTGCAATGAAAATTTATATTTAATTTACAAAAAAATATAACCAGTAAGTGTAGAAATTCCAGTGGTTCCCACCATTAATTACTGCATCGCACCTCCTGAGTGGCAGGCAGAGACAACTGGCCCCATCTGTTCTCTATCCAGCTGACAAGATTCCTCCAGTATTTAAGAATGAGCCCTGCAAGAACCCGACACTGGAGTGTTGGTTAACCAATGATTATACAACCTACAGCCTTAGTAAGATTATCTATGTGAAATATACTGACCTCGTATTCTCTCTGTGGTTCACACAGTGTTGAACCCTGTCTATTACATGTGGTTTTCTCCTTTCGAACTCCTAAGTCTCCTTGTTCCTCTTGGACAAATTGCTGTGAAGCTCACACCTAAAAACCAGTGGTGTAGTCATCGTGATACATGGGCATACAGAGTATACCCACTAGAAAAGCTTAAGAATTTCAGTATACCCACTTAAAAGTGTCCAATGATACATGACATATCATTAGGCACGTGTCATTGATACGCTAAAAGGCAGTTAAACGCTTCTGTAACAATATCTGTGTGCAGCACTTGTTTATTACTTTCGCTTATCCAGCGATTTATTGTATAATTAATACTTCTGTACTTACTACTTAATATTTTTCTTTGGTACTGTTATATAAATTCTATAACATGTTTTTAATACAAAGCCAACTGTTGTACAAAGTTTGTTGTTCATTTGTTCAAATATAAGCATCAGAGAAATTTTAAATGTTCAAAAGGTTTCAAAATCAAACTAAATTGATGACTATATTGTACTAACCAGTGTACTTAGGTTTTTAAGCACAGTATAGGGACCAACCGTGATAGTTTTACAATGGACGCTGGACATTTGTGCTCCGTGGCTTCAGCGGTATCCAATGTCTAAAGTAGAACTAACTTTAACGTGGTATACCCACTACAAATAATGTTGTAGTGAACTAAGCCTCAGGTCAAATCTGGCCCTGAGGGCCTTCCTGGGACAAGAACTGTCATTTCATTGATTTGAGTCCAGAAACACAAAATTAAGTTCATCCAGAGACTTTCTAAGTGTGTCCTGCACTGATCAATTGAAAGAACACTCTCTTTTTATTATCATTACTATTTTACAAATGTCTTGATAATCAAAAGCGTGTTTAATTCAAATCATTTTTAAATGTTGAAGTGAACTACTTATTTTAAGTCAACTGTGAAACAGTATTAATGATTTTTAATCCTCATTCAAAGTAGAAATCTAGTTAATGTCTGTTACAGAGTAATTATTCATTTTCTTGATCTTCTGTCTGAAATGAGCAGGTTGTAAGTCGGTCAAAAGTCGGAGACAAACGCAAACAAGTTTGTTGGAACGAACTGTCATGTTTTTAAATCCTCTCAGACGTAAGTAGAGAAGCTGGCACCTGTTTCCTCCCAACTCGCCTAAACATTTCTCTTGTCTGTCTCAAAAACATTTTCTGTCTGTTCCAAAACATTTTTCTGTTTTTCTGACTTCTAGTGACCTCTTACGTCACAAAAAACACACCCCTGATTGGCTCTTTCAGCCAATCAGGACTTCCCAAATGAACCGGAAACAGAACTCTTTAAATGTCGACACTTCCTAGTTCCAACCAGTGCGGTGGGAGAGCAGTTCAGTTCGGAGGGCAGAACCGAACAGAAAAGTTGCTGAAGAGAACAGGAGGTTCCAGACATGATCCGAAGTTCTTCCGAGTCTCGTGGGAATGATGGAATCTTCTACATCTGAGTGAAACCTCTGACGGACTCACAACTCATGTGAGCCCACCTGGGAGGTGAACGTGTGTTGAACGAAGTACCGTCACTACTTCGGACGATTCACAGCTGTTCCTACGGAGACGCTGGAAAGGTGGCGTTAAATGGAACTCCGTACCAGTGGAGACATCTTCTACAGGTAAAGAGTCGATTTCCACTACCTAAGTGTACCGAGGTGAAGCTGGGTTCGGACGGAGAGTGCCGTTCGTGTGTCGACACATATTCCCTCATCCATCTTTCCCTCTATTTAAACTCCTTCATTTCCCATCTTTAAAACTCTTCTATCTTGCCAGTAAATCATCCAGATATTTTCATAAATGTCTGATGTAATTAAGCTGTGTTATTGCTTCAATCAGAATAATCACGTGTACAATGTTTGATGTTAAACTTTGATTCTGTTAATAAATGACCGCATTCATTTTGATGGGTCAAAGAAAATTAACATCTCACGTCACTGATCTCTGTCACATATCTGTCAAGTAGCTCGAAAAAGAGAGAACCCGTTTAAATTAAGTATAATATCAGGTACTTGAACTAGTCCAGATATTATAACATGTAGTGGAGCTCCAAAGCTAACGAAGCTAACCGACCTGTCTCACTACAATGTAGACACCACTGCTGCAAACCGTACAAAAATCAAACACTCAAACGTCATTGACTCAGCCTTGCTCTCATGTCCAACCTGCCACTCCAATTGGTTACTCACTTACTTACCTGAATACCTCCATTATCTGCCTGGTCTTGGACTCTGCTGCTCTCCTATCTGTGCCTACATGACAAAAACACAACAAGAGAAGAATCTGCCACTTCAGCTAAATCTATTTATGCTCACTCCTATCTCCCACAGATCCTCCCACACTCCTCTTCACATTTTATTGTAAATAAATTACTTACCTTTATTTTCTATGTTCGCATATCTTCCTGGTTTTGGTACTTCACAAAGAGGCTCAATGAGAACCTGTATAAATAAAAGTTGAATGAAAGAGAAGCAAAGACAAAATCAAAAAAGTGGCCAAGAACAGAACCTTGGGGAATGCCGCTAGTGACTGGTAATGCTTTAGTGTTTGTGGCAAACACAAACACAATACATACATACATACATACATACACACACACACACACACATATATATATATATATATATATATATACATACCTTTTTACCTGCTTCGTTATTTTCAGGTCGTGGGGGTCACTGGTGCCCATATCCAGCTATGACTGAGTGAGAGGAGGGGGACACCCTGGACATGTTGCAAGTCCATCACAAGAACACATAGAGGCAAATGAAACAAAGAAATATTCACATTCTCACTCACACCAAGGAACAGTTTAGAGTTACTAATCATCCCAACATGTATGTTTTTGGGCTGTGGGAGGAAACTGGAACACCCGGAGGAAACCAACCTATGCCCGGAGAGAACATACAAACTCCACCCAGAAAGGCCCCTGGCCAGGATTTGATCCAGTGACCTTCTGACTGAGAGGCAGCAGCATATAGGAATTACATACAGACTAAGGTCTCTGCATGAGACTGAAAAAAAAGTCAAAATTTGGCAGTTTTATATGATGAAATATGGTCTTAATAACATTGTAATGTGTGTATTAGGTAAACAAAGACAAAATAATGTTAAAGTTTTTGACTTGATTTAAAGTATTCATCATCAGAGCACTGAGTTTTATGTCAAGTTCCTCTCTTTAAAGATCAGTGCAGCTTAAAAAAACTATGTTTCCAATTAAGATGAGGATCATTTAAAATGCAGTGAGTTAAACAAAAACTGTAAAGTTGCATAGTCTCATATACTGTACTACACTAACAAACAGAAGGATATCGCATTAACCTATTTATTATTAACCTATAAAGCTGACGTTTTGCCGCAGTGAAACCGCTGCAACAGTCTGCGCTTAATGGCATACTCAATTCTTCTTTTAATCATAAATACCATCATCTCATTCTTCCTCTTTCCTCTATACATTTCCCATCTTTAAGCTCTATAAACTAGGCCAGCATTTGTATCTGCATGTCAGCAGCAGTTAAATGCTTTGCAGTGTAGGCTAAAAGCAAGGCTGTGCATTTACTGTTTTAGTTGCAGCTTTATGGAGCTGCCAACTCCTCGAGTTGCTTCCATGTTTCACTTTAAAATGCTTTTCAATTTTATTTCAATAAAGAGGTGATACAATTTGCCCCTTATCTCTTGTATTTTGCTTTGTTCCTGAGGATGCATGCTTTTCTAATCTGCTGTTGTTTATAGCTTTTCCGTGCCATTTTAAAGGTGGATACCAATAAAGTTAGCTCTGACAGTGATTGTTTCTCACTCACAAACAAACTGAAACTGTAATTCACACAAACCTTGTTCAGCTGCCTGTCTGGAGAGAGATGGGAGCTGCTGGCAGGCAGTGTGATAGTCGTCTAATCTCTACAGCCACATGGAGAAGATGTATAGTTGCAGATTTTTTCTTTTTTATTCCTGTCTCTCCTCCAATATTTCTGTTCAACTGTCTGTGTCACTTTAGCTCCCTTTCCATTCAGCTGATATTACGGTAACAGTGTGTCAAAAAGATATTAATAGGAACAGGAATGTCCGTGAATGTTGATGTTTCACTGAACTGGGTTTAAGGCCTTTGGAATATCATGAAATATTTGTTATATTCAGCATAATTTTTACTATGAGCTCTTATTATTTACAAATAACTTGCTTTAGTTTTACAAAGTCTTGCCTAAATGATTATGCAATGGAGGAATGTAGCTAAAAAATGCTAGTCATCAAATGATTCTTCCAAACAAATTTTGAAGTACCTTATCATCAGCAAAAATGCAGGTACCCATTATTGTGTCAAAATAATAATAATAATAATAATAATAACTTGTATAAGTAAAAAAAAAAAAAGTATTGTCAATATTTGCAAACAATCTGCAACTGGCAAACCAACGACTTCTACAACCCGAAAAGGAAGAAGCAGGCAAAGATAATGGATGGATGGATAATGCATCATGAAGGACCCCACTCACCCAGCACACTCACTTTTTGACCTGCTCCCCTCAGGCAGGAGGTTGAGGAGCATTAAGTGTAGAGCCACTAGACTGAGGAACAGCTTCTACCCTGAAGCTGTTAGACTCATGAATTCCTAACCAGGATAATCACTGTGAAGAAGAAAAAAAATCACTGTAACTGTCAGCTAGAGCCACAATAAATTTGAGCTAAATATGTGTAAAATTTATTGCATCATCATTATTTTTTATGTTTTCTTTGGTTATTTTTGCTGTGGCAGGTGGCCATCTTGATTCAGATTGATTCCAAAAGTTATTTGATTAAAAAAAAAATACATACAGTGATGACCTTCAATAAAGTCCATCTAGTGGTTCATGTGTGGGTTTTTTTTTTTTTACTAAGAGGCAAATAAATGGGAAAGTACACCCACTCACCAACCCCCCCCCCCCCCACACACACACACACACACACACAGAGAGACACACACAATTAAATGATTTCCTGCTTCTCAAAGCAGCGGGTGATAATAATTAGCATAAATATTCAGGTACACTAAATGTCAGCTACACAGTAACTACAACCACAACAGCAGAATTAGTAAAAAGAGGTGGGAGCTGCAGTTCAAGGACAACCACTCTGGTATGTGGTAATACTGGACTGAGAAAAGTGTTGATGTAAAAAAGAGTGAGGTGTGAGGTCCAGATGAGAAGGTGGATTCTACATCACTTTAACACTGTGATTCAACAGGTGGAAGTGATTTGAACATCTGTTGTTTTCAGAGATTTCAGTTTCTGATGAAAAGACCCAATAAAATAAAAATAAAAAATGAATGTTTGAGAGTGAGTAGGACAAAATGATGGAACATTAGTCATACTGGTTCTTGTTTTTTCTGAAAATTCTTTAACACAACAACTTGTTTTCTGAATTGATCAGTTTTTATGTTAAGTTTTGCTCAGAAAGTTTCAAGGCTATAGGAAATGCATTTGTGATTAGAAGAAAAAAATAGAGTCTTACTCATCTCCTCCAACATGACAAATTACAGATGAGAAAATAAATTGTGATTTGTTTTGAAATGTTTTCTTCTGATTATTTTCTTCTTGATTTCCAGCACAGCCACAGTTCACCCACACAGGTGTTGTTGTTTTTTAACTTAGTTGATTGTATTCCAGGGGCCGTGTGGGTTTGAATTCAACCCTTTGTACTGTTTGTTCATGCATTTGTTCATAGATGAGCTGGAGTTCAAGCAGTGTTTTGATGCAGAGCTTTAATCGGCTACAACAAAACAGAGATGCTCTCAGTTGGCACAACACTGTCAGAGTTTACATTAGATTAGACAAAATTAACTTTGAGTTTTGGCCCCTTAATATTTTAATCAGTGGTGGGATGTAACAAAGTACAAGTTCATTCATTCATTCAACCTTTATTTAAACAGGTTAGTCCCACTGAGCCACGAGGACTCATTCACAAGAGAGATCTGGATTTTAACAAAGAATGATGACAACAGTGGACAACAACAACAATAAACATTCACAAATGATTCATACAAATTTAAGTTGCTTTTTTTTTAACAATTGAAAACAAAATGATAATTAAAAGGAGAAAGAAACGTAGTGAAAAAACAGCTAGATTACAAGGCCGTGTAGAAAACTAAAAACAGGAACATGTCTGCATTGGTTCTTGCCAGGAACTTAGCAGATGTTTGAAGCCACTTAGAGAGGTCAAGGTCGAGAGCTTCAGATCTTGTTGCAAGATATTCCAGGAAACAGGAGTGGAGTAGAAGAAGGCCCTTTTGGCAAGTTCAATCCTCACTGAGGGAACACTGCAGGTAATAATGTCCTGAGAGCTGCACTCACGCAGTGACATGTAGGATGAGATGTATGAAGGCAGCAGACCAAGAAGTGATTTAAAGATGAAGTACTTCATTACTGTACTTAAGTACATTTTTCATGTATCTGTACTTTACTTAAGTAGAGTTAAACGTGGGTACTTTCTGCTTTTACTCCACTACATTTTACATTTTTTTACATTTTACATTAAGTATTTGTACTTTCTACTACTCTACATTTCTATAATGCATTGTGTTACAAGTTACATCCACGTTGTGTTTTTTTTTTATTGTTCGTTAGTTTGAATGTAACCAATGGCGAGAGTGGAGTTGGTCCATTGAATCACTGCAAAGTGATCAGGTAACGTTAGACCCACCTTCAAGTAGAGCTGGACCAATGATGTATATTCTAGTATATACATCATTGAGCTGGACGAACCCACAGCACCGCTAACACACCCAAAACAGATTTCATCGCAGAAAGTCATCCAGAAGATACACGCCACCTATGGCCTAATTGAAAGACTATTCGGTACAGCAGGACAGATTCTCTCTCCCAAAAGAGCCAGACTGGACTCAAAAATTTTGAAAACCAACTTCTTCTGAACTTGAGCAAAAAATTCTTGCTGCAATAATAAAATGTATCAGTTCATTGGATGTTAGGAGACAAGAGATGTCTCCAAATGTCTCGACACTCGGGTTCAAGTTTTGAAAATGGTGTCAGGAAGTTAAAATATTGTTCAATATTGACCCATTACAAGGTTGAATAGACAGTATTTTAACTAGAGTTGATGACAAACTGGAGTTGAAATGATCAGAGTCTATTCCTTTGTTAGGTCTAAGCTCCTTATTTCAGGCAGATCACTTTTACTTAAATGTGTTTACTGCAGTTAAAAAGACACTTTGGTTTTCTTTGTGTTAAATAAAAACTTTCAAAAGTATAATCATTCCTCTTTCTTATTTTTTTTATGTCATTCAACTCTGCAGGTCATCCCTGAAATTCTGACGCACAGAATCACAAGTCCAAGAGTGAACTGTGTCACAGAGTAAACACAATAAAAACATGTATTACATGCAGCATTGTTCATTAAAATCATACAACACTATTAATGTATTACAGAAAATATACATACGGTAAACACACTTAATGATATTGTAGACCATTGCATTAGGTAATACATTCAGGAAGTACTTTTACTACTAATACTTTAAGTATTTTTAAAAGCAAGTACTTGCTTACTTTTACTCAAGTAAAAATAATAATGTGGTAGTTCTTCTTTTACTAAAGAACATTTGCCTGTTTATTCATACTTTTACTTAAGTAAAGTGTTTGAGTACTTTCTCCACCACTGATTTTAATCCATCTATTTGAACATTGTCCCATTGTACACTATGATCATCCATTTCCTTTACCAGCAACTTCATTCAACTCTGCATAATTACAAACATTCAACATCTGGAAAAGCTGTGCTCCTTTACCAAAGTGTCCTTTTCATCAAGAGATACTTGATGCAAAGGCATTGAACACGGTAACTAACGTTCATAATCCAGTTCTTCTGAAAACTTGACATCTAAACAGTTAATGTCTAATTATGTGTAATTATCACCCGCTGACAAAGGTGCATCAGCAGGTTTTGTGTGCATGTTTGTTTGTGGGTTTGGAAAAATATCTCATAAACCAGTGCATGTTTTGTTTTTTAATGGAACTTTCTGAAAGTAATTATTGGATGTACATCTGCAACTCATACTGTAAACCTTTGGAGACAACTGCATTCAAAGTGGCTGCCACCTTAGCTATTAGATGATTTTAGATTATATACTTATAGCAGGAAATAAGCATATACTTTTAAGAGATATATAAATATTCCGACATTATGCAGCGATCACTTGCTAATAAATACATATATGTATGTACAAAGTAGTTTTTGCTAAATAATAGGAGACACTTGGCATAATTTTAGGCTATAAAAGATTGAGTTCCAAGAGCTGTTCTCTTTTCTTTTTAAGGTCTGCGTGTGCCTTCAAAACAGTAGCAAAATGTCAAACCCACTTTTACAACCTAATTTTCATCCTAATTTTACAAGTTAAAGTCAACTTACTATCAATTTGCAGAACACAAATTCTACAGCAAACTGAATGATCCAAGCTCATCTGACTTCCTGTGCACGGGTAAACAAACATTTGAATATTCGCGTGCGACAAAACCTTTTTAGACAGTGCTGAAAACAGAATCCAGTGAGGAGCACTTTTCTATTAGTTCGACTTATTCCAACTTTTGTTAGAATGAACTCCAACAGCCCTGTGTTTGCCTGAGGAGAAATAATAAAATCATCACTCCTCCATTCTTCACAAAGCCAAAAAATGTGACAGTATTTTATGTAAAGCATTGGATGACTGTCGTTACGGGGCAATTATTGAGAAAAGTTATTGTTTGACAGTCAGCAGTAACTCCTACCTCCTGCTTCTGACGCAGCTTGGGGACTGTGCAGCAGCTCTTTGATTGCAGCTCTAAACGGTGCGTTGAAACAGGGCTGCAATATTGAAGAAATGATCCTTAATAAGGTGAAATTGAGCTTCATAACTACCAATCACTCTGCTTGCCTGGCAATCATGTCCAGAGGCTTGAAGTGCTGATTGGTGGCCCGCTGTTAATACTCAGAGACTGCTTGGTGTGAATATGAACACAGCTTGCACTCCTCCATGTGCGTATGAACAAACATGTCTGTGTACGAGAGAATGAATGTTGACTCTCTCCATTTCCCCTTTTTTAGACATAAACACACACTTTTTTTAATTAAAGCAAACAAATGTGGCATGTCTTGATAAGGGCATAATCTGATCTTCAGAAATAATCTTGACCCAATTGGCATTGACTAAATTTCAGTAAATACTTTTCCAAATTATCACACTACAACTACTACTACCTGTGAAGTACTTATTCATACAAATTCATCCTACTTGCACCGTTATATTCTACCATGTTGTTGTTTACTATATTTCTTTTGGATCTTGTAAATATTAAATTTCTTTTTCACTTTTTGCTACTTTATCTTGTACTCCTATTGCATGCGTTAGAATTTTTGTGTTTTTTGTTGTTGTTGTTTTATGTCAAGTCGAAGTCTTTTCATCCTGAACATTTCATTGCATTGTCAACCCTGTGTTCATCTGCATATGACAAATAAACAACATAACATACTGTATACATGTAGAACTAATTACTTTTTGAAGCCAACTCAATTCAATATGGCTACCAGAGGTAACTTTTAGACAATAGAAAACACAAAAATAGCACAAAAATTAAATGTTATATTCTAGTTGTTAAAAGGCATCCTGAACTCTGAGTGTGGCACGAATGGGTGAGAGCTTTGCTTAAAACTTTGGCAATAACTGTTGGAGCCAGTTTGTTTGTTAGTAAAATATCTCATGAGTCACTGGACAAACTTTATTGTAACTCCAACTTCTCTGGCTTCAGTGAATTTGTGAGAAAACGAGCTAAAATTTAATGTGGTAGTAGTTCAGTTATGAGTATGAGCGTTAATAGATCAGATTTTGTGACGTCAAATGCAGATTTGCACAATATTTTCCAGATTTGAACTAAACAGCTATAACTGCATTGTTTTCCAAGATAAGATGATCTTAGATTAAACGCTTGCATGAATGTCAGTGTAGTATGACAAATATATGAGATATATGCATACTTTTTCACGAGTTCCTCATCTTTCTGACTGTGTAAGTCGTGCATTGAATTTTAACAAAAATGTAACGAGAGACGTTATTTATCTTTGACCCATCAAAATGAATGCGGCCATTTATTTTCAGAATCAAAGTTTAACATCAAACATTTACATTAATTTGGCAAAATATGAAAATAATAACAGACAAGTTTCACAAATAATGAACTTCAAATCACTCGGCGGTGATTTGAGGACTTTGCTTCAGATATTTCTAAAATATCTGTACTGATTTTATGAGAAAGAGGAGAGTTTAAGATGAAATGGAGATTTATCTTACAGGGAAATATGTGAGGAAATTAATATCTGTTGACCAGAAATTGCACGCTCCATCAGATCTCAGCTTGCCCACGGTACACTTGGTCGAAGAAGAAACCTTTACCTGGTCGACGATAATCGGCTCAGTAAGAATCCTTCAGACTCTTTTCAGCGTCTCCGTTGAGAACAGCTAAAATCCTTCGAGAGTCGTGCGTGGGTCGTTCAAACAGAAATTATAATTCCAAAACGTCTCTGGATCATCCTGAACGCGTTCTGCATCCAAGAACTCTGAACTCCTTTCATTCTTCAACTCCAGCAAATCTTTTCCTTCTTAGGAACCGACTGCACTCTTTTACTCTCAGCAACTCTTCATTGTCTAAGTCTCTCAGACTCTCAGACTCTCAGACTCTCTCATGAATTCTCCTGAATTCTCTTCCATTCTAACATGAACTGGGGAAGTTGCCACATTTTAAATGGGTCGACTTCCGGTTCAATTTAGAGCTTTCTGATTCGTGGATGTACCAGAAATAGAGGTGTGGTTTGTGATGTAAGATGTTATCATAAGTCAAGGATTGTTTTCAACATACAGAAAAGATTATTGCAGACGACCAGACTTCGTGGAGTCTCACGCTGTTGTATCTTCTCAAATAGTAAAACATGACATTTCTTCTCAGTAAACATTTTAGTTGACCAAGACTCGACCTTTCACATACTTACATTACTTGGCTCATTTCAGACAGAGAATCAAGAAATGCATATTAACCTGATTTCTTCTTTGAATGAGGAATAAAAATCATTACTTACTGTTTATGTAAAATAAAAATGAGTAGTTCTTTTCAACCTGTAAGCATTGAATGGAACTAACACAATTTGATTATCAAACATTTGTAAAACAGTAATGATTATAAAAATTGTCTTTTCTGCTTGGTTAATTCAAGAAAGAAAGTCACCAGATGGCTCAGACTGTATTCAGATCAATGAAAATAACAGTCTCTGTCCATCTGATAGATTTGAGGTCATCAGGGTCAGATCAGGGTCAGATCAGGTTCACTACATCAGTGAGTGATGAGCAAATGCTTGGCTTATTTATTTATTTATTTATTTATTTATTTTTATAGGTTGAAACCTATAGTAAAATAATAGGCTCAATGGGACTAACCTGGATAAGTAAAGATTGAATGAATAATAATAAATGCCAGTGAAGATTCACTGTCCTTCCACCTTCAATCAAAACCAAATGGACTATTTTTTACTCTTGAAGACTTTTTACTTCACGTCTCAAGAGCTTTTTTAAGTCAAAATGAGAGGTGCATGGTTTCGAGCAAAAGGTTTTCAATCAATCAATCAACATTTATTTAGACAGGTAAATCCCATTGAGCCTCGAGGACTCATTTACAAGAGAGACCTGATTTCAACAAAGAGTGATGACAACAAAGGACAACAGCAACAACAATAAACAGTTATAAAAAGTCATAATACAGATTTTTTTTTTTTTTTTTTTTTTTTTTTACAAATTGGATGGCTAAAAGGAAAAGGTAACAAAAAAAAACAAACAAAAAAAACAGCTAGATTCTAAGGTGAATGTAGAAAACTAAAAACAGGAACATGTCTGCATTGGTCCCTGCCAGGAGTCCAACAGATTCTTAAAGCCACTTTCATTAATCAAGAAGAATCCCAGTTGTTTTGATTAAACTTTTTAAGATTATTGTTGTATTTTTCTTTGTGTGTGTGTGTGTGTGTGTGTGCGTTTGGTCTTCTAAAGAAAGAAGAAATATTAAACATTTTTACATTTGAGAATACCTCTTCCAGTTGCTTCTACTATTTTCTTCCCGTCTCTATTATTTTCTATTCCATTTTTTTTTTTTACTTTTATTTTCATTCCTAATATAGTTCAATCAATGTTTTACTCATGTTGATGGGAATTTGTTCCCCCTCTCTTCACGCATCAGTGTTACTTGCCTCTTTGTTTTCTATTCTTTCTTTATTTTCTTCACCTTTTACCATCATCTCCTTAAATTCTATTTATCTTGTTTCTCCTCTTTTGATATGAACAATAATAATAATAATAATAATAATAATAATAATAATAATAATAATAATAATAATAATAATAATAATAATAATAATAATAATAATAATAATAATAATAATAAT
>NC_056498.1:67549460-67574280 GCF_014905685.2 Nematolebias whitei | reverse complement strand
ATAATAATAATAATAATAATAATAATAATAATAATAATAATAATAATGCAATGTGGTGCAACTGGAAGAACTGCTGCCTCTCAGCTAGAAGGTTGCCGGTTCAAATCCCGGTCCAGAGGCCTTTCTGTGTGGAGTTTGCATGTTCTCTACGTGCATGCGTGAATTTTCTCCGGGTACTCCGGTTTCCTCCCACAAAAACATGCATGTTAGGCTGATTGGTAACTCAAAATTGTCCCTAGGTGTGAGTGAGAGAGTGAAAGGTTGTTTGTCTCGTTTGTCCCTATGTGTCCCTGTGATGGACTTGCGACCTGTCCAGGGTGCACCCCGCCCCTCACACAGTGATTGTTGGACATGGGCACCGGTGACCCCTGTGACCCAAAATGGAAGAAACGGGTAAAAGATAATGGATGGATGGATGAATAATGCAATGTAGCTTTTCAAACCAACAACTGATCACTAGATAAACTTCAGAATCAGATCAGTTTAAACTTCTTAAGTTTCAACTAGAAGAAGTCTGAAGTCATCTTGTTCCATCCCAATGGCACGTCCATGAACCACTACATTGACATTTCCTCTCTAGCTCCGTTAGAGAAACAAAGAGTCATCAATTTGGGAGTGATAATGGACCCTTCCATAAAACTTAACAGTCATGTAAACATGATTGTTAAATCCTGTTTTGTCCAGCTGAGGCGACTGTCCAAAAAGAATCTTGAGACAGTGATCCATGTGTTCATAACATCCAGGCTCGATTACTGCAATGCACTTCTGTTTGGTATCAATCAATCCTCCATGGCACGTCTGCAACTGGTCCAAAATGCAGCAGCCCGATTTTTAACTGGTACAGGCCATAGAGAGCACATTACTCCAGTTTTGGCCTCCCTGCACTGGCTACCATTCACTTTCATATCCAGTTCAAAATACTCATGTAAGTTTTTAAATCACTGAACAGTTCTGCCCCATCCTATCTCACTGATCTTCTACAGCCATATGTCCCACCGCGCGCTCTGAGGTCAGCAGACCAGAGGCTTCTTTCAGTTCCAGGCACCTGTTGCAAGCCCAGAGGTGACAGGACTTTCTCTGTTGCAGGACCAAGACAGTGGAATGAGTTGTCACTGCGTGTCAGGCAGGCTCCCACACTCACAGTCTTTAAGTCTCACCTGAAAACCCACTTTTATTTCCTTGCCTTTGACACGGTGTGATTAGTTTTGGAACTGTCTCTAGTCTACAGTGTTGACCACTTAGTTATTATCCACTGCTATTTGTATCTATATTTTTATTTTATGTTTTCCTGTCCGCTGTGCTTGTTTGTTTCTATTGTACAACACTTTGGTTGGCCTTGTTGCTGTTTTAAGTGCTCTGTATATAATTGGTATGGTATGGTAGACCACCAAGATAAATCTATATTTTCCTTCCTCCTAATATTCTGAAAGGAACAAACATTTTCTTGTTGAAAGTATTCACACAGCCTTTGTCACTTAGTGATGCAATTTATCTAATGTGCAAACACAGTAAAAGCTGCATTGACAGCTGACAAAGAGCAAAGGTCAAAGGAAAAGTTTACAAGACAGTGGTGAGACCAGCTATATTGTATGGTCTGGAGACAGTGGCATTGACAAAAAGACAGGAGAAATAACTGGAAGTGGCAGAAATGAAGATGCTAAGGTTCTTCTTAGGAGTAACAAGGCTGGATAAGATTAGGAATGAGATCATCAGAGGTACAGCACAGGTTGAACAACTGGGAGATAAAGTTAGAGAGGCCAGCCTGAGATGGTTTAGACATGTCAAGAGGAGGGACTGTGGGTATATTGGTAGAAGGATGTTAGAAATGCAGCTGCCAGGAAAAAGACAAAGAGGAGATATATGGATGCAGTTAGAGAGGACATGGAGGTAGTTGGAATGAGGACAGAGGATGCAGAGGACAGAGTGAGGTGGAGGAGGATGACTCGTTGTGGCGACCCTGAAGAGGGAAAAGCCAAAAGAAGAAAAAGAAGAAGAATCAACCACAACTAAAAGAATCCCTAACATTTGAATAAATTGAAAAAGGAAGCAGCATTTAGATGTAGAGGAAAACGGTTGTTTTTGTGGGTTATTGTGTGAAAGCTGAGGTAACACAAAGCAATGATCTGTACTTTTTATCAGGAATTATGATTGAGGAAAAGAACATTTACTATATAAATGTTAATAAAAAAATAAGTAGAGAAATGGGAAAGATTCTTAAATACTAAAATCCCCAAATGCATCTCACTGTCATCATTATATTAGTTTTATTAGAAGTTGAAAGAACAGATAACATTTTACACATACTGTATTAAACATTCTGAGTCTGACAACAACAACAACAACAACAACATTAATAATAACTAGGATTACAATAGGCCTTCGCAGCGCTTCGCTGCTCGGGCCTAATAATAATGTACAGTACATTCACTCTGTCCAATTTTCGACTTTTCTGCAGGCACAGCAGGGTCGCCTTATTGCTTTCTGAAGGACCCTTCGTAATTTCAAGATGGCGGCGTCCGTGCGCCTGTGCAGTGTCCTCCGGTTCACAATTGGAGGTGAAATAATTATTTTCTTTTGTAAACAGTATTGTTGTTATTATAGTTCAGTTTGAAAACGGAAATGTGTTTTTTTTGTTGTTGTTAGAGAAATGAGTCTGTTTGTTGCCGAAGGTCAGCTGTGTTCTGATTCTGGAAGCCTGGTGGTGTCGCATGCTTTGCTAGCATAAACCGTAATTAACATTTGTTAAGGTTTACTTTGACTTTTGACTTTATTAAATGTGTTTTTTTTTGTTTGTTTGTTTTTTTTTTTTGGGGGGGGGGGGGCATCAATATGAGTTTTAACAAGTTTTCAACCTAGCTAATCGTGATCACTGTGGTTTGACATCTGTATTTAAAAAAACAAACAAAAAACGACTTCTTCAGATTGAGTTTGAAGCTCAACAATATAATAATAAAAGTGTAAAAAAAATAATTTCCGCAGTCTTTTCTACATTGATAGGTTTTTATTTAAACTAATTTAGTTGGAAATGTCCTAACTGAGGCATTGTTAAGATTTTAGAACACTGTGTTGTTTGCCCTTTATGTTCCTCTTTTTCAAACTACTTATAAAATCAGTATATGATGTGGCGTATCTTTCACGGGGTGACTTTTAAAACACAAAATAATACATAAATAAAATTGAATTTTGATTTCCTTTTCCCAAAGTTATTGTTTTTAGCAGCTATCAATCACTTAAAACTAAGCTGTAGTCTTGTTACAAATATCATGGTTCTAGTTGTTTGTTGCAACCAAGATTTTTTGTTAGCTCTTGTTTAACAAAGGTTGCTTTGAAATTTTGAGCAAACTGACAACTTTGGATACTGTTGTATACATTAGATTGGATCTTCCCTTTTTCCCCGTGTTAATCATAAAAGGGAAGCAATATGGAAATACAAACAAAAACTGAATTCTTAATAAAATTAATTCAAAGTAAATTGCAATTAAATAATCTGAGAAATATTATTATTATTATTTCTACACTGATCTCTTTAGGGAACAACATTTTTAACTAAGCTCTGGGATTTGTTTACAAACAAATATTTTAGAATCATTGAGTTAGACTAGTTGGCATAATCCTTCTGACTAACTTGGGTTTGAATTGTCGTGTTGTTGCGATAGTGCCAGCAACCAGTTTTTTATGTTCCCATTTTGTGTCTAAAGTTAAATGGCAACATGAACACTCACCCTAGAAACAAGGAACACTATATTGAATTGAAAACTATCGGTGCACCGATTTCAGTTTTCTGGCCGATCACCGATTTCTAAAAAGTCAGAGCTGCCGATTCCGATTTTGGCCGATACTGATTTTGTTTTATAAGCAACACTGTCAGGTGTTATAAGGTCACAATACACCTTCAGTTTTCTAATCTTATTTTATTGAAAAACATACCTTTGAACAATATAGAATAGAATAGAAACAGCCTTTATTGTCCCACGGATGGGAAATTCAAGTGTAACGGCAGCAACAGATAAAAAGATTTCACACAAAAAGTTCCTAAATGTTAATAAACTATACAATATATAAGAAATAATTTAAACAATACCAATAATAACGTTCAATATGTATTGGAACATTGAGAATGGCAGACTATTTACAGTACATTATTATAGGCAGAGTGTGTGTTTTAACAGAGGTCAGCATGTATTTAATCCTTATTGAGTTTGTTGGGAGCAGTGATATCCTATAAACAATACAAACTTGTTTTAACTGGCCATGAGGTAGTGCTCTGAAATATAAATGAAGTTCATAAAATTTTTATGAAAACTAAAAAAATCTACAAAATCGGTTTCTCACGCAAGTATCAGCCGATTTCCCAAAAATAAGGAAATGGGGGCCAGCCGATTTATCGGTGCACCCCTATTGAAAACTATTAGGTGATTTACACAGAATAGTTTTACACAAGGACAGTTAACTTTTGTCCTCAATATTTACATTCATGAATAATATGAGAACTGAGTGCAATAACTTGAGAAAATAACCTAAAAATTGCTGTGTTGTTTCATACTCAATATTTCAGTTTTTACAAAGCCTTCCAGCACTCTGAGAAAAACTTAATTTGTCTTTTCTGGTTTTAACATTCTGCTTGACTTTCCTGTCATGTTGTGCACAATGTAACAGTCCAACGTCACATTTGACCATTTTTTGAGTTGGTGCTTGTGGTTTTTGAGCACAGTATATTTTATATTCAACTGTCTCGTGGTGCATGTCTCTTATAGGTGCAGCATCACGCCATACTGTAGGGAGTGCTGTCCAGATGTCTCACTTGGCGAGCCGAGCCACAGCTGCCTCTTTGCAGAGGCAACCCTCATTTCCACCAGTCCCACTAACATCATGGCAGCAGAGCAGATGTAGCAGCTTCTTCAACAAGTGTAAGTGGATGATCATTTTTCACACTGAAACCCAACAAGAGCAACTATCTAATAATAAGACTAAGAAAAGCACAGACAAGTCTTAGTGCAAATGATTCTGTGTTGCTATTAATATTTGATTTCCTCGTAATGGAATTGATTCACATTATTATTATGATCACATTAATACAGACATGAGCAGAAATATTGTGATTTTGTCTTGTTCAATTAAATTTGTACTTTGGCCCAAATATGTTGGCAAAATGCAAAAACAAAAATGCATCTTCAATGCCGCATTAACTAATTTGAGTGCAAAAAATAAATAAAAAAGAAAGCACTTCTACTATTTTTATTAGTATGTAACCAAAATTTAAGACGGATGATTTAATTCACTTTAGGTTTATTTAAACACAATGCTTGCAAATTGATTTAGTTCATCTTTGCAATCGCTTTGTTCATAAGCCTTTTACCAATCACCAGTCAAGTTTTAAGAATGCAAAAATGTTGCCAAACAATAATGACAAATACATAGAAATAACACAAACCAAACGGAACACAAATGCACTATCATAATGAAAAACCTGTCAAAATATTAACAACTAAAATTATAAAACTATAAAAATAGAAAGCGTTTAGATATGTGACTAGAAGTTACAAAGCGCAACATTTTTGAAAAGCTAGATAAATGGAAACAAAAAAGGAACAAGGTGGACAAAAAAATAAACACAATTTTTAAAACTATGCAAAATTTAACACATAACTACATTTAATAGCAGGAAAACATACAAGTAAAATAAGTTTTTTTTAAATCCTCGTATTTGCTCTTCTAGTCTCTGAAGTGTAGTTTTTGTTTTACTCCTTTTTGCTGCAGTTCAGCAGATTTACTTTTTACAGATATTATAAAGATAAACGGCTTCAATTGATGACTTGTCTCTTTGTTGTTTTGATCTAATCCCAGCAGCCGGGCTGTAAAATCTTGTGGAGAATCTTTCGAAAACCATAGAAGCTTTTACATCACCTGATAGGGATCCAATTATCGGGTTGTATTTACACCTTTGTTGTGTTTGTGTGAAAGGATTTTTCTCTTCAGGCAGGTGCGTGTAAGTAGATCTTATTTGAACATGTCGGATTGTTGACAGTGTTTCAGGACAATTTATATTGTGCTGTCAAAACATGTCCTTACTCGTGTGTCTTTTTTTCTCCTCTTCCTGACCGCCTTCATAACGGCTTCTTCTTTTTGAGTCGTATGGATGTGCAGGCTGAGGGACTTAAATGCTTTGTGGCTGTCAACATGTGTGACTCACAGTTTGCATTGCCATCACAGGACAGCACAAACACACACAACCTGTCACCATACACAGACTAGGATTATTTTTTTTGTTGGAAGTAAATATTTTATTTTCATCTTTCAGGTTTCATACAGATCTTCAGACTGCTTTTTATTCTGTAGCTAGAACGCTGCAACTAAACTGAGTCTGCTTTACTTCATGTCCACTTTAGTTGTAACATTGAGTGTTTGTTACATTTGTATGGCTTTGGCACTCCTATCTGTCATGTTTACTTTTATTTATTTTTTTGTATTTTTCCATAAGTAGAGGCCACGAGGTCCCTACACCATGAACACTCTTTTAGTTAGGGTTAGTTGAATTTGTGTTAAGATGCCATGTAGGCTACTCATCTAACATAATGTAGTGTAGTGGCTGTTAATCCAGTCCTCCAGGAAGGGAAAACATGACATTTTTTGCTAAATAATAATTACGCTGTTACTGCAATGCTGTTAAATTCAAGTAAGACTATCCTTAGCTGTCCATTCAGCCTTAACTTTTAGAAAAGTGTCATTTTGAATTGTTTTCAATGTTTTAAAGTTGTACACACTCACTGCAGCTATGGCACACTAATCTGAATTATGACAATATGTTATTGTAGTCAAACTTAGTCTGTGCAGTCTTGTAAAAATGTCACTCAGTTTACTCAAATTGTGTGTAAATAGCATAACTTATAACTTATAATTTCCCCTTGGGGATTAATAAAGTATACTGAATTGAATTACATCCATACTCTTGCTAGGAAGCCGAGAAGAAAATCAAAACAAAGCAACGATGTTTGAATGAGATTAATGAAGCTGTAACATTTTCTGACAAAGACTTATGAGCTGCACCTGCTATATATCTTTTGGAGAGTTTTACACAGAACAATAAGATACAAATCAGATTGTTTTGATGGTTTATTGTTGTTACCTCTGTTTGTGTTTACAGTGACGGCAGACCAACTATGGAAAGGTGTGTTAGCAGAAACTGGTGCCGGCAGGAAGGGCAGAGGGAAACGAACAAAACGAACACTGAAGAAAGACTTGAACCGAGGACAGTATATTGGGGAAGGTAAAACATGATCTGTTACTTTCTGGATTATGTTTGATTTGTTTTTGATTACCTGTGTAAAGTTATTTTTTTTATTATAAATTTGATAAGTCTTATTGTCCAAGTTGGATCACCCTATTTTCTCTTTTATATATGCATTTTGTACTTTCGTCTCCTCTGTTGTTAATTTTAGCCCTGCCTCTCAAAAGTTGTAACTTGGGTGTCAAACTAACGCTAACGAGCAGCTGACTGGCACAACACACTGGAATATCCATAACCAAGTGTTGATTAATTTATTAAACAGCTTTGCTAAAGAAGAGAATCACTCTGCCCTCTTTTATGATTTTTCTTTTCTTTTTCATTGAGTCTCTTTCTGTGCCTCTCTAACTAAATATCACATATTCATCAGCACATTCACGTACAGCTCTGTCTGTTGTGTAAAAGTCTTTCAATTGTAACTTCCGAATGCATTTAAATTAATAAAGCTCTGTAGATTAAATAGGCAGATTTATTGTGCTGTTATTTTTAAGTATACGCATATATTTTATTTCTTGATTCTCCACACAAGGATGATACACTTAAAGGAATATTACTTGATTACTATTATTAGCACTATTTATTGCCCACTGCCAAAAGGTAAAACATGGGCAATAATGATTTTTGTCTGTAGTGTTTGCAAATATCTCATGAACCACTGAAGCTCTCTAAAAATAATCATTGCATCTGCAAATGATGAACTTTTGGAGTCAACCAATTCAAGATGGTGATAACAGTCAACTGACCATAGTATAGAGCTGTCATTTCTAACCCGTACCCAAAGCCCGGACCGACCCAGTTTAGGGCCGGGCCGTTATAATGTGATTAATGGTGGTCTTGGCCGGTCTTGGGCTTTTAATTAAGGGTTAAACGACTACATATTTTAAAAAGTCGACTTTAACATGATTAAGGCTGGGTTTCCTTTCTAAAAAAATTGGTACCGGTGTCGGTACCTTCACTTCAGTGTCAGTTCCTGGACGGTTCTTTTTTCGGTACAGATTTTGTAATTACTATTAATTCTAACAAAGAAAATTACTTTACACATTACAGTACAAATCTTGAGTTTTATTTTTTAACTTTGTTTTTTTCTATTCCAAGCAGTTTTCTTACATAAAAATAAACAAATAATTTCCAGGTCAAAAGACCAGTTTCAAACCAGTGACACGCCAGTGTCTAATGCTCACTGCTACACACTGAGGACCTTTTCACTGAACAGTTTTTCTTCAGAAACATCATGTCTGCTTTCTCTGGACACAAACAAGCCCGCTCCTGGCTGATGGTGTCTCCAGCAGTAGAAAATGTTCACTCTGAGGCTGTAGATGATGCTTGTTGCACACACAGATACCTGGGTGTCAAGTTTGACAGCACTGACATAGTGTCCCTCACATTCCACCAGCAGGTCACTGGATTCACTGAGGTTAGGGCTGATGCAGACTTCTGTTCCTCTGTGTCTCTGCCTGAATCTTCTCTGTGATTCTCTGGGGGTTAGGGCTCTTATCATCTCCCTAATTGACATGAGAACACAAAACATCAACAATAACATGGTTGTGTTATTATTGCTCAAAAAACATTATCTAGGCTGAGAGATAAAAGCTTAACTGTCAACAAAATCCTTTACAGCTTACTTATCTCCACCATGCAGCCTCCACTGTACAAAAAGGCAGCAAACTTTGAACAACAAAGTTTGTGACTGTCCTGTGGCTCCACCTCACTTTTCTTTTGTCTGTCTCTGTCCTCCTCACATCTGGGCCAGAGGCTTCTGTGAGGAGAATATAAACAAACAGTGAGCATGAGGTGAACTGTTTAACATGCTGACCGGATGGATGAGCACAGTTTTACAAGCTTCATCTGTTACTGTCAATCTTTTAGTTAGCTTTTGATTTTAGCTAGTTACATAGATAGCCATAAAATAAAGCTACACACTAATATCTTAAAGTTAGCGTTACATGGATTCTAGTTTAATTCACCGCGATGCACCTATTAAGCTGCAGTAACGTTAACAAACGTAATCTTACCAGCTGAAATCACACACACAGCTCCGTCCTCGGAGTGAAGCAGAGTCCGGCCGTGGAGATGTTGAATCAGGTCGTTCAACACTCACAGGCTGACTTTAACTCTGAGAGAGGAGACTGCTGTTTTTCTCTCTCCTTGCAGAAAAACACAGAGCAACTTTCCGCTCGTAAATTGAAGCCGTTCGACAACACACGCGCTGCACACATGAACCCCGTCTGTGGGTGTCACCAACACCATAGACCTACAGCTGTAGGGCAGCTCTATCCAGCTTTGGGTGTACACATGTAGTTTGTCATATGTCTGCATCTTATCTGCCTGCGTGCTGAAACCACGTGACACGTTACAGCCAATACCAAAACTTGAAACTGAAAGAAGAGTCATGTTTCAATCCATACATCTACAGACGCAGTTCGGTCGGTGCCATAAAAGAACCTTGGTTCGGTATACAGCCCTAAACATGAT
The DNA here is from genome assembly GCF_014905685.2 of Nematolebias whitei. Classification (NCBI taxonomy): domain Eukaryota; kingdom Metazoa; phylum Chordata; class Actinopteri; order Cyprinodontiformes; family Rivulidae; genus Nematolebias; species Nematolebias whitei. The sequence continues at coordinate 67,564,526 of NC_056498.1, read as the reverse complement.
AAAAGTCAAGTCAACTTTGACTAGTCAATGACGTCATAGAGACTCAAGACGCTACAGTAAATTAGCAAAAAAAAAAAAGGAAAAAAGTCATTTATTATTTACCCAAAAAGAACAACAAAACATTGGGCATATATTTATGCTCCTATCATTTATCATACTGCAAATAAGTCAAAGGAAATGCAAAACTATTATCAAGCTGCAAAAATGCTGCTGTTTTTAGTTTTATTTTATTTAATCCACCATGTGGATTGGGTGGAATAAGGTTGGGAACAGCGGGTGGATGGGGGGTGTCACTAGTCGCCGTGAAACAAAAAAACTCTCAAGACGACCTATAATCGACTAGTTGATTGGTCTATTCAACCCCTACTTTTTATTAGGTCAGGATCAGCCTCGATCTAATTATATGATAACATGGCCTGCCATACACCCATCAGCCGCACGCGGCCATTTGACCACGCGCTGACCAGCCTTGAAAGAGGTAAAACAGTTCAGTTAAGCTTCAGATGGGATTGTACTGACAGGCAGCGATCCATCGCCCAAATAGACGTTCATTCAGCCACTGCATTCAGCGGACACTCGCGGCCGACGACCCAAACAGGTGAGATCCCAAAGCAGACTTTTGTGTCAGAGCTGTCCGTGTGTCTCAGCAATTCAGAACAATGCAGGCAGAAACAGAGTTTAAATGCCTTTTTGCAGCTATGAAAGGACAAACACCTCTCATCTCCGAATCTTCTGCCCCGTTTATTCAGCTGCGCGTCCTAGACCGTTAATAACTAATTAAAAACATTGTTTTTTTTCCGGGTTCTGACCTGTAATTACTGTTAATTCATCGGGTCGGGTGGGGATCGGAAATTATGACTGCAGGCTGGGGCCGGGTTGGATCAGATTTTTTGGGCCCGAATGCAACTCTACCATAGTAAGTAATAGAAGAACAAAGTCCATGCTCAATAATCCAAGTATACAATCCAACATTTTTCAGTCAGGTCATCTGGACAGTTTCTTTTTTTTGTGTGTGTTGAAACGTTTCACCTTCCATCCGGAAGGCTTCATCAGTCAAGGAAACACACAACACAAAACTGATTTTTCCCCCAACAGCTTACTCCAAAGTGGAACAAACCAGTTATGTTGGTGCTAAGACGGTAAGTAATAGTGTCAACCCAATCAGACTCGGAGCTCAAACAGATTGTTCAAGAACTTATAATATTTTGTGACATCAGGTAAATATGATTTTTTTTAAACCCGACTAAAATCAGTGTAACTCCCATCATTTCTCAACTCAAGATATTCTAAGTTTAAAACAGTGGCACGGAAGGTATAATGTGATATATGTATCTCTTCAAGAAATGTAAGACCGCCTTTTTTTTGTCCTTTTTTTCTGTTTTCGACCTTCAGGCCGTGAAGGATTTCTGTGGCCCGGACTTAATTTTCCTGTACTGAAGGATGGTGCCGTGCAGAACATTAGCAGAAGAAGTGACGCTGATCAAGAGCAAGTCAAAGCTGAACTCTGTAAACACAAACTTTTGTTTTATCAGCATCAACGGGCTTTCAAAAATCAGCTAGGATCAACAATTGAACTGAGATATGTTCTTCTTTCAATACAAGCAACCTGCAATATCGATATGTTTTACCCCAGCTACTGTATCTGTACTGTATCAGTCATCTGAAAGTTCAAGCAAAGCTAAGGAAAAATTGTTTAATTAATTAATTTTTTCATGAATAAGGAACAGCAGTGACACTGAGGTCTTAATTTAGAGAAATACAAGCACCACTGATGTACGAAGCTGCCGATTTGTCTCATTTATTGATTTTAATGATGTGGTTAATTTGACAAAAAGTGTTGTGTTTCTGCAGTCCGTCAGAGAGACGAGTGGTTGAAAAAGAGGAAGACGAAGTTGAAAAAAGAGAGAGGTTGGACCGGAAACTCTTGGGGGGGCGTCAGCTTGGGCCCGCCCGACCCTGGTCCCAATGGAGGTAAAATTCATTCAACCTTTATTTATATAAGTTAATCCCATTGAGCCTCGGGGACTCTTTTACAATAGAGACCTGATTTTAACAAAGAGTGCTGACAACAGTGGACAATCATAAAAAGCCTACAAACTGAGAGGAACAAGTGAAAGAAAATGGTAAGACACAAGTCCACTGTCTGAGGCCATGAGAATATCATTAGTGACTTTTACTAGTGTTGTTTCTGTGCTATGATAAGCTCTAAACCCTGACTGAAACTCTTCAAACAGATTATTTCTTTGTAGATGTTCACGCAGCTGACCTGCAACTATTTTCTCTAGAATTTTTGAGATGAAAGTTAGATTAGATATAGGTCTATAGTTGGCCAGAATTTCTGAATCAAGGTCAGACTTCTTAAGTAAAGGTTTAATTACAGCAACCTTAAAGCGCTGTGGTACATAACCATCCATTAAAGACAAATTAAGTAGATCCAAAATGTGGACATTAATTAGGGGAAATACGGTATAAAAAATGAAACACAAACAGCTAGGTTGTAAAGCGATGTAGAAAACTAAAAACAGGAACATGTCTGCACTGTTTTTTCCCAGGAACTTAGCAGATGTTTGAAGCCACTTAGAGAGGTCAAGGTCGAGAGCTTCAGATCTTTTTTCACGATATTCCAGGAAACAGGACACACCCAGTGGTTAAAATGTCTAAAAAGTTTGAGCATAATGGTAATACTGAAAATATTTTTACTAGAAACGAAGCAAACGATAATCCTGATATTAGTAGAAAATAGTAAAACAATTTGAAATGTGGCCTGAGTGCAACCTGGAGGATCAGCAGTGAGTCTGGATTACATGTTTGACACAAAAGGCCTCAAAGCACAGCTCACTCTCATACAGATAAACCGAGTGGCTCAGGAGAATGTAAGGATGACTGTAGGGATGGGAGAAAATAGAGAATGATGAAGAAGTAGAAGCATAATACGCTCTGGGCTGCTGTGTGGGAGGCTTAGAGTGACAGCTCAGTATGAGAGCCCATTAGTAGTGATGAAGATGAGGCTACGACTCAAATGTCAAGTGGAACGATTTCCTCATTTAGAAAGAAATTTCTTACTTTTTGTGTTGATCTACACTGATATTTATTTCTTTACCTTTGCTTTCTCTGCTTTTTCAGTAGTTTTTATCCCTCTAATCTCTGGTAAACCTTAATGAACCCTTGTAATTGTTAGTGCTTTGAAGTGATACGTAACGGCTTCCTTTGGCATTATGTCTCTTATGTTTTGTTTTATTCTATTGTTCGTGGTTCTTCAATGGATCACTTGAAATTGAAATATATGTTTGAGTAGTATTTAAAATAAATCATTTAAATTTTGTCAGCCTGACTTTATGTAATAAGGTTTGATGTCAGGGCTCTAGGTTGAAATTGACTGTAATGTGTGTGAAGCCCACACAGTGTGATGTGACCAGTGCCTTAGCAGCTGTATGACGATCACAGAGGACCACTGTGAGCGCAGTGAAGCTCACTCAGTGGTGGAGCTGCTCCTGGCCTCCTGTCCCCTGCCTCATTACACGTTTAAACCTCGTTCTTTGCTGGAATTGAGTTCATCTCGTTTACCTCAGACTGCTGACTGAACAGAGACAAGTCTCGCTGTTTACTCTTTGCTCCCTTCTTTGTTTTCTATCTCTTTCATTTCCCCTCTCAACAAGCTCACTTACACTTTGATATACGTGCGTGCACCCTTTTCCCAACATTTCTTGTTGTTCACGTACGCTGCAGCTCTCACACACATACAGGGAATGTAATCAGCAGAGAGCTGTAACTGGGCTGCTCATCTCAGATCAGGTTGGGTTTCATGCAGGTTGTGGCTCAGTGTCCCAGCAGAGGTGTGTCTGTGTGTGTGTTTCCTGCATTTGAGTGTGTTAGTGTATCTGATTTTTCTCTGAGCTTTTGATTTCATTCTGCTTTTGTTTGTTGTTAATTGGTTTGAAGTGTGCAAGCTGCTGTTTGGGAGTAACATCCTTCAGAGGTCACTGACGATGAGAGGTGCAGACTCGTTACGGGGCTGCACGGGCTTCTGGGTATTTGTTATTCTAGCAGGAGCCTAGTTTCATCTTTTTGAAGGATGTGTAACTGTAGATCTGGGTCTAAATATGTCTGGATTTTAAAGTTGTTGTTTTTTCTGCCATCAGAAAGCAACGCGGACTTCGATTCTCGAGTCATTGAGGTGAGTCGTCCTGTTTATTTGACTAAATAAACTCATATACACCCATTACAAAGGTTGATATGCAATTTAAGATACACACATACATGTTTTTAGACACTTTAGTAGATATTCAACATTTAAATCCAGAAAAAGCCAATTAAAATATTTTAGCTTTAATTTAAAGATGTGTTTTTAAAGAATTTAATTGATTTAATTTGAATCTCACTTTTACTGTTTTATTGCCCTCAGAGAGGTCAATGTAGCTACATCTGTTTAGGTTTTGCTGTTTTTACATTAGTATACAGCTTCTTATTTAATATTTTGCCTTGCAGAAAGCCTAAAATTTGTTCTTGAGAATTTGTGAAAGAGAAGTATAGATGGAGGGGAAAAAATTTCAAGAAAGTCTATGAACTACCATATCTGTGCATTTTTTTTTCTAACTCTTTAAAACTAAACACATCAAAAAGCACAAGATACTGTTTTCAACAATGTTAAAGAAGTAATAATAATAATTTTGTATGTCTCTATTTGATTTAAGGTTGTTCGAGTTTGATAAAAGGCAAACTTGAACGCTTAATTAACAAAAATCATTACCATGCATTAGGAATGTGCGATATGGCATAAAATTCATATCACGATATGTATTGTGAAGGGTGGCGATAACGATATGTATCGCAATATGTTTTTGGTATAACACTTGCTAAAAAAAAAGCATAGGGTGTCCTTTTGCCATCATATATTTTGAATTAAGAAAATTCCACTACTAGGTCCAGAGAGTTTTTAAATAACAAATCAAGTATTAGGCTTCTTTCTTGTAGTGCAAAACAGTGCAAAATATATCAAATGTAGTTTTAGCCATATGTTTTAAACAAAATAATATGTTGTTAACCCTTAACAGTTTCCAGTATTCTTACTTAAGGATTGAACAGTAACAGAGCAGTATTTTACACTGAAACTCTTCACCCTCCAAACCTCTAGTGGGCGACTCCTTCTGCTTTAATGGAGAGCTGACACAAAATGAGTCTGCGGCTTTGACCAGAGGGTCTCGCAGTAAAATCACACAACACAGCGTTCTTTTCACAGATCAGAGAGCAGGTTTCTCTAAAGCTGATCAACACTTACTTTAACTTTCGATGAGATTAAAAAAAAACATTTGACGGAACACAGCGTTTTGCGCATGCGTCAGAATACGGCAACACTACGACAAGCCGGCTGTAGTTAGCTTGTAGCTTCGCTACTTAGCTCTCGAAGAAAAGACTTTAACGCCACTTGCGCACAGTTTTCAACTAAAAAAAAAAGTAACGATTAAATCTAGCAGCTCTGATTTTACTTCAGACACAGCATTACTGCGGTTAGCCGGTAGAAGACAGATCTCTATCGTAGGCTAAATTTCTATCGTTTCTACCGTATATATCGCGCATTCCTACTATGCATTCACTTTAAAAATGTCTGTTTTCATGTTAGTGTTAATCAAAGTCGACACCCAGGGTTTACTTGCTATTGCTTTTCCACGGTCAGATTAGCATTCTACTTTAACTAAGTCTTTACCACCCTGACTGTGTGGGGCGGCTGTGGCTGAGTGGTTAGAGCAGTCGTCCTCCAATGGGAATGTTGGAGGTTTGATTCCACCAGCATGTTCAAGTGTTCCTGGGCAAGACACTAAACATTGCCTAGGGTGTGTGTCCCATCATTGTTTGAATGTGATAAAGCACTGATTATGCTTTGTAAAGATTTAGTGGAGTGCTGTATGAATGGGTAAATGAGGACACAGATTGTGTTGTAAAGAGCTTTGAGTATCTGGATAAGATAGAAAAGTGTTATATAAGTACAGTCCATTTACCATTTGCTGTTGGGTCAACCAGCAAACTGGCGAGTCAGAAAGTTGACAGAGGTTGTTTTTTAATATAAGGGTACACCTTTCAGTGGCTGTTACTAAAATGTAGACGAGTTAACTTAAAAGAGATGTTTTCTTTTGGTCGTTCAAAAAATAATGTATAGAACTGAACACTGGATCGCAGTAGTTGAGCTGGCAGCCTCGAGCGTTTGTCCCGTTGATTCTACGTTTAACTGAAACAGTCTGAAGACGACGCTGCTGTGGGTATCTGTAAAGTTAAGATCAGCTCAGTTCATTTAGATTCATACTGGATCTCGCCTTAATTCAATTTGCACTAATGAGCCCTAGTGAACTAATGGGAGTAGTGCCACAAGGTTACACACACACATGCTCGCAGAACGTCCAAATAATTCTGTCTCTCTCTCATGCACATCATTATGCAAAGAGATCTGTCGCAATAATCTGTACATTATTCACGGACAGAGGAGGGCTGGTTTCATTTAACTCCAGTTTATCTCCACCTGACTTTTTGATTTCATGCGTGTGCCTTTCTTTTTCTTGATAAGCATTCTGAACTCGCTTTTTGGCTCTTTTTTTTTTCTGTCCTATAAACACTGTTAGATTGTATGTGTGTGCATGTGTGTGTGTGCGTTACACTGATAGTCTTTCCCAGCTCTTCTGCCTGCAATAAGAATGGTGTCACAGACATTAGACTTCCCCTTGGAAGCTGACAGACACTTTTATGGTGCCATCCTCTTCTATAAATACACTCTCTGTAGATGTGTGTGTGTGTATGCCCCACTATAAATTCAAGCCTAATGAAATGGAAGAGGCTTACTGGAATAAAAGGCTTGTCTCCCAAGGACGATGAGGCTGCATTAGTGAACACATTTAGTGGGAGGGGAGACAGAGGAGGCGAGAAGAAAAAAATGAATGAGATGAAGTAAAATGTATGAAAGATGGCATCATATCATGCTAATGACAACACAGACGCACACACGTTAGAAACTACAGATTCTGTAAACCTATTTGTTTTCACGTCTACATTTAAAAATGTAAATGTATTTTTTTAATGCATGAGCTCAAAATGAGACCAAATAGATCATCTGTTTTCTTTTAAGTCTACAGATGTTAGTGAGTGTTTCAGATCAAAAGATGGCAGCTAAATGTAACATCTGCAGTCCAGTTAAAATTAGCCTAATCATTTCAAAAGGTTGTTCTCATCAAATGGGATTTTCTAATGTCTTGTAATTTCATCGTCTAATACCATGTTCCTCACCATCTTTTAGTCTTAGCTTGCAGTAATAAAAAATTGCAACTCTTAGGTTTTTTTATAGCCAATAGTGCACTGATAGCAAAAAAATATTGTATTAACCTTTTTTTTTTGTGAATATTCACTTTTTTAATTCTTCTTTGAACCCACTACATTAGATGTAGATATAGTGGGGAGAGTGGTGACAGAGGTTAGAGAAGGTAAGTCTGTGATGGAGAGGTCACTGGTTCAAATCCCCTGATCATTACTGGTTCTTAAGCAAGCCTATAACCTCATCTGCTCACCCGGGTGTCCTAGATGGCAGCCCTCTGCTCCACACAGAAGGCTGTGGTAGCTCGGTGATCGATGGTTGGGTCAGGAAGGGAATCCGTTTTAAAACAATTGCCAAGTTTTCATGCAAGTTGGTTTAGTGTGGTGACTCGTGGAAGAAAGAGGAGTTAAAAGAAAAAAACACATTTGATGTAGATATAGTATTTATGTTTTGCAGGTGATTAATTACAGATGGTGCCCAGGTCAATGACTTTTATTAATAACCAGTTTCAGCGAGATGTCAAGTGATTTTGGAAGAACAATCTACAGAAATACTGTTTGCCTCCTTTAGTATGATGGCTTTTTTAAATATAAAAAAGGCATGTATTTTGGTAAATACATGATTTAAATTTTATTTTAATAGGTACATAATTTTTATTATATTGTCATAAAAATATCTCATTTTTTCTAGAAAAGTGATCTTTTAAATTGCAAAATCACGGATCACTTTTTGTTTTATTTTTATGTTGTTTTTGTGTGTGTGTGTGTGTGTGTGTGTGTATATTTTTTGCACTGTTGAATACACATATATATTAGATGTTGAATAGACTAGTCAACTAGTCAGTTCTAGGACATATTGCAAGTTTTTAAATTTCACATCGACTAGTCGCAGTCCGTGATTGTGTCATGTGTCATGTGTCATGTGTCACGTGATCGGTGCCGGGCCGCTGGATACAAAACAGATTGTTCCAAGCTGATGGAAGGTGAGGAGCAGGCATAGTCTTCCCAAACAGATAGAGAATGATCAACAGTGTGGAAGTATTTCACTAAAGATGGTGTTGTTTTTAGTTTAATTTTATTTAATCCACTAAATAAAAAAACGGGTGCGCTCCACTGGAGAATCCACCATCACAGTGGTGGATAATTTTTATTTTTATTTTTGGGGTGCACGATATTGGATTTTTGTCCGATATCAGATATACCAATATGTTAAAACTTATTTGGCCGATAACCGATGCTGATACCGATATTTTATACATGTTCCTTTATCAGAACATAGCTCTCTTATTTAGGCTTATTTGCTACAAAAATTGTGCAACAGCTGGTGACATATATTCAGTAACAGCCATATGCTATGCATAGCACTTTGACTTATATTAAATGAAAAGTGTTAAATGTTATTTACTAACATTAGTCACCTGCGATACTGTCTCACTTGTGGAGGCTTGTTCCAGGTTCCTAGCAACAGTGTGGGATCCTTTGCACTCCTGTGCATGAAGGACAGCCTTTTTAAGTTCAAAGTTTTTGTCTGTCCATTGTGCCGTAAGACTAATCATGCTAACGGGGATAACACGATGTCCAAATGTCTGTGGTAAAACTCACCCAAGTCATGCTATCAGCTATTCGCTTCTCAATGACGTCAGACATGACGGCTTGTAACTCGGGTAACGTTACATCGGACAAATATCTCTGACTGAGGACGATGTAGCGAGGCTCAACATAGTCCATAAATCTTTGGAATCTGACATCCTCACCCACGAAAAATAAAACTTCCACACGCCGACATTTTGAATTTTCCTCTTCGCCGTGAGATCAGGTAGGTGCACATGACTTCATCATGTTGTGCTGCCACTGCAGGCAAAAGCAGCGCCTTTTATATCGGCGAGTTATTTTAATGGAATGGCCGATGTCAGATATTGAACTTTAACGCTAATATCGGACGGTGCCATGCCGATAATATTGTGCATCCCTATTTATTTTATTTTATTCACTAAATAAAATAAAAACAGGGGTGTGCACCACCGGAAAATCCACCGCGTACCACCCCCGGTGGAGAATCCACCACCGCCTCCGTTTATTTTATTTAGTGGATTAAATAAAATAAAACTAACTTTTGCAGCTTAATAATAGATTTGGTTTTCCTGTTACTTATTTGCAGTATAATTTTCATTGTTTTTGTTTTTCATCATGCGTCACTGTCAGCGCACTCAGCTTTGTTTCCAGCAGCACTTCTTTGCACATATAAAAATAAGAACTTTATGGTGGGCCACCTGAAAATAATGGAAGGCTCTGAAACAAACAAAATGCAGGCATAAAAAGTAATGTAAAAAAAGTACTGTATTGTGTATAAATACAATTTTATCTAATACCAAACACTGAAAACCTCAGTAAAGAAAAAAAACAAAACAAACAAGTAAAATTGCATATTTCTGGCACTTTCACAAAATGCCGACAACTAGAAGACAGGATAACTGAGAGCTGAAGTACCGTTAATATAAAAAAAGTGTGGAGAGTTACAGTTAAGTGATGCACATGGCGTTCCTCCAGGTACAGCAGCCACTTGGCAGGTTTCAGTGATTTCATTTACAGAGATAGAGCGTTGTCAGTGACAGAATAGGCTTTTTCCCTCTTTATTTTTCTCCTCTTTTCCTTCCTGAAGTCAACAACCTTGAAATGTTTTCTGCAAGTAAGCAGCTGACTAGGCAAGAACAACTATGTGAAAACTTTGAACTGACTTATAAATAAATTATGGATAAATGATAACTTTGGTAAGGACATTAACAAAAGATTTGTTGACAATAAAGCAAATGGTTGTATTTGTTTTATTAACATGTAGAGGTTTGTATCATTTTCAGTTCTACGGCTATTACAATTTGCTGTGTGGCTTTTAGCAATAATTATTTGAAAAACACTGGGTTTATAATTAGGTTTGAAATGAGAAAAAGTTCACAGTCTAGTTGTGTGAATCTTATTGAAACAACAAACAGAAATTAGATCTTCATTTGCATTCACACAAAACACTGCTATGCAAATGTAAACAGAACACACCTGTGGGACTAAGTAATGTAGGAAAGTGTCAGGTGATGAACAAGAACATATTCAGTATTTTGTTATTAGTGTGAATTCATGATCCATCCACCTCATCTCACTGTGTTGTCAGCTGTTTTTGACCACTTTGAGCCCGTCTCTCAGTCTTCTTTGGAGCAGCTAATATGCAGCATGAAACCCTCTGGTTCCCCCTTAGACATTGTCCCCCCATGACTTCTAAAAGAGGTATTTTCTATTCTGGGCCCCTCTATTCTCTCTATTGTGAATAGCAGTCTAGCCACAGATGTGGTGCCAAAAAGTTTCAAACATGCTGCTGCTCAACCTTTGCTGAAAAAAAAATAGCCTTGACCCTTCAGTGGTGTCCAACTTCAGGCCTGTCTCCAGACTCCCATTTGTTTCAAAACTACTGGAAAAAAATAGTTTAGTCCTAGTTAAAATGTTTCCTGGAGGATCACTCTATTTTCGAGGTGTTCTAATCAGGCTTCAAATCACCCCACAGCATTGAGACTGCTCTATTGAAGGTTTTTAATGACATTTTCCTAGCCAAGGATGCAGGTGATTCTGTGCTTCTTGTCTAACTGGACCTTATATCTGCTTTTGACACCATCGACCATGAGATCCTCATTTCTAGGCTGGAGGAGTGGGTGGGCATCACAGGGTCAGCCCTCAAATGATTTAGATCCTACCTCTCTGACAGAACCTTTTGTGTCAGCATCACATATTTTAGTTCAACATTGGCAGCTCTTCAGTGAGGGGTACCGCAGGGTTTCATCCTCAGTCCTCTTCTCTTTTCTTTATACCTGCTGCCACTAGGTGCTATTTTTTGTAAACATGGCATACCCTTTCATTTCTATGCTGATGACTGTCAAATCTACTTCCCTTTGAAGCACAATGGTGCACGTTTTATTCAACCTTGTCTTGACTGCCTGGCTGACATCAGGGACTGAATGGCTTTAAATTTATTAAGTTTTAATGAGAAGAAGACTGAAGTCATGTGGTTTCCTTCTACTGGCACGATCAAGAACCACTGCATCGACCTTTCCTCTCTAGCCCCGTTAGATAAACAAAAAAGAGTCACTAATCTGGGAGTGATAATGGACTTTTCCATGAAACTTAACAGTCATGTAAACATAATCGTTAAATCCTGTTTTTTTTGTTGAGTTGTTTTTTCATTTGAGGCGACTGTCTATATTGAAGCCCATACTGTCCAAAATAACGTTGAGACTGTAATACATGCATTCATAACATCTAGGCTTGATTACTACAATACACTTCTTTTTGGAATCAGTCAGACCTCCATTGCACGATTACAACTGGTCCAAAATGCTGCAGCCCGATGTTTTTACCAGTATAGGCAAAAGAGAGCACATTACACATATTTTGGTCTCCCTGCACAGGCTCCCGGTTCACTTTCTAATTCAGTTCAAAATACTTCTGTTTGTTTTTAAATCTCTTAACAGTTCTGCCTCTTCTTATCTCAATGATCTGCTGCAGCCATATGTCCCACAGCACTCTCTGAGGTCAGCAGATCAGATGTTCCTATTTGTTCCAGGAACCTGTCTTAAGCTCAGCGGTGACAGGGCCTTCTTTGTTTCAAGTCCAAGACTATGCAATGAGTTACCACTGCATGTCAGGCAGGCCCCCTCCTCACAGTTTTTATATCTCTCTTAAAAACCCACTTTTATTTCCTGGCTTTTGACACTGTGATTTTGTTGTTAACCTGTCTATTCAACAGTGTTAGCCATTTAGTTAACTTTTTCCATTCGGATCCATGTTTTTTTTTTTTTTTTGCTGTGTTTTACCTATTTGTTTCTGCTGTACAGCACTGTTTGGCCTTGTTGCTGTTTTAAGTGCTTTATAAATAAAGTGATATGGTATGGTATGGATTAAACTATGAAATATATTGGAGATTGCAGAGTAGCTTGGTAGTCAGTGCCACAGTCCCATATTTCTGAGGTTATGGGTTCAAGCCCACGTTGGGTCAAGAAGGCCATTCGGCCTAAATCCTCTGAGCGTGTTCACTCACTGCAGAAGGGAGCAGCAGAAAACAACAACAATGAAATACCTGCTCCTTCACAGCTGAAACAATGTAACTAAAACCAATTAGCTGTTTATAGAAGTAAAAGAAATCTAAAATGTTAGTTTCAGAGACCATATGTGTTATTGCTACAGCAAGTCAACAAAGTCTTTAGAACAGACAGGCTTTTTCACTCTCTTTGTGGTGAAATCTCACCTGCACAGCAGCATATAGGCAGATACAGACAGGGAGACACAAAGCAACAGATTGAGAAAATAACAGATTAAACATGAGTGAGCACAAGCTAAACATCCTCCCACTGCTGTTCTGTCGCTCATCCGACAGAGAAAAACTTGGCCCATCTGCTGTGCTGTGAACATGCCACCGAAGCTGCTGCATTCTCACCTAACATGACAAAAGGCTGCCAGGAGCTCACCGTCATCAGAGGTGCCAGCTATAGTAGCCACAAGCAACACAGAAACATCAAAAATAATAATTTGGTGGATTTACAAAAGAGAAATGCCTGGAATGCCGTCTGTACAGATAGATAATTTATTTTCTTATTCACAAAAAACAAACTTGACCACAAGAAGGAAGATGTGGTAGATTATTTTCATATTCCTACAGTCACATAACACACAGACGTTTTATATATATGTGTGTGTGTATATGTATGTGTGTGTGTATTAGGGGTTGAACGAGTATATAATTTTTAAACTCGACATTAATAAAATAAAACCCGAGTAGAACTCAAGTATTTGATGACGTCATAGATCTCAAGATACAAAAATAAATAAAACCGCAAAAAAAGGTAATTATTCACAAAAAAAAGACCAACAAAACATTGGGAGCGTATATTATGCTCCTACCATTTATCATACTGCAAATAAGTCACAGGAAAAACTAAACTATTAGTTATTATTATTAAACTGCAAACGTGAAGAAACGCAGCACGTCAAAAACGAAACTTAAACCGAAACTGGTTCTGGTGGATTGGACCCGGTGTTACACCATGCTCTGTGACCTGCAACAGTGCAACACCGCCTCCTACGGTCATACGTGGTCACATAATATGACGTCACTACGGATACCCGACTTTAAATTTTTAACCTCGATAGATGTCCTAGCAATCGATGTGTAGATTACTCTATATATATATATATATATATATATACACACACACACACATATACATATATATATATAACGCCATTCATGGTGAGTCTGGAAGATGGATAAGGTTTTGAGTTTATTTATATAGCGCCGAATCACAACACAGTTGATTCAGGGCACTTTACAGGAACATTCACATACATAAAAGCCAGTTGGTAAAGTTCTCTATCTAAGGAATCCAGCAGACAAGTTGGATCTTGGTTTTGTTGCAGTCTCCCATCCTGAGCAAGCACAGTGGCAACAGTGGAAATGAAAAACTCCCTTTTTAAAAGGAAGAAACCTCCAGCAGAACCAGGCTCAGGACAAGCGGCCATCTGCTTTGACTGGCTGGTTTGAGAGGACAGGAAGGAGAGATAGACGAACACAGAATGGTAGGTCCAGGTATAAGTCCAGGTGTACCTGAAAGACAAAAAACACATGTTAATGATAGAAAAAATAATTACAAATACAAAACAGGTTGAGCAGAGTAAGTAAAGACAGTAGCAGAGTGAAAAGTATAGTCAGTTTGTCCTCCAGCAGTCTAAGCCTATAGCAGCATTACTATGTGACAGCTCAGGAATCCCAAGCCGACCCTAACTATAGAATTTAGCAAAAAGGAAAGTCTTAAGCCTAGTTTTAAAACTGGACAATGTGTCAGCCTCATGGACAGAGATTGGAAGTTATGTATATATATATATATATATATATATATATATATATATATATATATATGTATATGTATATGTATATGTATATGTATATATATATACAGGTCCTTCTCAAAAAATTAGCATATTGTGATAAAGGTCATTATTTTCCATAATGTAATGATAAAAATGAAACTTTCATATATTTCAGATTCATTGCACACCAACTGAAATATTTCAGGTCTTTAATTGTTTTAATACTGATGATTATGGCATACAGCTCATGAAAACCTAAAATGTCTGTCCCAAAAAATTAGCATATTTCATCCCACCAATGAAAGACAAGTGTTTTTAATACAAAAAACACCAACCTTCAAATAATCATGTTCAGTTATGCACTCAATACTTGGTCGGGAATCCTTTTGCATGAATGACTGCTTCAATGCGGCGTGGCATGGAGGCAATCAGCCTGTGGCACTGCTGAGGTGTTATGGAGGCCCAGGGTGCTTCGATAGCGGCCTTAAGCTCATCCAGAGTGTTGGGTCTTGTGTCTCTCAACTTTCTCTTCACAATATCCCACAGGTTCTCTATGGGGTTCAGGTCAGGAGAGTTGGCAGGCCAATTGAGCACAGTAATACCATGGTCAGTAAACCATTTACCAGTGGTGTTGGCACTGTGAGCAGGTGCCAGGTCGTGCTGAAAAATGAAATCTTCATCTCCATAAAGCTTTTCAGCAGATGGAAGCATGAAGTGCTCCAAAATCTCCTGATAGCTAGCTGCATTGACCCTGCCCTTGATAAAACACAGTGGACCAACACCAGCAGCTGACAATGCACCCCAGACCATCACTGACTGTGGGTGCTTCACACTGGACTTCTGGCATTTTGGCATTTCCTTCTCCCCAGTCTTCCT
>NC_056498.1:67518410-67549060 GCF_014905685.2 Nematolebias whitei | reverse complement strand
ATTTACCCTGACCCCAATCCTTCATCTGTGGCCCCACGGTCAAATCATAAATCCTACTCTGAAATGTGTGCATTATATAACTAGTGAAGCTCAAGGCCGGGCTGAACTTTGAAGTCCAACACTGCTCTGTCGCTTCTGCTCTCTGCCGGCAATGAAAGCGCCAAAGCAACTCACAATCTTAGGCCAAGATAAGTCCCCGAAAAATCACTGATGATGTGCGTCTGAGCTGCACAGACACAAGACATTAGAGATACATAGAGATATATAGGAGCTTTTATTTGACAGATTTAGAAAAAAAAAGTACAGTATTTTATAAACAAGTCTGTTGAATATTCCTCTCGCTAAACTTAAAACAGCAGTGAGCATCTCAGCTGTAAACATCGAGAAGATGACCATCTGCAAAGAGGGATAATAAAGGTTTAGAGGTTTGGACATTTCTCAGACTTTATGTGTTTTGAGGTTTTCTTTGATGCTGTTGTGTAAAATACATTGCAACATGCCAGCCACAGCTTAAAATGAATGTTTTTTTTTATCCCCCAGCAAAACAAAAGGCAAGCAGTAATGTTTTTGCCTGTGTCTCTTTGTGATGTGTGTTTGTGTGTTGGTCTATTACTAAGATATCTTATGAACTACTGGACAGATTTGAAGAAAAATGTCAGAAATTAATCTTTGGAAGTGTGTTTAAAATGTATTTACTTTTGGAGTCAACCAATTTAAGAGGGTCACAGTTAATAGATCTATAGCTTCACAAAAATGACTATAACTTAGTCAAATTTATATCTATTAGGCTAAAGTTTGATATGGTAGTAGGTAAGTCAGTCACAACACATACTCTTAAGTGCTACTCTTTGTGCGTGTCTTGTGATAATACATAAAAGTGATCATGACATTATTTTCAAGGTATGACCAAAATAGAAATAATTCAATAATTATTCAAGCAATAATAATAAATGGCTGGTCCTTTCACTGTTTATATTTGGTCAGAGGTCAAATGCATTTTAGAGAGCAGGACATGAGGTATTTGCTGACAATGTTTTGTTTTAATAATAACAATGCCAAATGAGACACAATTTGCTAAATTTCATCTTAAAGCTATTGTGAGTTCATCAGTTTGCTCTGTTCTTGTCTGAATTTTGCTAAAATGTTCAACTGAGTACCGGTAAATAGAAAATCAGAAGTTTTTTTCCACATTAAAAAGGCGATCTGCACAAGTTTTGCTTGTTTTTTTATATTCTTCTGATTTATAGTGTAGAAGAAGCAAACAGTGGCAAGACAAATATTCAAACTAGATGAGCGGTCAAAACAAAGAAAAATTTTTACAAAAGAAACATTCAACTTGTACTTTCTTCATTAACTTGTGGCCCTTATGCATTGTAAGGCCTGGCATGGCCTGGCATGGCCTGGACTGGCCCGACTAGCATTGCATTCAGGCCCACAAAAATCAGCCCTGGCCCAGCCCCAGCCTGAAGCCATCATTTCCAAACCCCACCCAACGAATTTACAGTAATTACAGGTCCAAACCCAAAAAAAAAGGCAGATTTTTAATGAAGCTTTGACTGCTTATATAGATATTATCGGTCGGTGGACGCACATGGCTGAATAATAGGGGCAGAAGATCGGAGCTGAGGGGCTGTTTGTCCTTTCATGGCCGTCAAAGCACATTAAATCCCTACGTCTGCCTGCATTCTGCATTATTCAGACACGGACCCTGCTCTGACATGTCTGATTTGGGATCTCACCTGTTTGGGTCGTCGGCCGCGCGCGTCTGCTGAGTGCAGCGTCTGAACATCCATTTGGGCGATAGATTGCTTCCTGGCAGTACCGGTAGTCCCATCTAAAGCTTAGATTTATTTTACCTCTTTCAAGGCCGGTCAGTGCGCAGTCAAATGGCCGAGTGCAGCTGGTGAATGTATGGCAAGCCATGTTGTCATATAATATGAAGTATGGCAAGCCATGTTGCCATATAATTGGATCTTCAGCTGTGCGCGTCTGCTGACGCAATCAAAAACCTGACACAGACCCGGCCCGCCCATCCATCACATTATTATGGCCCAATTTGGGCTGGGCCGAACTTCAGGCCTGGGTTAGAAATGACAGCTCTAGGCTCGACCCAGGTTCCGCCCCGGGTTTTGAAAGTCAGTATTGGGCAGTCTGGCCCAGTTCCAGCTCGATCTTTGGAACCCAGAGCCCTACCTGGGATTTCATTCAGGCTGGGCTGGTGCTGCAGATTTGACATCAACAGACTGCTGGCCATTAATTGGTTCGCTGGCCCTTTGGGGTCACGTCACAGACGAATTATACTTCCAGTGACTGCTCCTTACTGTCATTTCCTTCAGCTACTTACTTCTCAAGTTCAAGAAACTTTTGTCATTCGCATCACATGTGGTACATGAGGTGGAACGAAAGTGTGTACTCAATGTCCCAGTTACACACAAAAATAGCCAAAAAATAAAGTATAAATAGAAATAGTATAAAAGGATCTAAGATATTAAGATATATGCTAAATAGGATCTAAAGTATCTAAGATATATGCTAAACACTAAAATGCAAAATAATACGGTATATTAAGCAGCAGCCTGAACATGAGACTGTAGTGAGTAGATGGGTATGAACGAATACAGCAGCATGAGATAATCAGCAGCATGAGATCAGCAGCACATATCTGGCTGGTTGAGTGATAGAAAGAGCTCCTGTTTTTCTTTAGAAAAAATGGCAACGCAAAACATTGTCCCAGTGCCCTGGACAAACTATGAGGTGCAGTTATTGCTGAGCTGAGATTTGGTCTTGCTCACATCGAGGTGGCACTCTGCTAAAAGCAAACAAAACCAGAGATCTTCAGATGTGGTTTCTGGATTTATACTTTGTAAAGGCAATGAAAGAAATCAGCCCAGGAAGACCGGGGCTGGGCCAACTGTGGCCGGTCCAGGTCAAACCGGGCTTTACGGTGCATAAGAGGCATTAGACTCAATTGTGTGCATCCACTGTTTGGGTTTGATTAGTATCTTTTAATCACTATTGAAGACAGCCAGACTCACATTTTATTACCTTAAATCTGTTTAAGATTTAAACCTCTACTGATCAATATTTATTTTAGCAAGCAGTGGATCAATAAAACGACTTGCTTGTGGTGATGAAGAGAATGATCACCCTGCAGCTCTAGCATCTTCTACCTGAGTCTTTGGTCTTAGTAGATACACTTTGTTGTAGCAGTAGCTAGCTTTGCACAAACTCACAATAGGTCAACTTAAAATTGACACTTGTGCACTGAAGAATTAATGATGGGCATTTATTTTTTGAATATTTAATATGTACTTTAAATTAGGGAATTTTGAAGAATTAATTTGACTGTAACAATCACATTTCTTTTTTCTCTCACACAATGATTGCTGGAGATAGACCTCAGCTCCCACACAGCCCAGTTAAGAAAAAGCTGGTAAAGAGAATGATCAGATAGATGGATCTTTAACTCTGGCATCTGGTAATGACACACCAAGTGGTTTTCTAATGGTGCTTTTTCAGTCGGGGTGCAATTTTCTACATAACACCTGCTACTTGGAGCAACTCGTTCCTGCCATTATAGTTTATTCTTGACTGCTTTATAAAGGGGAAACTATGGTCACTGGTAAGCTTAGCATTACCAGAGAAAGTATATTATAATACTGAACCCAACATGGGTTTGTTTGTTGTATCCAGAAGGGGACTAAGGTCTCAAAAGCTGGTCCCAGTACAAGTTTTAAGTCCCACTCATATATGTAATTTAATAGAACTTAACCCTTAAAATAAAATAATTCTCAGATATTTTCAGATGTTGATTTTCATTTATTCTTCTTGCTTTTATTTTACTGCAATATATTCAAACATTCCTTTTTTAAATATGTTTCAGTTGTGCATTCTTAAAAGAAAATGTCATGTACCTCTATAATGATGTGCAGCAAAGTAGGCAGGACTCAAATTCCCACATCTTTAGTGCACAGATTCTGGTTCCAAAAATACAACATGGCAGTGTCCATAAACCTGCTCATGCTGCCGTCAATTCAAGAGAAAACAAGGACATTTAGTTTAGTCTTCTCATCATGTTTATCTGCTTGATTGTTCCCCTCCATGTTGAACAATTGCACTGGTGAAAATAAAGGAATTAATGTTTTTTTACTATTTTTTGTTATCATTTAATTTCTGAAAATGTGAGTGTTTCTACTTAAAATGTCCATCTCTATAAAGAACTGGATTTTTAGTTTTTCTAGAGTTCACTGAGGAAAGACCTCAGAAAAGTCACAAGATAATGGACTTAAGACAATCCTTCTTACAAATCTGTTGGTTGTGCCAACACGTAAAAGTTTCTGGGTCACAAGTAGGCCTGTCACAATGACAAATTTTACTAAATGATTAATTGTCTCAGAAATTATTGCGATAAACTATAATATTGTTTAAAATTTGACAATAATTAGTAATTATTGTCATTTGTTACATCCATCCATTATCTTTACCCGCTTATTCCACTTTGGGTCACGGGGGTCGCTGGTGCCCATGTCCAGCAATCACTGTGCGAGGGGCGGGGTACACCCTGGACGGGTGGCAAGTCCATCACAGGGACACATAGAGACAAACGAGACAAACAACCATTCACTGTCTCACTCACACCTAGGGACAATTTAGAGTTACCAATCAGCCTAACATGCATGTTTTTGGTCTGTGGGAGGAAACCGAAGCACCCAGAGAAAACCCACGCATGCACGGAGAGAACATGCAAACTCCACCCAGAAAGGTCCCCGGACCGGGGTTTGAACCAAGGACCTGCTCGCTGGGAGGCAGCAGCTCTACCAGTTGCGCCACCGTGCTGCCCTCATTTGTTACAATAATTAGTAATTATTGTCAAATTTAAGAAGACATGTTTAATTTGTTTTGCATGTAGTACCTTTTTTCGACCACCGGATGGCAGTATAAGATGTTTGAACCGAAGGATGGATACTGAGGGAGCGAGCAGCGTGTCTCTTTTAGAAAAATGGGAGGGAGGCACATTGGAGCTTTGACAGACAGAGGTTTTTTCCCCGAGGTCAGGCTGTTAGCTTAGCTCGTAGCTTAGTTGCTTTTAACGATCAAAAAATGCAATTTTGGATGGTTAAAACTATTTTAAAGAGATGGGGTCAGTGAAGAGCACCGGAGTTGAGTCGTGTCTTCAGTAGAAAGAGAGAGACATGAAGAAATGATAAAGCTGATAAATGAATATGAGGTCGATAATTTTCATTTATCATGCGATTAATTGATTTGTTGTTTATCGCGACAGGCCTAGTCACAAGTTGTTAAGTCTGCAATTATTCAGTGTCCCATACTAATTATTCAAATGTTTCAATGGCAACATTTTCAAAGGACATAAACAGTCTAGAAAGATTGTATGACAAAGAAACCTTTCCATCAATCCTCTAATCAATTCAGTGAACTCTGTAAAGAGCTCGTCTGTTTTCTGTATCATTGCAAGCATCATCACTGTGACGCTGAGCTCACCTCTCTGCTCGGTGGTGAAATATTACAGCAACTTGTCGTCTCATTCACTGCGTCAGCACCGATGCGTGTATCTTGTCCAGTTTCGCATGACGCTTATTTAGGGGGCGTCAACATATTTTGCTCATCTGTCATCACACTGATGTTCATACGCTCCACTCTCCTTTTCATCTAGGCTTTTACACACACACGCAATGTTGCATGTTCAGTTCATTCCTTTGAAGTTAACCATCATCACCTCAGAGGCGCACATGTTCAGTGGTACCATAATCCCTCCTGGTTGTTTTTGTTGTTGCTTCCACACTTTCTTTCCTGCACCGTGTTTGTCCACTTAATCGGATTAGCACCTCTCTTCTAAGCTGTTTTGTGTGCAAAGAGGCATTATAAGCTTTTTTATTATTATTATTATTCTGTCTACTGACATTTTCCTTTTTGCCATTACTTTTCTTTTTCTATCTCCTGTAACTCTTCTATTTTTTTTCTTCTCCAGTTCGCTTAAGTCTTAGATTACTGTCTCTACATCCTCTTTTTCCTCATTTCCTTTATTTTGTTTTGTCCTCCACTCATCTCCTGTTTTTCCTCTCTCTCCCTCTCTTCCTCCCCTCATATCTCCGTGGTGCATGTATACTGCCCCCTGCTGTTCTGTTGTCATATTGCCAGAAGTTGATCGATCATTACCTTTACACAAGGGAGGAGAAAGTGTGTTGAGCGAGTGTGAAAGAAATTACTGTGTACTTTGTCTACAAACTCATAATTGAACAATTAAAGTCTAGATTGACAACTAACACCTGTACCTATCCAAACACAGGCACTTGTTAATTATGAACTGAACATTATTGACCAAAATAAATAAAGGTGTTTAATTACCAAAAACAAAGAAAACTAACTTTTGAATAAAAGCTACATTTTTTTTATGATTTAACATTTGTGGACAGTTGCATAATTTAAGTATTTTTCTCTCATCATTTGACCTTGCATAATAATAATAATAATGCTAATGATAATTACAAGAGCTGATAGGGATGATCTCAACATCTAAGCAAGTGATTCATAAAAAATAAAAATAAAAAAACACATTTAACTATTCACAACCCAGATTGTTTTAGTCAAATGTTAAGTGTGTACAGAGAGTTTAAAAAGCTAGGCCTTGTAACATAGGGCACTGGTCCCAAATGTTTTACATGTTGGCATTAAATTATAATTATTGTTGTGCTTTTCAATGACTTTATATATTTTCTCGTTAAAAAATAACTCAGACTTTTCTTTCTGTACTAAACATGCTCTTCCCTGTCTTGTGTTTAATAGTTAAAGAATGTATTCTGCATGAATGCCAAAGAGGGCAGGAAGAAGACCGTCAGCTGTTTGGTTGCCGTAGGAAACGGCAAAGGAGCTGCAGGTTTGAGTTTAACTTTTTTTCTAAAGAATAAGTTTCCTGACACAACTTTCAAACTATGGTCTCAACAATGAAGCACACATTTTATAAATTTATATAACTGTTTCTGCGTATCTGTGTTATTAGTAAAAATATTAATAGAAAATCTTTTAAATTTCTTGTTAAAAAAATTTAAAAATCCCAGAGCTGAAACAGATCATATTTTTTAGTGTAAAAAAACTGTTTCTGGAGATTTGCACATTTCACACTCTTCAGAGGTAAGTGGCATAAAGAAAAGGCAACCTTTCACACATTTTGCATGGTGCTACCTTCAGTCTTCCATGACTCGGCCTTTGTGTTAAACACCATCATGTCTCATTTGCTGTAAAGCCTGAAATAAGTTTAACATCACAGAAAGCACTCTTGCTCACAATGCAGTTACAGTTCGGTGAATACGTTGTGTTTATTCACTGACACATTTTACAAACTGAAAATGCTGGTGGAGTCTAAGCTTATCCATGTAATGACTTTGTTGTTTTAGATCTTATCCATGTTTATTATCTTTGATCATAAGATTAATACATGTTTATTATCTTTGATCATAAGATTAATACATGTTTATTATCTTTGATCATAAGATTAATACATGTTTATTATCTTTGATCATAAGATTAAAGTGACTCTCCTCCCTTCCTCTAGGCTTTGCTTTGGGTAAAGCATCAGATAGAATGGCAGCTATGAGGAAGGTAAGACCGCAAGTTGCTTTTTTGTCACTATGTTTATAATGTAAGATTTGCGTTTTGAACTTTAATAGAATAATGTAACGCGCGTTGAAGTCCTAATTTTGCCTAGTCGACCTTCCCACGTTAGTTTGCTCGAAAATATCACAGGTTTTTCATCAGGATTAATAAACTCCTTATTGTTGAACAAAAATGCACAAACAAGAATACAGATGTGGAGAATTGCTTGTAAATGCACTGCCCAACAGTTGTGAAGGAAGTGAGCTGTGCATTAGACCTTATACTATGATGTTATTCCCTCCCATTGGGCTGGCCGACGGTCCCATTCTTATCTAGCCACTCACAGCTCACTGCCCTGGTTATACAGCACATTATTCTAAACATATCTTCCTGCCTCAAATCACACACACACACACACACACACACACACACACACATATAATTATCCAAAGAGTATCACATCATGTCCTTCACCCATTTTTATTATCTCACACCCAACTAAGCTGCAGTTTTGAGTGACTTTAACCCAGAAATGACATGGCTTAAGGCCTTTGCTTTAAACATCTACAATTGCTACCACTATTTCTTTGTATATTATTCCCACACATGGCAATGAACTGCAGCATGACCGTCATGTAAACGTTTTAATGCAGCTCACCAAAATTATGTTGCATAAAAAAATACAACTTTGCAGTAGTTTGTTGTGTGTTTATCATGCAGGCCAAGAACCGAGCCGTCCGATATTTGTACTACGTAGAGCGTTACAATGATCACACAGGTAAGTTTTTTTGTCCACTCATCGTTTAATTTCCTAAATTGTTCTTGCACCTAAATCTGATTTATAGCCTGTTACCTTGATACTGTGTTTGCTTCATTGACTTTAGTAGACTTGTTCAGAGAAATAAGATATAGAACATTACAATAATTGCACAAGGCATGGTGGAGCAGTGGTTAGAGCTGTTGCCTCATAGCAATAAGGTTAGCCTCCCATAAGAGACCTCTCTGGGTGCTCCTGTTTTCTTCCACACACCTAAAACTGGTAGCTCTTAAGTTGTTACAAGTTGTGCGTGATGGCGTGAGTAGTGATCTGTTGGCTCCGTGTGGTTCTGTGACGGACTTGCGACCTGTCCTGGGTGTATCCTGACTCTCACACAATAACCACTGGAGATAGGCACCAGCTCTGTGTGACCCAGACAGGAAAGAGTGGGTAAAGAAAATGGATGGATGACGTAAACAGGGACTCTCTATGATGCACCATGAGTGATCCAATTGAAGCTGGTGAATAGGATTTTTTTTAATAAACCACAGATTTACATTGATAAAACATTGTGACTCTGTTGTAGACATATATCAGCAGTGGTTTATGATACATTTACATGATGTAAAACATACTGACATTTTATCTTTGTAACAGAAGTGGTTAAATATCCCTCTCATGCCGTGATTCTTCCACAGTCCCGGTTTCAGCCTTTCTATCCCCTCGTATCTCCTGCTCATATTCACACAAGTGACATAATCTAAAAACAAAAATGGCTTTATGAGAAACTGAATGAGTCTAAATGTGCTGCTTGTACTTTCTTATTGTAAAACTCCATTTGGCTTCTTGTGCCACTGCTGGAGAGCAGCTTTAGAAAGATGAATGTGTGTGAGTCATCAGCCTCCGCCGCGCCCACCGGAGGAGAAAGTTAGTTTCCTGATTTGGCCTGAAACCAGACGAGAAGTGTGTGTGGATCTGTATCTCCGCCCAGCTGGAGCTCGAGTGTTATATTTGATTTTTGCAGGTTCAGCTCGTCCTGTGTCTCCATCTGCAACCTGAATGTGTGATTGTTTTTTATTGTTTTTATTTTTTAATCTCTTCGCTTCAATGTCGTAATGAAATCCCAGATGTATTGTAAGCAGGCCTGTCGCAATAAATCAATTAATCACGTGATAAATTACAATTATTGACATCACTTTCATTTATTGGCTTTATCGTTTCTTCGTGTCTCTCACTTTCTTCTGAAGACGCTGGATGACAAAAAGGCTCAACTCCAGTGTTCTTCACTGACCCCTCCCTTTCTCTTTTCGCTTTAAAATCCATTTTAACCGTCCAAAATCATGTTTTTGGATCGTTAAAAGCAGCTAAGCTGAGAAGCTAAGCTAACAGGCCGACCTCGGGGAAAAGAAAAACCTCTTGTCGAAGCTCCAAAATTCAGGGTTGAAACTCGTACTTTTGTCTAATAAGTTGTTTTTGTCTACAAAAAGAAGCTGAGAACTTGTTTACTGATTTTTTATTAAAAACTTTGCGTGAAAAATACTATGCTAAAGAGCTCAAACCACACTGAGCATCCACCATTTTGAGAACTGGAGAGACAGCCCATGTCACGTCAGAGGCCTCCCTCCCATTTTTCTTAAAGAGACACACTGCTCGCTTCCTCACTATCCATCCCTCGGTTCAAACAGTCTTATACTGCCATCCGGTGGTTGAAAAAGGTACTACACACAAACTAAAATGAACTAACCTTTCTTCTTAAATTTGACAATAATTACTAATTATTGACAAATTTCAAACAATATTATTGTTTATTGCAATAATTTCTGAGACAATCGCCCAGCAATTTTTTTTTTTATCGTGACAGGCCTAATTGTAAATAACTTCGATTGCCTTTTTCACGTTTAGTTCTACCACTGAAGTTTTGCAACTATTGCAACCAACTTTCAGTCCAATACGCAACTTCAAAGTTCATTGTTTATCTTGCAAGTTGTTTTGTAAGCATTCGTTTGGCCCTAAAATAAAAATAAATTCAAGGCCTAGCATATAACTCTTCATGCCAGAATTTTAGGCTACAAGTTGAAGTCATTTGGGTCAAATTTGAAAATAAGGTTTTGCCCAAACTTGTTCGATGCTAAGATGCCATGCTCAGTGTACGTGGTGTAAATTACTTGTAGTTTCTACTATGTTCTTCTTTTTTTTTTTTTTACTAACTTACTTATTAGCACAGTATTTGTAAAACTGACTGAGTGATAGCCATTTCTATGTTTTCTAAGGTCAATTTTTTGTGGTAGCTCCCCGGGCTCCTTAGATAGCAGCTCTCTGCTCCACACAGAGGGGAGCTCGGTGATCTGTGGTTGTGTCAGGAAGGGCATCCGGCGTAAAAACAATTGCCAAGTGTTTGTGCGACTTAGTTTGCTGTGGTGATCCCTGAAGAAGGGAAAAGCCAAAAGAAGAACCTTCTGTGGTAGCCATCTTGAAATCGTTTGGCTCCAAAGGTTAATCAGTTAAGGAAGCACATCCAGAATATTTAACAAGTAGTTCATGAGATATTCCGCTAACAACGTTAACCCCAAAATAGTTAATGGTAAAATTGTATACAAACATCTTGTGCAATCTGTTAGCACGCAGACTATGTGTTGGTTATAACTCTCAGCTACTACTACAGCTAACGTTTTTTTATTTTAGTGTCTGTAAAATTGCCAGTTATAGCCGTTTTGTGTTTTCTAAGGTCAGTTAGCTGTGGTGGCCATCTTGAATTGAAGTGACTCCAAAAGTTAGAGTTGTAGATAAACATCAAATGATCACTTACTGTAACTTTCATTAAAACTTGACCAGCAGTTCATCAGATATTTTGCTAACAAGAACAACACTGCTAAAGGGTAATGGTGGACAGTACGAAGTGTGACTGAATGAAATAGATTTAAACATGGCAGCGTTTGGTGTTTTGCATCTTTACTGATGACTAACAAACTAGACAAACAAACAACTTCCAAAATAATTTTCTGAGTTTCTCTGTTTTTTACTTCAGGGTTTTAATGACTGAAATATCAAACAGACTTTAACTGGGAAGATGTTTCCTCGTTCCTTTCTGCTCTGACTTTATCACTCATGTCAGATGAAGCTGGACCTCCTGCAGTTATAACAAATGTTCAGTTCCACCATGTGACTGAGTCGTCTTAGTGAGGGTGTGTTTGAGATCAAACTGAGATTTTTATTTCTTCACTAAGCTGGAAGCATCCTCCAAAAACTGATTTTTTAATACAATTTCCTCATTTTCTTTTCTTATTTTTTTTCCCCTCTTATTCCAAACGCTTCCTCTGTTTTATTGCAACATTTGAGTACAAAGCCTAGTTTGTTTGTTCGCACTAGTTGTGTAAAGGCTGCAGTGAGAGAGATGTTTTAAAGTGCTGTAACACCAGAACAGGATTTTAACCTGATACCATGGAGCTGGCAGCATGCAGCTCCCACTGAGAGGCTGAGGTTATCTGAATAAATAATCAGCCCCGGCTGCTGCAGTGAGCAGGAGTTGCTCGCACATGGAGAGCCATCTGGCTGGCAGGTAGAGAAGCGCCGGGCTGATAGCACTCCGGCGCCGTGCCGGATCTCCTGTGTACCGCCAAATAAATAAATTTAATTTGGGTTCACCCAGAGATTTAACAGATATTTCTCTGGATCTAACAGAGGCACCGCTTACACTCCCAACCACAATAGATAGTCCTACTAGCCAATCAGAAATAGGGAGGAGGGGGGCCTTGGGTCTTGGCAAAACTTTGATTCATATCCAGCAGTTGTTCCGAGTGCTGTTCAATGAGCATGGACCACAAGTTTGTGAAGCCAGAGGAAGACACTAATGTTGATAAAGACACAAAGAATAAATGGCACTGGGCTTGGGTATTGATGGAAAGCCTTTAGGGAGCTGGTGCCAAAAGCTCCAGCAACCTCGTGCATGTTTTTGCTCTTTGTGCTCAAGGTGATGGAAGGAGTGGAAAAAAAGGTCTGTCAGTTTTTGCAGCGCAACTGCTGAAACTGTTTGGGATGCAGACATTACAGAAACCAAATGACATTTTATAACTACAGCCATTACCATTAAATGAGTGTCATTAATGTTCATCTTACATGTCATGTTTATGACGGGTTCATGTCAAATAAAATGTTACTGTCATTTTAGGCATTTTTGTCGCTCTTGTCAATAGAAAGTGAATTACTTCTGGCGCTTTAGCAGCTGTTGTTGAGAACTCACAGTAATACCCCTTTTCCATTAGAAATGGTACGTAGAACCGGTCCCTTTTCTCAGAACCCATGGCTCTGCGGTTTCAACCGGGCCGAGCAGGTCCCAAAACGTGACGTCAGAACACTGTCGGTCACTGATTGGTCAGGGGGAGGAGTCACTGGATCATTCAGAAACTTTTCAGAACACCAATCCGCCATTTGCAATTACTCAGAACCTGGAGCAGCAGCTGGACCTATTTTAAAGATTTTAATAATAATGACAACACCGTGGTCTAATGCTGAAGTGCGGGGGTTGTTTTGCGCTTGGTGGCCGACAACAAAATTCAGAGCGAGCTGGATGGAGCTCCACCGGTCTCCCCAGTCCTCTCCCCCTGAGCCAGGCTGGGCAGGGCGTCATCTCCCCGGCTCCGAGCTCCGCTGGTCACCACGAGGATCATACGAGCTGCTGACTCGCAGAAGGCTGATGCCCGGACCCCGGCCTCGCGTAATCATGAAGGCCGATCCCAGCAGACGGGCGGACCAGGACGGGTCTGGGAGGGACGGTGGAAACAATTTTTTTAAAACATTTTATGTGTAAAAAAAATTTTTAAATTTTTTTTATCATTGAAATTTAAAAAAATAAATAAACTGTGCCGGCTTTTTCATGAAATCCTGTTGTCACTTTAATGATTATTAAATAATCTGTTAAAGTTAACTCAGCTGAAAAATCATAAAAAGACACAAAATTATTGGATCTCTGGAAAATTTCCCTCTAACATGTTGCCCACAAGACCATAAGCCACCCATGGGTTAAAAGAGTTGTTTTCATATGATATTATATGTTTTGGGTTAAAAGTTTGTCACATACATAGCACCCCCCACCTCATGTCCACCTCCTGGTCATGGAAAACGTTCGGGCTCAGGAGCTTTCCCACCCTCAGCCCTGGAAACACGAGATCTAAGGGGAAATTGGAATGAGAGTAAAAAAAAGACGTAAAACACAGGTTCCTCAAAGTGACAGCAGCTCGAACACATGAAGCCGTTTCTGGGTTTGATTGATCAGTTTAGCTTCATCTGTTTTCTGCCCTGCAGGCTGAGAGTAACAGCTGTCATGTTCTTCTGCCAACAGTTTTTCATGACTTTGATTCCAAGTTCCAGACGACAACGCTGCGTGTTAAGAAAAAAAACGAGGGTGAGTTGGTTTGTTTCATTAATGTTAGTTCAGTACAAGATGCTTCATGTATTTTCTTGCATTTATGAGTTTTTGCGTATTTTGAGCCGGTGTACTTGTCTGTGCAGGTTATGGTCTGTGCTGCCACCGGGTGATCATCACCTTGTGCAAGCTGATTGGCATAAAGGACTTGTACTGCAAAGTGGAGGGAAAGACGAATCTCCTCAACATCACTCGGGCCTTCTTTGCTGGATTGACCAATCAGGTGAGGGCATGTCAGGCTGGTGGGAGGGATTAAAGACCAAATTCTTTTTTATTAGTAAAGCAACACGTAAAGTTGAACATTTTCTCATCTTGCTGCAGTTATTAGCTACATTCATGTTTATCTCAATAACTTTAAGGCCGGTCTCAACTTGTTTCTGTGATCTGATTAATGCAGCACAGTGTGCACTAGAAACCAGTAGATTCCTTAATATTATGGCTGCCTCCTGCATCTGAAAACAAATCTGATTACTGTCGTCACTTTGGGGCACACATTGTATCAGTTATACCTCATCCAGTCAGCTACGCATCATGGCAAAATGAACATTTGTGTTCTAATAATTTACTTTCACTGTAAAGTTGCTCAAAGGCGATTGTTCATGTGGAAAGTGACGTCTTAATGAGAGTGAACGGGGCAGACGTCAGACGCGTTTTCAGTTTTCCTGAGCTAATGGGTGACAGGGTAATGTGTGTGTGAGTGTGTAAGAGAGAGAGCAGTGTAATCAGTTTCTAAAGTCAATGACATTTCTGACACAGTCAGGTTTTAATGTAGCAGATGTTAAGGGCAAACAAAACGGTGCTCAAACCACATTTTTGAGCACTAATGATCATCCAATAATTTACATTAAAAAAAGAAAATGAGTTGAAATATACTAAAAGGACTATGAAAATGACAGCTAAGGACATTGTGTTAATTTATCTATTTAAAAGCCCTGGTTATTTTATTGCTCATGGCTGATTAACTCCCTTGGCTGTTAATGAGTAATAAACTTGAAGTATTGTTTCCTTGACCTTATATGTATATTTCTTTATCCACCATCAGATACAGTAATTTGTAGGAACCGTCTCAGATTTTCCTTCTTACCACTACTTCTTCGGCCTCCCTGCAGGAAACGTTTCAGAAGCTGGCTGACAGGCAGCAGCTCCATGTTGTGGAGTTCAATTCAAACCAAGGCCCGCTGCCCATTGTGGTGGCAAGTCCTAAAGACGGAGTGCGTACCAACCCAGAGCCCTTGGATGAGCTCACCGACACCAAGCTGCACTGGGACGATGTTCGAGCCAAGCAGGGATCTAAAACCTCCGTATGGGATGGTGTGAAACGCACCGTCTGGTAGATCAGAGAACAGAACTGAAGACCGTCTGAAACCAGGAATGAAAAGATGAAAGTGCAGGATTTTTTTATATTTTTTTTTGTCTAACAGTATATCCATTTTCATATACAGTGGATATTATCTGTCAGAATGATTTGCTAACTGAAAACTAAAGGTAATAAATGTTTGAGTATAAATTCATCTCATTTGACAACAGGCACAATCTTTAAAGGTCAATCAATAATCACTGAAAAACCTCTGAAAACTTCCTGCTCTGTTATCAAGTTGTTTTTTTAATCAGTGAAATAAAATGTTCAACTAAAACAATCTTGTGATGTATCTTTCATTTATTAAATTATACCTCCATATATGAACTATAATAATAATATAATCCATCCATCCATTATCTTTACCTGCTTATTCCATTTTGGGTCACGGGGGTCGCTGGTGTCCATGTCCAGCAATCACTGTGCGAGGGGCGGGGTACACCCTGGACGGGTCGCAAGTCCATCACAGGGACACACAGAGACAAACGAGACAAACAACCATTCACTCTCTCACTCACACCTAGGGACAATTTAGAGTTACCAATTAGCCTAACATGCATGTTTTTGATGCATGTTTTTGGTCTGTGGGAGGAAACCGGAGTACCCAGAGAAAACCCACGCATGCGCGGAGAGAACATACGAACTCCACCCAGAAAGGCCCCTGGACCAGGATTTGAACCAGGGACCTGCTCACTGAGAGGCAGCAGCTCTACCAGTTGCGCCACCGTGCTGCCCTAATAATATAATATAAAACTTTATTAACAAACAAGTTTTATTTCTATCGCTGGTCTTCATCTACCACTTCATCAGTTATCAGTTTAAAACATTAGAAAAGTAATGTGTAGTAAATATTATCCTTATTCATGCTCAATAATCCAGGTAGAAAAATCCAACAAAGTAAAGTCAGGTCCTCTGGATGGTTTAGCTGTCCAGAGGACCTGACTTTACTTTGTTGGGTAGTAAATATGTTTTTACAAAAAATGATCATGTGCACTAAAAGCACTGACTGTTTAAAAAAAACAAAGATTAAAATATAGTTGGGTATACATTTAAAACCATCCATTATCTTTTACCTCTTTTTTTTTTGGGTTGCAGAGGTCACTGGTGCCCCATGTTCAGCAGTCACTAGGGGAGCCAGGGGACATCCTGGACAGGTCTCAGTCCATCACAGAGACAAACAACCATTCACTCTCTCACTCACACCTAGGAATAGAGTTACCAATCAGCCTAACATGCATGTCTTTGATCTGTGGGGAAAAAATGAGTACCTGGAGAAAACCCACGCATGCACTGAGAGAACATGCAATTTCCACACAGAATGGTCCCACGCTGAGATTTGAACTGGTAACCTTCTCACAGAGAGGCAACAGCTCTATTAACTGCCACTGTGCCACCTACATTGTAAACCCAGTAAGAAATAAAATGACTTCATCCTCTTTTAGATGAAGCCACACTAGAAGCTCAAATCTTAAAACATTTTACAGTGTTTTGTTTATTTAAAGATATGCTCAGCATATTCTATCAAACAAGAATTTCAAGTTGCTTTGAATTAAAGTGTACCTTTGCTGTGAAACTGAATTTGATCTGTCATAATGGAAACCCAAAAAACTGCTCCAGGTGAGGCTTCAACTCACAATCTCAAAATTACTCCACAACATACTGTCATATAAGTACTGTGCGCTGACCGATTGCACCACTGGAGTTCTGCTGCAGAATAATTATGATGAAGTTTTTTCCTTCATCTGTTTGTGTCAATTTCTGTTCATGATTTCAGGGAGGTGGAACTTCCTGTTGCCGTCTGGTGAAAGTGGAGTGTGTTCTGGACCCAATACGACTTCATCACAGGGCTAACACAGAGATACACAACCACATAGACCCACACTCATCCCGAAGGTTACTCTACAACCACATGTCAACCTAACATGAGCTTCAATCACTGCTTCTGATGTTTACCTCAGGATTCTATTAAAACATCATCTGTAATGGCAGTTTTTGACAATAGTTTGTTTTAACACAAAATCTCAGATTCCCAGTAAAATGCTGGAATGCCTCAGAAGAAGTTTGAACTCAGATTTATTGTTGCTCAACATTGTACACGGTATATACAGTTGTCCTTTGTATATTGTGGGGGTTTCGTACCCTGAAGCCCTGCGATAAGTGAAAAACCAGGAAGTAGGGATACATTAGTTCAAGTTTATGTTCATATACAGTAAATTTTATATTAAGGTGTTAGAAACCCTTCCCACATGTTCTAAACACTTACACCTATGTCATGTTAACAACATACGTTACTAAATTTTACGTTCTAGCTCTGCAGAACAGCATCAGGTGAGTTCTGATCCGACTCAGTTCATTTCTACTGACCTATCCTGCAGCGATGAAGCCCACAAATCATTCCTCTAAACTCTTAAACATACTAATTTTAACAACAAGATACATATACAGTATATACAGGTACTACATTTAACTAACCAGGCTCTGCAGAACAGCAGCGGGTCAGTTTTGGTCCGACCCGATAGATGAAAAAAGTCCCAGTACAGCATGACTGAAGTCCACTGATCCATCCAGCTTGATGTGTGCATGCTGCTACTCCAGGAAGGACATTCTGCCCAGGATTTAGTCCACCACCTCTGGCCCGGTTCAGACCAGCACTGCGTGAGCAGAACCAGGCTGAATCCTGCAGATGTCTGTCGCCTGTAACTCCTAAGTATTTGAGTCACACTGAATCCAGATGAACTGCAGCACCAATGAAGATACAACTTGAAGGATGAGTTCAGCTTCAGAATTATTTGTGACTTTCCTGCCAGTTCTGTGAGTTTATCCTTACAGAACTTCTGACTTTGTGTTGCAAAACTTTCCCTTCATTTGCAGAAGGCAGCAGTTGGAAGCAGTGTTGACTTCTGGGAAGTGAACTGATGGCTTCTGGGTAACGTAGTTATTTAGACAGGCAAAAACTGTGAATGCTTGATGAAAGAAATCTACAAAAAGGTGGAATTTTTTAATTTTTTAATTGAATTTTATTTTAATTGGAAAAGATGTACAGTACTGTACGTACACAAAAGGCAATAGAGCGAATCAGCAAAAGTCAAACAGCGAAGTAGCGAGGGACTACTGTACAACAATTTTCATTGCTCTACGGTGTACTGATCATAAGCATCACCTGCTGACCAACTGAACCATTGGGGTTTGTTGCAGTGACGTGAGTACACATGACATCACTAACATGAATATTCCCAAAATGTTTCTTTCCTGTCAACAGTGTTGCTTTAATGTGGAGGTGATGTGCATCACTCTGAGTGGTAAATGAGAGAGACTTAGGTGTGAAGTGCTGAGTTTGTAGGAATGTGCTCTTTCTGTTTTAAACATAGAGAAAACTATAAATTTCAGGAGATGTCAGTCTTCATGTAGAAGATATTCAGTTGATCCATTTCCCTTTTAAAATACAGCACTGCTCCAGGTGAGGCTCGAACTCACAACCTCAGCATTACTCCACAACATACTGTCTTATAAGTACTGTGCGCTGACCGATTGCGCCACTGGAGCTCTGCTGCAGAATAATGGTAATGAAGTTTTTTTACTTTATCTGTTTGTGTCAATTTCATGATTTCAGGGAGGGGCAGCACGGTGGCGCAACTGGCCTCTCAGCGAGCAGGTCCTTGGTTCAAACCCCGGTCCAGGGGCCTTTCTGGGTGGAGTTTGCATGTTCTCTCCGTGCATGCGTGGGTTTTCTCCGGGTACTCCGGTTTCCTCCCACAGACCTAAAACATGCATGTTAGGCTGATTGGTAACTCTAAATTGTCCCTAGGTGTGAGTGAGAGAGTGAATAGTTGTTTGTCTCATTTGTCTCTGTGTGGCCTTGTGATGGACTTGCGACCCGTCCAGGGTGTACCCCGCCCCTCGCACAGTGATTGCTGGACATGGGCACCGGCGACCCCCGTGACCCAAAATGGAATAAACGGGTAAAGAAAATGGATGGATGGATGGATGGATATACAGGTAGTTGCATTGAGCCACGAGAACTCATTTTCAAGAGAGACCTGTTTAGGGAGCAGATGGGGGGTTAAGGGCCTTGCTCATGGGCCCAGAGTGGGGCAAATGAGGGTAGGGGCAAATGTGGTTGCTTCACCTACCCCACCCACATTTTTGATGTCTGTACCGGGGCATGAAACGGCAATCTTCCAATCGCAGGCCCACTTCTCTAACCTCTGCGCCACCAATCCCCCCACATAATGTGAAGGGGACAAGTCCCCCCCCACATTAAAAAAACGTTCATTTGGACCCCCCAACTTTTACTATATAACATTAGTTCAGGCGACAAAGTCCATGTTCAATAATCCAGGTATACAATCCAACATTTTTCAGTCAGGTCATCTGGACAGTTTCTTTTTTTTTTGTGCTGAAACGTTTCGCCTTCGGTCCGGAAGGCTTCATCAGTCAAGGAAACACACAACAAAACTGATTCTTCCCCCAACATTTACTCCAAAGTGGAACATACCAGTTTTGCTTGTTATAATATGGTCTCTTTGGTACGCCCCCTCCTCCATTGCCAGCCCTCTTCCTTGTTGACAGTCTTGTCAAACTGGTTGAAAACAACAAAGTCCATGCTCAGGTGGCGCAGTTTCTCTTTCTTAGTGAATGAATCCATTCCACTTGATAAATAGGATAAAACTCAAGCTACTAAAACTCCACTCCAGGTTTTCCTGATTACCTACAACTTTCCACCGTCGCTTCCTGCCTCTTGCCTCGGCAGAAAACGCGCACAGGTGGAGGAGGTGGAGGTACCTGTGTTACTCGCTTGCCAGTTTAGCAGCTTAGTGCGGGCAGTGGTTGACCAGGGGGTTGATATTCATGATAGGAGGATGCTTGAAAGGAGCGCTACATCTGTAGCATCTTAGCTTAGCAACTGTGATGCTGTCAGACGTTGCAACTGTAAAAGATGTTGTGTGTTCAGGTGCATTAAAGTTGAAATGTCTTTAAAACCCCACACCTTATTGTGTACGTACAGTACGGTACGTACACAAAAGGCAATAGAGCGAGTCTGCGAAAGTCAAACTGCAAAGTAGCGAGGGACTACTGTACAACAATTAGTTACTTTTTCATTGCTCTACAGTGTACTGATCATAAGCATCACCTGATGACAAACTAAACCATTGGAGTTTGTTGCAGTGACTTGAGTACACATGACATCACTAACATGAATATTCCCAAAATGTTTCTTTCCTGTCAACAGTGTTGCTTTAATGTGGAGGTGATGTGCATCACTCTGAGTGGTAAATGAGAGAGACTAAGGTGTGAAGTGCTGTTTGTAGGAATGTGCTCTTTCTGTTTTAAACATAGAGAAAACTATAAATTTCAGGAGATGTCATTCTTCATGTAGAAGATATTCAGTTGATCCATTTCCCATTTTAAAATACCAAACTGCTCCAGGTGAGGCTCGAACTCACAACCTCAGCATTACTCCACAACATACTGTCTTATAAGTACTGTGCGCTGACCGATTGCGCCACTGGAGCTCTGCTGCAGAATAATTGTGATGAAGTTTTTTTTTTCCTCCACCTGTCCAGTGTTAATTTCTGATTATGATTTCAGGGAGGTGGAACTTCCTGTTGCCATCTGGTGAAAGTGGAGTGTGTTCTGGACCCAATATGACTTCATCACAGGTCCAACACAGAGATACACAACCACATAGACCCACACTCATCCCTAAATTTACTCTACAACCACATGTCAACCTAACATGAGCTTCAATCACTGCTTCTGATGTTTACCTCAGGAATCTATTAAAGCATCATCTGTAATGGCAGTTTCTGACAATAGTTTGTTTTAACACAAAATCTCAGATTCTCAGTAAAATGCTGGAACGTCTCAGATGAAGCTTGAACTCAAACTCATTGTTGTTCTATAATGTATATGTGTAATTCCCTCATTTATCACAGGGTTTCCGTACCCTGAATCCCACGATAATTGAAAAACCATGAAGTAGGGATACAGAAGTTTATGTTCAAGAACAGTAAAATTTAAATTAAGGCTTTAGAAACCCTTCCCACACTCTTTCAGTGTTCCAAACTATTAAACTTACGTCATTTTAACAACATACGTTACTAAATTTTATTTACCGTATTATTCCGCCGTACACGTCTCTCCACTCTATAAGTCGCATCAGTCCAAATATGTCTAATAAAGTGGAAAAATCCAATAGTACGTTGCTTCACCATATACGTCGAATCTATTATGTGTCACAGCTGACGCATGGTGTTTGTTTCACGTCACAGCTGACAATCTGGAAATGTGGGCCAGTGACGGTGTTGTGCCAAAATTTGATAGGCTGCCAAATGTCGGCCACCAGAACGTGCACGGGAGGAATTAAAAAAATATTTAACAAGATTAACACTTAAAAACAATTATTTGTTTGCTCTAAATTTTTGCAAAGATGTGTCTCAGTCAAACTTTTCTTAATAAATGAACTTTGACGGTCAAATCAACTGCATTTTCAAAAGTATTAGCAGCCTCAATGCTCCGGGAGCGTTCTTTGAGGGAAGAAATCAGGAAGGAGGAAAGCTGCGCATTTCCTCAAAATTTAAATAGATATGCACCTAAAACAATTATTTGTTTGTTTGACATTATAGTAAATGTGTGTCTCACATGAAATTTTACTTAATAAATGCACTTCAATGGTCAAATTAGATGCATTTTCTGTGGTGGTGCAGCTAAATGAAGCTGATTTGACAGTTGCTCCAGGCAAGCTGGACGAAGTTGACAGAGTATGGCAAGCTGATTGTGTCATTAATAGCCACTTTTACCTATTACATGACACAACGGCATTCCAAACCCCTTGAGTGCCATCTAGCAACTGAAAATGGTAGTGTTCAATATTTTCAGTCAGAATGAAAAAAAAAAAGGGCCTAAAATTGGTTTATAAATATGGAAGAAAATCCATAAATACATTGCTTCGGCGTATAAGTTACAGGGCATGCAAATTATGCAAAAAAAAACAAACAAAAAAACTTGTAGGCCGAAAAATATGGTACTAGCTCTGCAGAACAGCAGCATGTGAGTTCTGATCCGACTCAATTCATTTCTACAGACCTATCCTGCAGCGATGAAGCCCACAAATCATTCCTCTAAACTCTTAAACATGCTAATTTTAACAACAAGATACATATACTGTATATACAGGTACTACATTTAACTAACCAGGCTCTGCAGAACAGCAGCGGGTCAGTTTCGGTCCTACCCGATAGATGAAAAAAGTCCCAGTACAGCATGACTGAAGTCCACTGATCCATCCAGCTTGATGTGTGCATGCTGCTACTCCAGGAAGGACATTCTGCCCAGGATTTAGTCCACCACCTCTGGCCCGGTTCAGACCAGCACTGCGTGAGCAGAACCAGGCTGAATCCTGCAGATGTCTGTCGCCTGTAACTCCTAAGTATTCGAGTCACACTGAATCCAGATGAACTGCAGCACCAGTGAAGATACAACTTGAAGGATGAGTTCAGCTTCAGAATTATTTGTGACTTTCCTGCCAGTTCTGTGAGTTTATCCTTACAGAACTTCTGACTTTGTGTTGCAAAACTTTCTCTTCATTTGCAGAAGGCAGCGGTTGGAAGCAGTGTTGACTTCTGGGAAGTGAACTGATGGCTTCTGGGTAACGTAGTTATTTAGACAGGCAAAAACAGTGAATGCTTAATGAAAGAAATCTACAAAAAGGTGGAAAAAGTATATTTTTTTAATTTAATTTAATTTCAATTGGAAAGTATTATGTACAGTACTGTACGTACACAAACCGCGATAGAGCAAATCAGCGAAAGTCAAACAGCGAAGTAGCAAGGGACTACTGTACTACAATTATTTACTTTTCCATTGCTCTACGGTGTACTGATCATAAGCATCACCTGCTGACCAACTGAACCATTGGAGTTTGTTGCAGTGAGGCGATTACACATGACATCACTAACATGAATATTCCAAAATGTTTCTTTCATGTCAACAGTGTTGCTTTAATGTGGAGGTGATGTGCATCACTCTGAGTGGTAAATGAGAGAGACTAAGGTGTGAAGTGCTGAGTTTGTAGGAATGTGCTCTTTCTGTTTTAAACATATAAAAAACTATAAATTTCAGGAGATGTCAGTCTTCATGTAGAAGATATTCAGCTGATCCATTTCCCTTTTAAAATACAGAACTGCTCCAGGTGAGGCTCAAACTCACAACCTCAGCATTACTCCACAATATACGTCTTACAAGTACTGTGCGCTGACTGATTGTGCCACTGGAGCTCTGCTGCAAATTAATGGTGATGAAGTTTTTTTACTTTATCTGTTTGTGTCAATCTCATGATTTCAGGGAGGGGCAACACGGTGGCGCAACTGGCCTCTCAGCGAGCAGGTCCTTGGTTCAAACCCTGGTCCAGAGGCCTTTCTGGGTGGAGTTTGCATGTTCTCTCCGTGCATGCGTGGGTTTTCTCCGGGTGCTCTGGTTTCCTCCTACAGACCAAAAACATGCATGTTAGGCTGATTGGTAACTCTAAATTGTCCCTAGGTGTGAGTGAGAGAGTGAATGGTTGTTTGTCTCGTTTGTCTCTATGTGTCCCTGTGATGGACTTGTGACTCGTCCAGGGTGTACCCCGCCCCTCGCACAGTGATTGCTGGACATGGGCACCGGCGACCCCCGTAACCCAAAATGGAATAAGCGGGTAAAGATAATGGATGGATGGATGGATATACAGGTAGTTTCATTAAGCCACGAGAACTCATTTTCAATAGAGACCTGTTTAGGGAGCAGATGGGGTGTTAATGGCCTTGCTCATGGGCCCAGAGTGGGGCGAATGAGGGTAGGGGCAAATGTGGGTGCTTCACCTACCCCACCTACATTTTTGATGTTGTCAGTACCGGGGCATGAAACGGCAAACTTCCAATCGCAGGCCCACCTCTCTAACCTCTGCGCCACTACTCCCCCCACATAATGTGAAGGGGACAAGTCCCCCCCTCTTTAAAAAAACATTCATTTGGACCCCACGACTTTTACTATAAAACATTAGTTCAGGCGACAAAGTCCATGCTCAATAATCCAGGTATACAATCCAACATTTTTCAGTCAGGTCATCTGGACAGTTTATTTTTTTTTTGTGCTGAAACATTTTGCCTTCAGTCCGGAAGGCTTCATCAGTCAAGGAAACACACAACAAAACTGATTCTTCCCACAACAGCTTACTCCAAAGTGGAACAAATCAGTTCTATTTCGTATAGGCTTTGCGCTTTAAGAGCTGTCGCTTAGTGGGTTTATCCCGTTTTGCGGAGCATTGCACTGAAAAATTTAGTCCACGCCCACCTGCTGTGTGGGCCCCACCCTGTCCGTATAAATTACGTTAAGAGCGGGAAATCGGCTCCCATTTTTTCTTCAGCAAACTAATAGCACTGTCAGAAGAACAAAGAATGAAAATTGTGTAGATGACCAACCTTTGTTAAGGATGCTTGGCCCGGCAGTCGACCTCCAGTCGTCCGGTGAGTTCTCCTCCCCGAGGAGAAGCTGACGAGCAGTCTTATTTCAAGGTAAGCGCGGAGGAATATTTCTCAGTGACAGGTCACTACACGCTGGACAACGCCATCTTGTAATTTTCCCCTTATCGCCGACCCTCGGAGCGAATCGGATGGTTCCTCTGGGACAGGCGGCGCTCAGCTGCAGCCCCCCGCTGCTCATTCCCTCCTGGAGAGCATAGTGTCGGTGGAGGGGGGCTGAGTGAATGCTCACCCCATCCCACCTCGTTTCACATCGGCGATCACACCGCTCCCGGCCGACGGCGCCCTCAGGGGTTGCTCGGCATAACCCAGGAGGCGGCTGACATGAAGGGACCCTTTTTTACGTCCTACGCCTTTCCCGCCAGTTCGGATGATCCGGCGGGAAGGTTGTTTACTGGGTTCCATTCCGGCTCACCGTCTTGATCCATATGGCCTCGTGTTCCCAACAGGACGTCCTACGGGCGAGGCCACAGACTGGTTTTTTCCTGGTAGATTGGGGTAGCCGGTCTCCACAGTCCGCACCCATCTCCAGAGCAGGGGTTCACTAAGCGGAAAGTCCCTCAGTGCCCCCTGGAGCCGAGCCTGATGGAGGCTTTATTGGAGCAAGATGTCGAGGTGGACCAGCGTCCCGTGCCTCCGGTTAGCATAACCGAGACGGTGACACCGCTCTCCAACTGAGCTCACCAGCATGTGTTCCACACGGCCGCAGCGAACAACACGTTACGCTGTTGGCGTACACGTTCAGAGGCGGGAAGAGACGGTGGCCATCTGTCCTTCGGCTCACTCCGCTCTCGTAGCGGCTGCTTGCTAACGACGCTGCCGGCCCCTGCAGTACGCTCCGTCTACAGGGCAGCTGACGTCATCCTCAACCGGTGCGCCTCTTTTGCTGTCTGCCGCCCCGCATCGCAGCCGGAGAACGAGGTCCCAGAGGTTCTCCTGGCTCGTCACTCCACTTTCCTCTCAGGAGAGCTGCAGGAGCTTTGTTGGAGGTCCTCTTTTCATCAGCAAGAGATCATTTCAAGATGCTCCACGGCTGCACAACGCCTCCCCAGCTCTGCTACGCCAGCCCCTCCCGTCAGACGTCCCCGGCATCCGGAAGTTCTTTTTTTTTCCCGGACTTCGCCAACAGGGGGCCCTCCAGGACAACAAACAGAGCTCAATGGAAGGTAACCAGGTGTCGGGTTGCTGGAGGTGTGTTGTTGACACTGTGAAATAACATCATTTTATGATGAAGTGTCTTTTAGCCAGGCTGTCAGCATGGTTTATCTGACAAGCGGCCCCATCACACACACTCATCACGAATGAGCCTTTTTAAGGTTGTTTTCATTCACTGTCAGCTGTGCCAATACGCGCTCCAGCGGCATGAAAGCGCGCGCGCAGCTCTCAGCGCCCGCCGTTCACATCAACGTTAACGTGAGACCACGGTACGAGCTCAGCAACGTATCTCGCTCTCGGCAGAAGCGACACACGTTTTTTCATTGCAGTGGTGTCAAACGCACGCTCCCGCGGCGTCAGCAGTTTCACAAGCCTCACAGCGGCTCTGCTCCTTCATCCTCGAAGAAGGTTTTCTGAATTAATACTGAAGCTCGTGGAATCACTCTGAAGTTCACGTGACTTGCAGCCAAGAATGAATACCCAGAAAATAAACCATTGCAATAGTCCTGTCCAGACGTGACAAATGCATGGACCAGTTTTTCTGCATCATTTTTAGATAAGATGTTTTTAATTTTAGCGATATTACGCAGGTGGAAGAAGGCAGTTCTAGTAACGTTTTTAATGTGGGGAATAAAAAACATGTCCTGATCAAAAATAACATCAAGATTTTTAATATTAGAGCTGGAGGACAGATTAATGCCATCTAAGGAGGGAGAAAGACTGAAAATTCATTCCTAAGGTGCTCAGGTCCAAAAACCAAAACTTCAGTCTTGTCTTTGTTCAAAAGGAGAACATTAAGGGTCTTCCAGGTTTTTGTCTTTAAGACATGCTTGTAGTCTAAGTAGCTGATTGGATTCATTGGGTTTAATGGACAAATATAATTGTGTGTCATCAGCATAACAGTGAAAATTTATCCCATGCTGTTTAATAATTTTACCTAATCGAAGCATATATAAAGTAAAGAGTATTGCCCCAAGCACTGAGCCCTGAGGAACTCCATGACTAACTTTGGTGTATGATGAAGATTTATTATTTACATTTACAAACTGGAATCTGTCAAATAGACATGACTTAAACCATTTTAGAGCTGTTCCTGTAATCCCAATATCATATTCAAGCCTCTGTAGTAAAATATTATGATCAACCGTATCAAATTCAAAAATTCAATTCAAAAATACTTTATTAATCCCAGAGGGAAATTATTTGTTGTTGTAACTCATTATCCTCATTTCATTAAGAGATGTTACAGATGCTGATGGCTATAGACAGGAAGGATCTCTTGTAAAGGTCAATCCCACAGTGGATCCTAAGAAACTGGCTGCAGATGC
Organism: Nematolebias whitei; assembly: GCF_014905685.2. Classification (NCBI taxonomy): domain Eukaryota; kingdom Metazoa; phylum Chordata; class Actinopteri; order Cyprinodontiformes; family Rivulidae; genus Nematolebias; species Nematolebias whitei. The sequence continues at coordinate 67,521,921 of NC_056498.1, read as the reverse complement.
CGTCCTATCTGTCCACCCAGACTCGACTGGCCTCTCAGTTCCCCCGGGCTGTAGGACCGCCCGAAGGCCGAGCAGAACTCCTCCCAGCAGTCTGCCAAGCTCCTCATTGCTGCGGATAGCCAACTCTAGGTGCTGAGGGACGATCCTGTCCTTCCGCTGTCATGAGCCATGTTTCCTGCTAGTTCCAGGTTCTCAGTGGTCAGGCACTCGAGCACAGCTGGCAGGTAGATGAGAATGTGTCCACAGAACATCCTTTTCAACTCATTTGGGATTTGAGGCTGTAGTTGAGATATTATTTGAGCTTTTGAGATGTTAATCAGCTGCTGTTGGTTGTAGAAAACTGCCTCATTGCCATGGTTATGCATCATACCAAATGTCCAAAACTAAAAAAGTTTCAGTAAAAATCCTTCCAGCTGCATAGCATCTGATACCAGAGGAAACAAACATCCAGAAATTGTGATTTACATCCAGAAAAAGAGGAATTAACATTTCCAAAAGCAAAATCTCAGAATGAATGTGACAGAGCTGCTCCAACATGCAGCCACCTTGAGCAGCGCAATTCTAGAACAAGAAATGCAGCGCTGAGGTCTAACAGGACCTGCGTAGACACAAGTCCATTGTTTGAGGCCATGAGAATATCATTAGTAACTTTTACTAGTGCTGTTTCTGTGCTATGGTGAGCTCTAAACCCTGACTGAAACTCTTCAAACAGATTATTTCTTTGTAGATGTTCACACAACTGACCTGCAACTATTTTCTCTAGAATTTTTGAGATGAAAGTTAGGTTAGATATAGGTCTATAGTTGGCCAGAATTTCTGAATCAAGGTCAGACTTCTTAAGTAAAGGTTTAGTTACAGCAACCTTAAAGTGCTGTGGTACATAACCACTCATTAAAGACAAATTAAGTAGATCCAAAATGTGGACATCAATTAGGGGAAATACCTCTTTAAACAGTGTGGTTGGGATGGGATCTAGCAGACATGTGTGGGATCTAGCAGACATGTGAAGGACTCTATTATTACCCATGGAACTTCCTAAGGTGAATAATTTGAAGGATCCCAGTTTCCATGTTTCCTCCTCCTCTAGTGCATCATTTGAGGGATTCCACAGTTTTAATGGTTCCTCCTCAGGTGGATAATTTAAGAATTCCATCATTCCCCATGGTTCCTCCTCTGTTCCCTTATTTGAGGGATTTCACAGTTTCCATGGTTCTTCCTCAGGTGCCTTATTTGAGGGATTCCAGTTTCCATGGTTCCTCCTAAGGTGCATCATTGGAGGGATTCCACAATTGCATTGTTTCCTCCTCTGGTACATCATTTGAAGAATTCCACAATTTCCATGGATCCTCCTCAGCTGTAGCATTTTAGGGAGTCCCCAGTTTCCATGGTTCCTCCTCTGGTGTATCATTTGAAGAATTACATCATTGCCCATGGTTCCTCCTTTGGTGCCTCATTTGAAAAATTCCACAGTTTCCATGGTTCCTTCTCAGGTGCATCATTTGAAGGATTCCAGTTTCCATGTTTTGTCCTCCTCTGGTGCATCATTTGAAGGATTCCACCATTTCCATGGTTCCTTCTCATGTGCGTCATTTAGGGAGTCTACAGATTCCATGGTTCCTCCTCGGGCGCATCACTTGAGGGATTCCACGGTTTCCATAATTCCTCCTCAGGTACATCCATGCAGGGCATCATCTCCCCAGCTCCGAGCTCCACTGGTCACCGCAAAAGATCCTCCGTGCTGCCGACCCCCAGGAGCACATGCCTCACGCACTCCTTCTCCGAGCTCTGCTGGTCACAGCAGAGGATCATACGAGCTGGTGACTCGTTGAAGTGTGCGAGGGCTGGGCTCACCCAAGTCGCGGCCTCGACTGCTCCTGAAGGCTGAACTCCGAGCTCCAGCAGACATCCGGACCTGGACGGGTGTGGGACGGAAGATGGAAACGATTTTTAAAAACATTTTAAGTATAACAAAAATTATTATTATTATTGTTTTTTATCAGTGTAGATTAAAAATAATAATAAATAAACGGTGCCGGCTTCATCATGAAATCCTGTTTTCACTTTAATTACTTTTTTTGAATAATCTGTTAAAGTTAACTCAGTTAAAAAATCATAAAACAAAATTATTGGATCTCTGGAATATTTCCCTCAAACATGTTTAAAGAAGAGCTATGGCATTTAGTTCAATTTTATTCTAACCCACAGATGTACAGATCACAAAACAAGAATTAAACTATAGTGCAAAGCTAAAATAAAATAATTTGTATATCTGTAAATTGCACTGCTCAAGGTGGCTGCATGTTGGAGCAGCTCTGTTAAATTAATTCTGAAATTTTGCTTTTGGAAACTTTAATTCCTGTTTTTCTGGATGTAAATCACATTTTTTGGATGATTGTTTCCTCTGGTATCCGATGCTGTGCAGCTGGAAGGATTTTTACTGAAACGTTTTTAGTTTTGGACATTTGTTATGATGCGTAACCATGGCAACAAGGCAGTTTTCTACAACCAACAGCAGCTGATTAACATCTCAAAAGCTCAAGTAATATCTCAACTACAACCCCAAATCTCAAATGAGTTGAAAAGGATGTTCTGTGGACGCATTCTCATCTACCTGCCAGCTGTGCTCGAGTGCCTGACCACTGGGATCCTGGAATTAGCAGGAAACACGGCTCATGACAGCAGAAGGACAGGATTGGCCCTTGGCACCTAAAGTTGGCTGTCTGCTGCTATGAGGAGCTCAGCAGACTTTTGGGAGGAGTGGCCGTCACTCTAGGAGGAGTTCTGCCCGGCATTCAGGCGATCCTACAGCCCAGGGAAACCGAGTCTGGGTGGACGGATCGGACGGCATCTGCAGCCAGTTTCTTAGGATCCACTGTGGGATGGACCTTTACAAGAGATCCTTCCTGCCTACAGCCATCAGTATCTATAACATCTCTTAATAAAATGAGGATAACAAGTTAGAACAACAAATAATTTCCCTTTTGGGATTAATAAAGTATTTTTTGAATTGAATTGAATTGAATATAATAAACAAACCCACATATCTAAATTGAACAATAAAAGTAGACACAAGTGTGTCAGGGTTTCAGGTAGGTCAGGACAGGAGGGAACCCAGTTGAGCAGGCAGGACTCAGGAGGCAGACGTACAAAATAAAATACTTTAATATTAATAAATCAAAAGGCTGACATGGCAGCAAACTTACAAAATAGTCAGGACAGGATCAGACTGGACAGGACAGGCAATACCCAATGACGAAGCGACAAAGGACAAGACTCACAGACAGAACATATACACAGACAGAACATGACATAATTACAAACAGCTGGGTCGAGACAAGGGTGAAATTAATTGGATAGAGACACACAAGGGAGTACAGACAGAGAAGGCCCACAAGATGGTGCCATCCCTACAGTATCCCCCCTCAAGGATGCCCCCTGGCATCCCCAAAAAAGCCCTCCCAAACGACTTGGGTGGGTGGAGGGAGGAACTGCAAGAATGGAGGGCCCAAGA
>NC_056498.1:67441279-67518310 GCF_014905685.2 Nematolebias whitei | reverse complement strand
GCCCCCCCCCCCCCCCACACACACACACACACACACAGAAAATTAGGGCGGGCGGAGGGAGGAACTGCAAGGGTGGCGGGCCCGAACAAAGACACACGAGGACCAAAACAAAACCGACAGGACAAGGCCTGGGGACAAAACTAAGCAGGGAACACAAAATGTCCAGACGGCCAAGGGACTGTCCACTGGCTCAGAGCAGGTCAGGTGGGAGGCTGTGAGGCCATCCGATAGGCCAGAGCAGGTCAGGGGGGCGGCCGGGAGGCCGTCCAGCATAAGGCCAAAGTTCAGGGGGGCAGCCGGGAGGCCGTCCAGCACGAGGCCAAAGTTCAGGTGGGCGGCCGGTAGGCCATCCAGTACAGGACCAACATTCAGATGGACAGCGTAGAGGCTGTCCTACAGGCTAGAGCAGGTCAGGTACAGAGGTCACAGGCGGGTCAGGGACGAAGGTCGCAGACTGGCTGGGATCTTCTTCAGCAGGACCAACAGGGGACACAGGACCCTCAGGATGAGGTGAGGACCCCTCAGCAGATGCTGGACCCTCAGGCTCAGGTGAGGACCCCTCAGCAGATGCTGGACCCTCAGGCTGAGGACCTCTCAGCAGATGCTGGACCCTCAGGCTGAGGTGAGGACCCCTCAGCAGATGCAGTCTGTGAGGATCCACAACTTTTCCTTCTCCAGCATAACCCTCAGTACTGCATGGCTCCCCTCAGGGATGTGTGCTGAGCCATCTCCTGTTCACTCTACTCACGTATGACTGTGCATCTACCCATTCAGGCTGTCATATTGTAAAGTTTGCAGATGATACAGCAGTGGTGGGATGCATCACAAACAACAATGAGTCCAGCTACAGGCAGGAGGTGGAAAACCTGGAGAGCTGGTGCAAGAATAATAACCTTCACATCAATGTAAAGAAGACAAAGGAGATGGTTGTGGACTTCAGAAGGAACAAACACGCCTACCCCCCCCCCCCCCCCCCCGAACATAGGAGGATCTGTGGTAGAAGTGGTCTCCAGCTACAAGTACTTGAGGGTACACCTGAATGACAACCTCAGCTGGGACAACAACTATACCAGCCTGATCAAGAAAGCTCATCAGAGACTCTACTTCCTCAGGTGTCTGAGACAAGCTGGTCTGGAAAGCTCAGTCCTCACCTCCTTCTACAGGTGTGCAGTGGAGAGCATCCTGTTCTCCAGCATCAACGTGTGGCATGGAGGCTGCACAGCTGCAGAAAGAAAAGCTTTGCAGAGAGTGGTGAAGGCTGCACAGAGACTGTTGGAGTCAGCCTCCCCACCATCACAGACATCTACACCTCCAGATGCAGGAACAGGGCCACCTGCATCATGAAGGACCCCACACACCCAGCACACACACTTTTTGCCCTGCTCCCCTCAAGAAGTAGGTTAAGGAGCATTAAGTGTAGAATCATAAGACTGAGGAACAGCTTCTACCCTGAGACTGTTAGACTCATGAATCTCTAACTAGAATAATCACTGTGAAGAATCATATCATGTTGCTGCTGATCTGTTTCATGTTGCTACTGATCTGTTTCATGTTGCTGCTGATCTGTTTCATGTTGCTGTGTTCATTCGTACTCATCTGCTCACACCGACTCATGTTCATGCTGCTGTTCGGCGTATTGTTTTTATGCTACTAGTACTTAGTGTATATTTAGTTAACATTTTTTTTAGTTCATATCTTAAATCTTATTACTGTTTTTCTTTTAAATGTTAATACTTTTGTTGGATGTAGCTGGGACAATTTTGTTCGCATCTCATGTAACCACATGTGGTGCGAACGACAAATAAAGAACCTTGAATCCTTCAATATTTGTATATATTTATTTAGTGCTCCAAACCTGAATTATTATACACAAAATTATTTTTGCTTGCTTTGATGAATTTATAGGGATTAATAGGATCGAAACTGTTAAAGCATACATTTGAATACCTGACTAGGTTCAATTTCTGTTGCAAGTTTTTGGACTCAAAGTTCAAGATGCTTTGTTGTTGAAAACAAAACATTTCAAAACACATATTGTACTCATCACTGATACATTAACAAGTCACTGGATGTAAACTTATTAACTTGGGCCTTCACCCAGTACTGTTTTGTTCTATAACTAGTATTTGGTTTCAGACATCTTTGCAACATTTTGCTCAACAGTCACTACATGCACATAGCTGGACAGAACACACAAGAATTACTTTTATTTAAATGGACATTTTATTTTTAAATGATATATCAGCCAAAAATGGTGACAAGACATTTTGTTCCAGAAAAACAGAAATTGTGAAATACTTCAGGGGCTTTCAAAGATATTTGATGCAACAACAACAACAAAAAAAAAAAATAGCAAAATTATTAGGCCGTTGTTTATTTTATTTGAACTGTCTTTTTCAAATAATATAAATGCAGAATTTCTACTTCACTATTCATATACATTTTATTTTTGTTAACTACATATTCTAAAATTAGCTTCTATAATATCAGTTAGGTTTTTAATAATTCACTTTATTCCTTTTCTAAATTGCCCAGTGATCATCCAGAAAGTCTCAACCCACTTCAATAAATGTTGTGCAACATAAGTTATGGGGATCAAAAGTTTCAAGATGAGCTCTTATATTTAGTGAATGTTAAGTTATTTTGTTAACATCTTTGCAAATAGAAAAATAAACTTTAACTGAGTTTAAGCAGCTTGTATATCTCTAAAACATGCATACAGAATCATAAACAATCCTGAGTAGGGATTTTTTTGTGTGTTGTGCACTGCTGCAGCACTTTTCATGGAGTGTGTGGTTTCAGAAATGTTTCCATCGGATGGCAGAGAGGAGGGCATGGATGAAGTAGAGGAGTGTGGTTGCAAAGGCAAAAACCTGAAAACACAAGCAAAAAAACAAGAAATGACCTGTAACGTTCCAAATTAAATATAACATGAGGTTGACTGCTTGGTTGGTTGTGGTTAGATGAATGATTGGAAGTCACAGTTTAAAAGAAGTCAGGCTTGAAAGGGAATAATTACACAATTAGATTAGTCATTTTTAACATTAATATGGATATCAAACAATTCAGAACAATATATTTTTCTGCAAAAACCTGTTAATTTGTAAAATCTTTAAAAGGCTAATGACATTTGCAATGCAACAAACATGTTGTTGAGCTTTAATGTCAGCAAAAGAAAAAAAAAAACTTCAATGTAAGGATCTGACTTTTTTACATTTCATTTATTTATTTTTTTAAGATATAAGCAAGTTGAATAAAATACATGACTTGGCTACCCCGCTCCCTCCTGTATCAGTGCTATGACATGAGTCATGGGCTTCTGATTCTTTCAGAGTGTCACATTCATGTTGATTCAAATGTCTTTCTGACAAACAGAAGCACTGAGGGCAAGATCTGTTTTGTACATAGGAGGAAGCCATGTCCCAACAGCAGGTATTGGGAGTAAACAGTCATGTGGGTGAGTCAGCACTGCCGCAAAACTCATAAATTATTTACATGTTTAGTGCAGTTTATTGGAATAAAATTTCCTAATCATGGAACAAACCCTGGTGAAAACTATGGAATCCCTGCTCTGGAGGATCTTCTAATTAAATAGTTGAATTCTGATTTAAAAAAATGCCACAAACTATTATTTTTCTAACTTTATTGCATTAGGTAACAACAATTTTATATCTAACAAGGTTAAGTCAGGTCATCTGGACAGTTTTTACTTATAAATAATGTCTTGTGAATTCTTAAGAAGAATCTGTCCAGATGACCTGACTTAACCTTGTTAGATTTATCTGGATTATTGAGCATGCATCAGAACAATTATATATATAATTGTTGTAATCAGTCACAATTGCTCTTTTGGATCAAGCAGATAAAAAAGTTATAGAAACATGAGAAAACACTGTGCCATAAGGACTTTGCGGCATCACCTCTGAGTGTTTTTTATACCATGCTGAATTCTCTGAAGCCTGGACCTAATGACAGCTAGTACTCAGCCTGGCTCCGTCGCTTATTGTTGTTGCCAGATTAGCTTTGCAGGTTGGAGTTCTGTCATGAACCATTTTCTTTAATTTCCACCAAAGATGTTCAGATGGATTGAGAGTCGAACTATTTGTGGTCCTTGCCAAAGACATTAACATTGCCTTTTTTAAGGAAAGTTTCCATGCCCTTTGTCCAATGGAAAGTTGCATTATCTTCTTTACAAAGTCCTTTTTGCCAAACATCCTTTCAACTAACGTAATAGGAGACGTGTCAAAATTAAAATATAGACTTTGACATTTTTTTCAAGATGTAAAAATCACTGTGTCCCTCATACCTTTACCTGACATGACACCTTCATTCAGTCAAGATGGCTTTTGTCTGACTTTTTTTGAAACATATAAATCTCTGTTTTTAAAGCAATTGTGTGAGTGATGCCATGATTTTTCACTCTGCTTGATTTAAAAATAAAACAAATTTCGCTGTCCGTCCATCCATCCATCCATCCATCATCCATCCATCCATCCATCCATCCATCTTCAGTTTGTTCCAGAGTCAGGTCACAGGTGCTGCAGTTTGAGCAGACATTTGTTTGCCCAACCACCTCTTCCAGAATTACAATTGTTACAGTTGTTATTACATTATAATTATGTCTATGACCGTTATATTTATTTCTTTTTTTATTGTTTCTTAATGCCAGAAGGCTGGCGTTTTGGAAAATGTTTTGTAGCATGTATGTGATGCATTTTTATACAAAATTAAACAAATGAAAGCACATCCTCCAAAAATTGTGATTCCACAATTGTCGCCAGGGGTTGTAAAAGCTAAGCTAGGCTAATCAACGTGCTGTTGGTTTCAGCTCTGTTCGCTTTTTACATTTTGAATGGTGAAGTTGAGGGAAACGCATAGACTTTTTAAAAACTTCTCTACAAAAAAAGGAGTCAAATTCAATGGAAGAAGTGACATTCTTTCATGAAAAACAAATGAAACACAAACATTGCACTGGGAATAACACAAAAGGTTAAATCATGTCATCTGGACCGGTTTCTTTAAGTAAATGTTTTGTCCCCCATCCAGAGGACTGTGTCAGTCTGCAGCCTGTCAACCAGATATGTCCCATGTAGCCTTCATTGCTGTGTTTCAAGTCAACCTCCTGTTGAAATCTCAGATGCAGGCTTTCAGGCTTTTTTCATCTGGACCAGAAACTGGTCCAGATGACATGATTTAACCTTTTTTGTTATTATCTACCTGGATAATTGAGCTTACAAACCTTTTTTCTAAACTAGTTTGGCCTTGGTTTTCCTCAGGCTGTATTTGTGGGTAGCAAGTTGACCATCCAGCCTAAAACATTTGATTGTTGTATATGATGATTGTTTTGTATGGATGGGCCTTGTTTGCATGTGTTAAAAGTTTACTTCTGAGATTCCAACAGGAGGTTGACTTGAATCACAGCAATGAAGGCTACCTATAGGACAGATCTGGTTGGCAGGCCGCAGACTGATGAAGTCCTCCGGATGGAAGACAAAAGTTTCTCCCTTAAAGAAACTGGTCCAAATGACATGATTTAACCTTTTTTGTTGTTATCTACCTGGATGATTGAACTTAACCTTAATTGCACTAGGAAGTACTTTTGAAATGCAACCTGACTGAAAGTAGCTGCTTAATACTTACCACAGCAGAAATATCAATCTTGTACATTCTTGAATCTATGTGTTTCATTATTAACGTGATGTAAGCCAAATCCACCCCTGCACTGAGGTAGAAGAGCACGGCTAGGAAATGGTAAACAAAGTCCTGCACACACAAAAGAGATTTCACATTCATCAGAGTTCATCACCGTGTTTGGTTTGTTTCATTTCATGCCATTTTTCTTGTCCTCTTACAGCAGCTGCCCAGGCCGAACTGCTCCTATGAGCCCCGACTGCAAAGATGATCATCCAGATGAAGGTCATGACGAAGCAGAAGACGGAGACGAACATCACCCATCCCAGAGGGTTCTGTGGGGCCACATAGGTCGACGCCACCAGAATCCAAACCAGACCACCGAACACCTGCAAGGAAGCAGTAGAGAAATTTTAGTCTATCATGATGAAAAATGTTATGCTGTTTGGAAAAAGAGCACAAACACAAAACTGATATATTGGCTTCAGAACACATTGACTATTTTGTATTTTTTTAAGAACCTGTACGGGATTGTTTTAATTATAGAAGCAACAATCCCTAGATTTACATTTACTATACTTTCTTTTGTCTAAATGACTTGATGCAGTGATGTTACGTCATATTGTTTTTAATTCACAGTAAAATGATCAACATTTGTAACTTGTAAAGAACAAAAAACACATGATAACACTTTTCTTTAAACATTTTCTCAGAAACCTTAGATATTAAAACAGGTTTCACTGCAGATGAAATGTGATCAACACCCAGGTGACAACAAAAACTGCTGATTGAGAGGCCGTCGTCTCTCAAACTATTGACTAAACAAACGCTTCTCTTTCTCGGTCTGGGTATTGTTTAGTGTGCAGGGTTATCCAAGTGTTTTCAAATTTATTTGACCCTGGAATTATTTTCCTTTTTTATTTTATATTATTTTTTTCTTCCGCTGCGTCATACACAATGGATCTCTGTAAAAAAAGCTTTTCATAAAACAAAACTGTGCATACACTGCAATAACCACACCGTCATGTTAAATAATGTAGCATTTAAAAAATGCTGAGCATTGGAAAAGATTTGGAAAACTAATCTGTCTTCTGCTTACATCTAATAAACTAGTAGGTTTTGTGCTTTTATGTAACACGTCAAGTAATCAAAACCATAGTTATTGCCGAGTCTATAAGAACACATTGTTATACTGATTTTTAGAAAATTAATTTAGATAATACATAAAAGTTAGATTTTAAGATTCATCTAACATGTAACACAAACTAAAACTATCACTTCCTTGACAAAATGCATTTCACCCTTGGCCCAAAAATTTAAACAAAGATCTCCCATAATCTGTTGCTTTGAGTGTGTATGTGATGGGGACGATCCTTAGTTACTAGCAAACAAAGCTTGAGCTCAATATCTGTAAAACTGACTACACTAAAGCCATCACTGTGCTTGCTAAAGTATCTGTGGCGAGCATCACCAAATGAATTGATTCCTAAAGGTCATTAGTTGAAGATATATATGAAATGATTAGACTCTGAGAGTTTGATTATAATACATCAAGTGGTTCATGTCTCAAATCTGGTCTCTCTTGTAAATGATTCCTCAAGGCTCAATGGGATTAATCTGTATAAATAAAGGTTGAATGAATGTGATATTTAATCAAAAACAAACAAATACCTACACACACTGGTGGGTACATGATTACCCACCTTTCAAGGCAACTAACCCGTTGAATTACTGTTCTTGCCTTAATTTAAGGGACTATTGAGCATGAACTTTGATGTTCTTGCTCTGATTTAAGCAAGTTACAAATGCTCTATTTTAGGATTTGCAGCCTCAAATCCACTGCACTGTACTGAAACAGGCCACGCCCCATTCAGGAAGTAGATCACACTCCAGCCCCATGAAATGGACTCCAATATAATCAAATGGAGTAAGTATACATTTTAATGAAGTAAAAACTGTGTTGTTTATACCAAATAACTTTCTGAGTTATCATTTTGCCAATACATGTATACTAAATTGTCAGTGTCTGTGTTTTTCAGTAATTATTGTATTAGTCTTTTGTGTTTATTATTGGGTTTATCCCTTTTGGATTTATTTTCTGCGCTGTCCCTCTATGTTTACCTGTGCCATCAGTTCATTTTCTCCTAGTACTTTTCCTGCTCCTCAGTCCTGCCATGCCCAGTCACACCTGTTCCCTGTCTCATTAGCCCAGTTGCTTCCAATCATCTCATCAGCCTCAGTCCTTGTAGTCCCTCAGTTTATCCTCACTCACCAGTTTGCCTGTGTGTGTGTGTGTGTGTGCTTACACCATATCTGGTTCACCATCACATCATGATGTGATGTCACGTGCATCGCAGTATGATAACACTGACGGGAGCTCCGCTTTGACTCGCCCATTTTTTGTTCCGGTTCTTTTTGGTTGATCTTTTTTGTGCCTACACTGCACACCCACGCTACAGATTTGACTGCAACACGCTTTAGGAGTTTGTGTGTTGCTGCCTTGCCATCGTGACATCGTGGTTCAGTCCCCGACCCCCTTCCCTCCTTGGGCTCTGGCTCATGTCATGGCGGCAGTCTCCATGATCCGCCTGCATGGACCGAACTCTACAGAACAGTTTGTTTCTGCAGAGAAACTTTGTTCTGTGTCTGCCAGACCCAGTTCTGGAAGGCAGTTAACGGGACCGCGCTGCTAACAAAACCACATTGCTAACAGTATCATGCTGCTAAAAGAACCTCACCACCAACAGTACCACTCTGATAATAGGACCATGCTGCTGTAGATTTACTTATTTTCCACTTTTGGCCTTTTGTTTTGCATTTTTTGTTATTTCTTGTTGTTGTTGGTGGTTTTTTTTTTTTTTTTTTTTAGAGTCGTGCGGTTCTTCTCGACGAGCATTGCATTGTTGACTTGTGTTGATCTGCATATGACAAAGAAACCTAAACCTGTCTTCTGTAAGTTTTGCAGCCATGCCAGCATTTTTGTTTTAATCAATCAAGATTTCATTCCTCGGTTTTAACTTCCACAACAGTATAGCCTATAAATACTAGAAACCATGTTGGACCTAAAGACAGAAGCAAATAAATGTCAAAAACAAAAGTCATGCATTGGGTCATCAGTCTCCCAGATTCAAAGTTCTTCTTTTAGCTACCATCAAATATTATAATGCAGGTCCCGAATTGTAAAATTTAATGTTTGTTTTTCTTGAAGGCAAATGAGCCGAGACAACTTTGTACAAATTCAGAAGCTTATTCATAGAATTACAGACCTGCCCAGTAACTACTGGTACTTTTATTATAGTAAACAGGAAAGGTAACTGGCATTAAAGAGAAGTGAACTACAGTAATGCTACTATTGGACTTTTTTCAGACAAAAAAGCTCATCTGAATATCATTCTGTAGAATATGCGATGAACATAACTATCACCTACAGTATGTACATATAATTAATAATGATAACTGTAAACTTTCCAACAGATAGCTTACCTTTATGTGTGCTGTTTATTTTATATTATCAAAAATCTGGTAGGTCAAGAAGCATGTGAATGTGAGGAACCTGATCTGCTGAAGAGCCAAAGGTACTGCTTGTGGTTTTTACGTCACAAACGGGGCCACTGTTCTACATACACACTGGGAATGCTCTCTTTCTCCACTACAGTGTGAACAGTTTTTTCTAAATATATATATAGTTTCAGGGGCATCACTCTTTGATGATTTTCATTTGGCATAGTTCTTGTCATCACAAAAGCCTGATCTCAACCAGCGGAAACCATTTTACAACATGACAACCCCATTAATAACATCAGCAGCCTTATTTCCATATTTATAATGAACGTGTATCAGGGTTTGAACCCAGGAATGCAGACTGAACACAGCAGTACAAACTTAAACTGAAAATTGTTGGACTGTACACCTGGATTACTGAGCATGGACTTTGTTAGTAAAAAGTTAAGTTTTATTAACAAAAATAAAAACAGACAGATGTGGTAACAGCTTAAAAACACTCCTGGAATCAAGGGCATGGCATTAAGCGCATATAATGCCACACTGGTGAATGAGGTGAAGCTGAGGGACTAAAAGGACTGGGGCTGGTACGACTGGAAACTAACTTAATGAACCAGGGAACGTTAATGGGTGGGTGCGGCAAGATTGAGGAGTGGGAACTACCTGAGGGAAGGAATGGAATGGTGATAGAAGTAGGCCAAACAGAAAATACCAAAATATCACAACAACACAAACTTTAAAAGGAACTAAATAAACACTGAAAAAGAGAAATCCTGACATTGTGCATGTAACAATGGCTTCGCCTGAAAATAACAGTACAGGTGATATTTAAAGGTGTTTAACGTCTTCTGAATGATTGTGTAATTACTGTATACAAGAAGTTTCACCTTGGTGACCTACAGAATGGAAGAAGTTTACATAAAAACATGCTAGCGTTGTGAATTTATTTATTTTTATTTTTTACCCAGAACACAACTGCTTTTTTTTAAAGATGTTTTGTTACCTTAACATTAACAAAAAGCAAAAAAGTATATATATAAAAGTAAAATACAAATACAATTTTCTAATAATTTATAATCAACATTATTTTTCTTAGATGTTTGTATACTGTTATTTTTTTTTATACTTTATAGTATTGCTATTTTGGATGTAACTGGGACTTTGAGTACACATGTTCGTTCCACGTCATGTACCACATGTGATGCGAATGACAGTAAAGTCTCCTTGAATCCTTGAAAAATGAAAAGAGTGACGTGTAACAGAAATTCTAACTCAAGTCTATTTACAAAAATGTTCTAATGGAGTCGTCACCACATCCTCGGTTACTGTATGTCAGCTATTGTCATTTCTTTCCTTTGTTTCTTTATTTTTACGCCCTGAACTCAAAACACATGCAGATAAAGTGTAATCTGACTTCAGGAAATAAAAAGACGTAGGGGTGAGCATGTGTAAAACTTCAGTTTAATCTAAAGCAAGTAAAAGAAAACCTGACACAGACGGTAAACTCAGACACAACCTTCAAACTGTAAATTAAACTGTTTTCTACCATGAGCTACACGAGCAGTTTTCAATGTTTTAATCCTTCATGGAGAAGAACGATGGGAGCGACGGCCACATTCTTTCTTAGATTCGTCACAGAGACACAATATGACTGAAATATGAGATGTAAAGGGATGGGGTTACTCCTCCCTTGTGGACATTTTCCTTTGTCTTCTCAATTTATAAAAGCATACCACAGTTTTGATCAAAATGATCTTTGACTATTGCTTTGTTCAAATGACAAATATAAAAAAAAGTTTAAACGTGACTACAGATTTTCCTCACGAGCAAGTAGAACAATATATTTTTATGTAAAAATAAAATACTTTACACATATTTAGGTTATTTTACATTTAAGTTTCTAAAATACAGAGCTGATAATATTAAATTATTTTTTGGCTTTTCATATACCGGTATATACTGTATATACATATACTGTGTATATATATATATATATATATATATATATATATATATGGTATAAATAGACAAAATCTAGTCAGTTTTATCATATTCGTTCAAAATAAAGCGATTTCTACATCAGGAACTTAAAGTAGTCATTTTACTGACTCACCAGTTCAGGCAAGTAAAATATATCTGGAAACGTGGTGCAGATCTCCAGTCCGCTGGGCAGGGTCCCCATGGACTGAGCAGTGGTAGCAGCCATCTCTGCCTCTTCCTTCGGCTGGATCAACAGTGAGCGAGCGAGCTGCCCTGTCTGTCTCCTCTGGACTAACGGAGCAGCTACAGGTGGAACTGACCCTTATAGGAAAGCCAGGTGAGCAGACAAACCCGTTCAGCTATTGTGTGTGTGAGAGATCCCTTCCCACAACAGCTCCTTGCTCCATTACAAAGCAGACACACCCTCCTTACAACACCCGGGGGCTGCCCAGTGTTTAATGTGAGCTGGTGATGTGTGACAGGCTTTAGAAGCAAGCAGAGGAGGAATCGTGTGACCTTGGGCTACAAAAATCTCTCTAATATGAACATCAATGCCATTGAGTTAAAAAATAAAATAAACAGCTCGGTGAGTTTCCAAGTAGGCGATGACCCGCACTTTAGAAGCTGAGCACCTGCTGCCTCTATTCATCACATTATTATATTCATGAGTCATTTTAACTTGAGTTTGGTACAGAAGAAAGATGAATAAGTGAGTAAGTGTGGTTAGCTATAACCTCACAAACCCAAGCTTTCATTTAGAAATTGTAAAAGGCATGTTTTGAAATTATTAATGGATCCTATGGCTGGTTTGCATTTGATAACATCTCAACTGTATCGAAAATCATATAGCTAAAGGGGAGCTACAAAACGGCTCCAAGCCCAAGATATATATATATATATATATATATAAATATAGATATATATAGATATAGATATATCTATATATATCTTTGCTGAAATCAGGTCTCTCTTGTAAATGAGTCTTCGAGGCTCATTGAGATTTACCTGTCTAAATAAAGGTTGAATGAAAAAAAAAAAAAAAATATATATATATATATATATATATATATATATATATATAATGTATGGTTTGTTTATTTCTTAAAGATATGCTAAAATAGTTTTAAACTGTTTGACTTTAATTAGTGTCTTCAAGCTTCCTATCAGCCAGTTTTATATTGAGCAAATATACCACTGTGTAGGTTAGCGTCATTGTGTGCTTCACATTGAATATATAGAGAAAGCGAAGCCGAGCCCATCTGTGGCGCTCAGAAGTTTATGGATCTCCATGTAAAGGCTAAAGTCAATGTCCGAGCAGTGTCATGTCCCTGTGACAACAGCTGCCAATTTGATTAAAACAAAAGTTTCATGTGACTGTAGCCGACCTGCCAGGGTGTGGGAATAAAAGGAAAGGCAACTGCAGGTTGATCAGAACCAAGTGTAGATGGTAAAAAAGCTGAGGAAACACCAAAGGACAACGTAGCTCACCATCTGATTGCACCATCCCTCGCATTTTGAATCAGAAGAGAAGACCCAGGAGATCTCTACAATTGACCAAATGTGGGAATCTGTGTTTTTGTTCTGTCATTTCTTTAGATCCTTGTGTTTCCTGCTCTGCCCAGTGTTTCTCTTCCTCATTGTCAGTTCCTGTCTCCAACCCTAATCACCCCAGGTGTTCGACATTTTGTCTTGCCAACTTCCTTATAAATTCATTGTCTCTGTGTTCCTCCTTTGTCCGTGGATTGTGCTTCCTAGCCTGTCGTGTCTGTTCCTCCATCATTTTCCCCATCTCGTCATTCATGTAAGTTTTGCTGCCCCGTCAGCTTTTTGTTTTGTTTTTTGTTTAAATAAATACTAGCTTTATTTTTACCGGAGTCTCCCGTGTCTGCCTGCACATGGGTTCAACACTAAACAACAGAAGACGTCACCTTAAAAGGGGAAAAGTAAGATAGAAATTCACCCAACTGTGTCATGACAAGCCCCGAAGATTCTGGGACTGATGAGACAGAACTGGAGCATTTTGAGCCATCTCATCAGTTGTGATCTTTGATTATCAGAGAAGGGTATCCATAAACTTGTCAGCATCTGTAGTTCTCACAGCACCAAGAGCTGATACGAGTTCTTTTAAGTCTGTAAGTCTGTCTTTTTGAATGTCCAGAGGACCAGATTTAACTTTTTTAGATTTTTCTACCTGGATTATTGAGCATGCATCAGGATATTTTAAGTCTGTAGTTCTCAAATTGTCGTACAAGTACCAGTGGTATTCAGGATTCTTCTTGTGGTACTTGGAATATATGTTGGTATCAATTATGTTAAAAACGAATATAAGCTTGCAATATTGTATAACAATGTTTGTGGTAATATGCGGGGTATTGGTAAAAAATACAAATATGTGGTATTGGTAAAAAATACAAATATGTATCACTGTTTATGTACTTATTCTATTCAAGGATTCAAGGATTTTTTTATTGTCATACTAGCTCTCTCTCTCTCTCTCTCTCTCTCTCTCTCTCTATATATATATATATATATATATATATATATATATATATATATATATTTATATATATATATATAAAGTATATTATATGGGGGCCGAGATGGTGTAGGGGCAGCTGACTCGGGACCCTAAGTCTCGATGCCTGGTCATTGTACATCTCATAGTGTCTCTGAGCAGGACACATTATCCCCAGTTGCTCTCCAGGCACCTTCCATAGCTGCCCACTGCTCCACCTGGTGGTGAATGGGTTAAGTGCAGAGAGCAAATTTTGCCATTGTATTGGAACGTATAATGATAACAATACACATACATTATTTTTATTATTAAAATTTAAAAAATGTAAGATGAAGCTGAATTAAGTGCAGCTCGCGTTCAGCAGTCTGGCAGCTGCAGGGACGAAACTGTTTCTGAGCCTGGTGGTCTTGCTCTGAATGCTCTTCAGCTGCCTGCTTGAGGGGAGGAGCTGGAACAGACTGTGTGCAGGATGAGTGGAGTCCTTCATGATGCAGAGCATCCTCCTGCATCGTGAAGTGTAGAGGTCCGCGGTGGTGGGAAGGCTGCTCCCCACAGCCTTCTGTGCAGTCTTAACCACCCTCTGCAGAGCCAGCCTCTCAGCAGCAGTGCAGCTGCCATGCCACACGGGGATGCAGGTGCAGAGAACTCTCTCCACCACACAGCGATAGAAGCTCCTCAGGACAAAGCTCCCAAATCCAGCTCTCTTCAGCTCCCTGAGGAAGTAGAGATGCTGGTGGGCCTTCTTGACCACACAGGAAGTGTGTTGGCTCTCCAGGTGAGGTCACTGGATATATGCACCCCCAGGTATCTGTAGCAGGAGACCACCTCTACAGCTGCTCCTCCGATGTGTAGGGGATGAAGAAGATCCTTGTCCCTTCTGAAATCCACCACTATCTCCTTGGTCTTCTTCTCATTGATGCAAAGATTATTGTCTCTGCACCACCGCACCAGATGTTCCACCTCCTCTCTGTATTTAGACTCGTCATTGTTCGTGATGCATCCCACTACTGCTGTGTTGTCTGCAAACTTCATTATATGGCAGCTGGGGTGTCTAGCCGAGCAGACATATGTCAGTAGAGTGAACAGGAGGGGGCTCAGCACGCAGCTCTGGGGCAACCCAGTGCTGAAGGTGATGGAGGAGGAGACGACATTGTGGATCCTGACAGTCTGAGGTCTGTTGGTCAGGAAGTCCAGAATCCCGTACCCCAGTGTGGGACTCAGTCCAAGAAAGGAGAGCTTCTGCACCAGAGTCGGGGATGATGGTGTTGAAGGCCGATAAATGCCATTCTTTCAGGGCGTCGTGGATTTTCTCATTACAAACAATTCATCCACAACTTCTGACCTGTGTTTAGGAGGTCATCAAGGTGTTTGTTATGGAAAGGTGACCTTGTTTTTAGTGTACTAGTGGAAAATTGATGCACAAACAACACTTAGATATTCACTTTATTTATTTTGTGTCAAAGACTTCAAACTCACCCAAAATGTGAAATCATTGAACTATTTACAATCAAGAATTTCAAAGATGAATTAATTTTATTGATAACATTATTTGACAAACATACAGAAATAACAAGACAGTTAAATTGAAAATAATAAAAAAGATAATTTGTGATTGTTTTGTCTAAACAAAAAAAAAATAGACAGAAGACAGGTTATCTCATTCCCCATCAAGTTTTAAAATGGATTGAAGTGTTTTAAATATTTCACAATTAAATCTTTCATGTATAATTTGCAACATGTTTACTGCAAGTTGGCACTAATTTAATTTTTTTTGTGTGTAATTAATTTTAAAAAATGCGAACAGGTGAATCATGATATTATTGTTATTTTTTATTTTATTTTTTTATCAGTTTCCCTAAAGCATTTGACCAAATATCAATCTAAAGATTTAGGATCTTATTTCTCAAAATGTTGTCATGTTTTTTGTAAAACGATACGTAAAATTAGTTTGTATTTTTATCTGTAATAAAATCTAGCTTTGAACATTTCAGTAACGTCATCCTGGTCCAAAAAAAAAACCCAATTCTGTTTTCTCGTTGTTGTGACGATCAACTTGATGAAAACGTGACGCAGGAAAAAAATACAAAAATTATTGTGGTTTTTTTTCTTCTTCTTTGGGTAAACTGATCTGTGCAACCAAGTTATTTTCACAGAATCTAAACTGGAATTTAGAACGTGGTTAAAACTCACTTTGCACCAGCCGATACTGATAACTGAGCTTGAACGTTGACACTATCACCTCACATTCACTGATTGTTGTTGTCGGTTTCAACAAGAAAGCGGACATGACGTCTGACTTCGCATTAGGATTCCCACCATTCACAACTCGTTTTCACATTATCTTACTGAAATTAAATAAAAAAGGGTGACACAAAAATAAATCAGCACGTGTTCACTAAGGAAACTGTGTGTGTGTGCTTCATTGTGTTGTAGGGTTGCTGTTGTGTTTAGGCCCGTTTCCATCGAATGGCAGAAAAGATGGCGTGAAGGAAGTAGAGAAGCGTGGCCACGTGTGACATCACCTGCAAACATCCACAGAGCAGATCAATGAAGAATCACCAGAGTTCAAATACGTTTTGAAACAACACTAAGAAGTGACTAAATGAGTGCAGGAGACTTTTCTGCTCTTATGATGTTTTCAAAGATTTTTATTATCTTATCTGGTCTTCCTCAGCTGAGGTTAAACTTTCCTTTTAATAAAAGTTTAAAGTAGTTAGAAAAAGCTGGAGTGACCCTGAGCTGTAATGCATTTTTACTGTTATTTTATTCTGTTTAAATTTTACTTCACTTAACTCGAATTAAGATTAAAAAAAAATAGGCTGGACTGTAATCAGATTTGAAGTGAACCTATTTACTTTTTCTGCATGATTTTGAAGATGACTTCTGTTGTGATTTGTTGCTATAGAAGGAAGTCATGCTATAACATTTATTCGATTCAGTTTATTTATATAGAGCCAAGTCACAATGGAAGGGCACTGAACAGAAACATTCATATACATAAAAAGTAATTTAATAACACTATTTATCTGAGGAGCAGACTGCTTTGAGTTTAACTTTCATTTCTCATCTTGAGCAAGTATGAAGGCGACAGTGGAAAGGAAAAACTCCCTGATGAAGAAACCTTTAGCAGAACCAGGCTCAGGACAAGTGGCCATCTGCTTCGACCAGCTGGGTTTGAGAGGAACAGATACACAATGGCAGGTCAAGAATCACATGTTAAGATAGAAATAATGTTGAATGAGGTCTATTCAATTTTAACAATTCATTTAAGAAAATTAAGTCAATTTGTCCTCCTGTAGTCTAAGTCTATAGCAGCATAAGTCAACCCTAACTATAGGATTTATCAAAAAGAAAAGTCTTAAGCCCAGTCTTAAAACTGGACAATGTGTCAGCCTTAGGGACAGAAACTGGAAGTTGGTTCCACAAGAGAGGAGCCTGATAACTGGAAGATCTTCCTGTCAGTCTGCTTTTGGAAGCTATAGGAACCACAAGTAAGCCTGCCATCTGAGAGCAAAATGAATACTATAGTTTGATCTGTTCAGTTCTGCTCAATTCATTTCATTCAAAAGAGGACAGGTTTCATATTTAATTAGGCCAAATAATAAAATAAATCAACTGAAATGGTAAGAAGAGCTTACTATATGCTAAAGATACAAGCTAAGCTTTTAAAAATAAAAATCACAGCATCAGTAACTTCTACGAAATTTGAATTAACGTTTATCTGTGCCTCCTCATCATGCTTCAGCCTCCACAGCTTTTAAAAAGACAAATGTGTTTCTTTGACCTACATTTTCTAATTCTTTTACAAAGTTCAATAAGGAGATTAAACTTAGTTTTGGATGTAAAAACATTATGGTTATTTTAAAACAAGCGAATATGTTACATTTCATTTTTTATATTCCTTAAAATCAAAACTTTTTTTTTTTCTGATTGAAGCAACACTTTTTATTCTGTCTTTTTTCATGATTTTTTTTTTTTTTTAGTTTATTCACCTATTTGAAATATCACTTTTCATATGCTTGTGAATTAGAAAGATTATGAGGTCATTTAATTCAGTTAGTTTACTACTTTATATGCTTAAAAACACAAAGAACTGTACAGAATGCAGACAAAACAGATGTTTTTCTATGTGATAGAGAATTAAACATTAACAAAATACTATAGTCTGATAAGCTTCTAAAAGAAAATGTGCAAGTTATTATAACCTGTACAGTGTTTAATGTTTCTGTTAAAGTCACTTAAAAAATTTAAGTTCACACTATGACTTTTTGAGTTATCTTGGTAAAAGAAGACTTTGAGTTAAATGATAGAAGTCGCCTGGAAATAACTAGTCTCACTTTCTGTTTGTGTGTTTTAACGTACCACTGCAGAAATGTCCAATCTGTAGATTTTAAGGATGTCAAATGTCGGCAAATTAAGCCCATAGACGAAGGTGATATAGGCTAAATCCACTGAGGCGCTGAGGTAGAAAACCACCGCCAAGAAATGAAAACCTGCATCCTGCAAAAGGAGAGATGGGGTGGGAGGAGGAGGGATCAATCACAGAGAAGAAAACGTGTCAATCATCTGATAATCAGAGAAGTGAAACAACTTTAATTAATAGAATGATTGATATTTACTGATGTCACACATTTTAACTGGAACAACTGTTGTTTCTGTAGTGGCTGTGGGCGGGGCTCCACTCTTTGTCCACAGACATGAAAACGATTCTTTATTATCAAGTGTTAGTTTAATGAGAACATATTTCTGCAAACATTAATGGTTGAAGAAAATTGACAAATTAAAGTTTCAGTCAAATGAGAGCAATCGAACTCCGTCAAACTGCGTGGCTTCTTAGGAAAATGAAAGAAGAGATGCTCGAAAAGTTGATGTACTGTTGAGCAAAAGCCATTACATAAACTCGTGCAATTATACGTAAGCACTTTTTGTTGTTTTTCTAATCTGACTATGATCCGCTAAAACTGTCTTTGCTAAATCATACTTCACTGCTTTGTTGCCTACGGGTAAATTTCAATCTGCAAAAAGTTGCTTTTTGTTTTTATTCTTTGCTTTTTCTCTTCATCGAGTGAGTTTTAGACAGAACTAAATAAAATGTGATTTCAAGTTTTCATAACAGAAAAATAACATTTTACTAGAAAAAAAAAAGATTAATTTATTTTTGGTTTTCTCACAAAGTTGTGTTTCTGCCACATCAAAGACACTGATGCATTTTTATGTCATGGTTTCACCCATCCATCCATCCATCCATCCATCCATCCATCCATCCAACCATCCAATCATCCACCCAACATCCAACCATCCATCCAACAATCCAATCATCCATCCAACCATCCAATCATCTATCCAGTCATCCATCCAACCATCCAATCATCCATTCAGTCATCCATCCAATCATCCATCCAACCATCCATCCATCCAACCATCCATTCATCTATCCATCCAACCATCAATCCATCCATCCATTCAACAATCCATCCAACCATCAATCCATCCATTCAACCATCCATCCAACCATCCAATCATCCATCCAACCATCCATCCAACCATCAATCCATCCATCCATTCAACCATCCATCTCTCCAGTTGGTTAATCAGTGAATGGTGTGTGTATCTAACCACAGCAGGCCAGATGCTGCTCTGATTGCCACCACAGACGAAGATGAAGAACCACAGAGTCGTCCCGACAAAGCAGAAGACCGATACAAACATCACCCAGCCCAGCGGGTTGGCCGGTTCCACTCGAGTCGACGCCACGAGGATCCAAACCAAACCTCCAATGACCTGCCGAGTCAAACAGCAGACAGGAAGAGACACTGATGAGCACGGTGCACTTAAAGGTTTAGAGTAGAGCAAAGCTAAAATATTGAATCACCTTTCTTTCGTTTTTATTGTAATTTATTTATTTTAGAAATTTGATGCTTTGGAGGGTCAAAAACATCACAAAACCATGCCAGTATAAGACCATTAATATGCAATATATTACATATATCTGTAAATATTGCAAATAATGGAAATTTTCACAATATTAAAAAATAATGATTCCAAAGCCGCCACCTACTCTATCAAAAGGGGAAAATTCAACAGCAGGTCCAAATTTTATTCACTAATCAAATCAGGTTCTGAACAATGTATGCTCAGTTTCACATTTCCTAAAGTGCAGCCTGCACATTTTTAATCCGTTTCTAACTTGTCTAAATATAAGGATGTATTGGATATGTATAATAATTTAAATAAGCACACATAAATACAAAAAAACAGTCACTTTTTGGTTCATTGTCTCAGTTTTTCCTCTCCTCCTTTGAAAATCTTGAGAGTTTTCAAAACTTAACGAGCTTCCAGAGTTTCTTACATCAGAAGAGCGATTATGGTGCAGCTCTGTAGGCATTTGCAATTAATTTAGTGTAATTTTTGTGTAATGCTGATTGCAACACAAAGTGTTGACTCATTACTTAGTGTTGTTTGTGACGAGCTGTTTGGGAGCTTTAGATTAGGCTCTTTTGGGAGACAAAGTGTCCATCATATCGTTTTTGTAGTGATGGGAATTCCAGCTTTTTTCTGGGATCTGGATAGTTTTGCCGACCTCAACAAAACAAAATCTGGTTCTTTCTTTCTGGTGAGCTGAGCAAACTAACAGAAAATGACCAAATTCCCATCACGTCTTTCTTGTAAATTCAAAGTGAGTTGTCACTGGTCCTCCATTCAGATCCCGTTATCGGTCGTTTGCATTCCTTGCTGTCCAAACCATGACAAGTCAAAATAACTTTACTAAACATGTGTTTTTGTGTCATTTATTTTATTGTAAGTGGAAGTAGCTTTCTATTTTCAGGTCTTTAATTCAGTCATTCCATGAGCAAACACCATTTTAAAGCCTGAATGATCCACTCATCAAGTTAAGCTTGGCAACAAACATGCAGTCTGTCAGAAAAGAATGTGCCGTACACTAAATTAATGTGTCCACAATTTTTTTTTTACCTTATTGCACACGCTTTTGTACCATGAATACTAATTTTCAACCTTAAGCATCTTTGAAGTTTTTTTTTCTAATCTTCCATTTTAAAAATAATTTACAACTTACAGAAATGGTTTATGGTTTTGGAAGCCTGTATTTTTGCTGAGAAAGGATTGCATGAGAATCAAAATAAAATTACATGAGCTTGAACTAAATTACTAAATGCATTCTTTAAGTTTTAGTAAAAGTCATAGGCAGTATTGTAACTGGTCATCAAATGGTTCAGGAGAGCAAAGACTGGTGTCGTCTGTGTGTCTATCTGTGACCCTTCGTGTTAAAATTGTTTTGTTTATTATTAATTAACTTTACCTTCAAGTTCACATCTCTTTCTAAAACTAAATTAACTCATAGGGTAGAGCCATGAAACATAAAATCTATACATATGACAGATTTGAAAGAGGAAACAAGTACAATTCAACAAGGAAATAGGGAACAGAGCAAACAGACTGTGACTGTGGAAACATTACTTTGCATAAACACCACAGCTATAGCATGTCAGCAAATATTACTGTAAGCCATATTGTTACTTCATCCTATTAGACCTTTTTGTCCAAATTAATAATAAACATATCACAAAAAGTGAAGTAATTTGACTAATCATTTGTTTGTTGTAAGAAAGCTTCTGGACAATAGATCTTATATAAAATGGTAAGCCTCTATTTCCCTTTAAAATTGCCACATTTGTGGATAGAGCATCAGAGTTGGGTATGTGCACCGCGCCCGTGCAAAACTCGTCAAATGTTTTCTGCCACTGCCAAACAGCTGATTCTGCTACTGGCTCCTGTTCTGACTAACTGGGACCCCATGGGGCGACAGTCAGGTGCCTGCGTCGTCTCTGATTTTCAGCACCTGTGTGCAACCAATGGCAATCAAATATCTCCACAGTCTGTGTCTGAACCCTATCCACCGAGATGATAATGTGCACCCCCACAGAGTGGGATTTATCAGAGACCACATCCAGAATTAAGGAGTGGGAAGATGTGATGGCCTGCCTGCAGTCCTGATCTAAGTCTTATTGAACTCTTGTCGGATCAGACTGGGCATGTTGTTCGTTCCCGAGTAACCAACACAACCACAATGGCTGACTTGTGACAAATGGTTGAATAATGGCATGCCGTCCTACAGCAGTGTGTGACCAAGCTGGTGAGTGATATGAAGAGGATGTACCAGGCTGTTGTGGCTGTGTATGGTTCTTCCACGTGCTACTGAGGCCCATGTTACTTAAATCAATACATTGTTAAATTGCATTTATCTTGTTTCTTCACACGTCAATCCAATAAACACCAAAAGAAACAACAGCTGTTTGCCATTGGCAGAGAGAATGTGGCAAGTTTTTAATGGGCACAACCCTCATACTCAACCCACAAATTTGTTTACCTAACAAATGTGGCACCATAAATTGGGAAATAAACAGGTTGTCTTTTATGAGTATACAATTTATTGCCAAGAAGCATTGTTCCAATAAGGAAAAAAAATCAAGCAAACACAAATTTCCTTAATTTTTGTGTTGTTTTGGTCCAAAATGGGCTGCTTTTATAGACCAGTAAATTTCTTCCTTAATGCTCGTTTTATCAAAAGCTCTTTGTCACATAGCTCTGAAATGTTTGACGTTTGTTCCCATGGCAACTGTAATAGATTCAAACTACATCCAAGTCAGAAGAGTTACTTCAAAACCTTTTAGTGAGGCAGGTCCAGCTCACTGATGACTCATATCTAGAGAACAAGCCGCCTCCTGCCAAAACAAGGTTTCCTTTGGAAGTGCAACAACATGTGGGGGAGTTCTCTGGATTTCAACAATTGTTTGACAGGGATAGTTTTTACTGCTACAGCATGGCTTGAAAAATGTATTGTCCGTTTATTATTGATCCAATAAATAATTTGCCCAAACAGAAGTTGTCAACAGACATTTTTAGCGCAGCCAGTGTTTCCAAGTCAAAGAATGGTAAACTTTTTGTGAGTGTGTGTGTTTTATTATTATAGATAAGAGTTCACAGTAAGGTTTCAGCTGGTGTGTTTTTTCTCCTTTATTGTGCTCATAAATTGGTGTTTGTTCTCCCTGAAAGGAATGCATCTTCTTTGTATTTCAACCTTGTAAGAAAAAAAAAACAATGTTAAAGAAAGACGCTATAGTTGTTCTTTTTGTCGATGTTTCTTAACATTTTCAACGTGTGCTTTTTTTTTTTATTATTATGAAAAGATGTATTTTCTCTCATAGTTTGTGGGCAAACTTTTCCCATTTTTGTTTATTAGTGGTGCAGAGGTTAGAGAAGGCGAACCTGTGATTGGAAGATTGCCGACTCAACTACCCAAACCAATAACATCAAAATGTGGGTGGAATAGATGAAAACACCCCCAACTGTCTCCTGTTTGTCCCACCCTGGGCCCTTGAGCAACGCCCTTAACCCCCACCATGCTCACCCAGGCGCCCTAGATGGCAGCTCTGCTCCACACAGAGGGCTGTGGTAGCTCGGTGGTTGTGTCAGGAAGGGCATCTGGCGTAAACAGCCCCCCCCAAAAAAAACAAACAAAAAAAACACTATTGCCAATTCTTCATGCAAGTTAGCTTGGTGTGGCGACCCCTGAAGAAAGGATTAGCCAAAAAGAAAATAAAAGTTTATTGGACAAAAAATAAATGTGTAATAAACAACCTCAACAAATTTGGTCAAAATATCTCAAAGGGCCGTCTTTTACGTTCCACAAACAACAAAATGGACGTTGGGAGGGGTTTGGGGACAGAGGCAACAACTGTTGAGCAAAAGGTCCAAGTTCAAGCGATGCACCAACCAATTAAGTTTTAAATTTTACTTTGAAAACAGACTAAATGATTTACAAGAACACACATATAACACTTTGAATTTCTTCTTCTGAGTTAGCAGGATGAAACTTCTACCTCGGCCTGAAGCACAAGACTTGAGACATAAACAAACGGGGTTTAGAAGAAATTGTTCTTTTTTTTTTTTTTTTTTTTTCCAAAAAAAAGTAGATTTTCAGTAGATTTCCACTTCTGAGCTGCAGATCGTTTCATGAAAACAAGCAAACCACGCGAACTGATGACTGGTTTAGATTTACACCTCGCTCTGCAACCATATCTGTGTGCCACAGGTGTTTTTCCACCTGTGTCACAAAGATTTAATCGTCCATTTTCCCAGTAAAAAAAGAACAGCAAAAAAAAAAAAAAAAAAAAATTGCATTTAATGAAAGGACCTGAGATCCCATTACTGGTTTTTAAAAATTCAGGGGGTTTTTTTCACAATGGACTCTCTTTAGGTTTTAAAAACTTTGTATTATCAGTTTCTCGCTACTGTCTCAGCTTTGTAAACAAGACTCCAATCAATTAAACTGCAGGACGTATGTGTTTAAAATATACTGTATATCTTTATGGACATTTCTGTTCTGGTCAGCTCCATCATTTAGAAATATCACTAAAATAAGCTTGATGTAGATTTTCATCATAACAACAAAGTGGACAAATACTAAGTTTTGTGGAATGTACATCTCAGGTGTGTTAGTTTCCACAGATATACACAGTTGTAATATTAAGTCATTTCAAAACTGTGTCATGTACGATAAGTAAAAAAAAAAGAAAAAAAGGATAATCCTGTTTTGTTGCTAAAAAACAATTTTGGCTGTTGTTATCCCGTTTACGAGGAAACAAATCCACAAAAATAAAGTTCACACTGTCAGTGTAAATGTAGAAATGTCATCTTGTTATCTTTGGCCAACAAGCGTTAATTTACAAAGACAAAAAGAGCAAATTGAGAGTTTGTATGAGATGCTCTTTGGTGATTAATATCTGTTGAGCTTGACTCAGTCAACCCCATCACCTTCATTCTTCACAGTTGACTGGATGGACATTTAGGTTTGTGTGGACTGGTCTCATCAAATACTGGGTCCTGCTCAACTAAAAACAAAAATGAGGGATTCTTATCTCAATGGAGACTTTTGTGGACAAGGTTTAGGAGGAAAGCAAAGAAAGAAAACATGATCAAAGTGAGCAATTAGACAAATGTGTAGAAGCTGAAAAAAAATTAACTCTTATAAGGTGGAAGATTACATTAGCAAATAATTTATTGTAAAAAAAAAAGACAAGAAACTCACAAACTCGGGGATAAAGAAGAGGTCTGGAAAGGTGATGAAGACCCTGCTGCCTGTTGGCAGAACATCACCTGAGGTGGTGGAAGCCATAGTCCAAAATTCTGCACGAGTATGCAGGTGAGATGATCTGCAGAGTGAGATGCAAAAACAGTGGTATTCTGTTTTAAAGGGGCGTCTTTCTTTCCTGTTCTCTCCTTGAGCACCTCCCTCTGTTTCTCCTCCGCTCCACCTCTCCATCCAGCCCCAAACGACCTGTTTGACGGGGGCTTTTTGGCTTTTGTTTGCGCAGTGGGAGGATGATCTCTGGTTCTCGGTCGTGTTGTGTTTGAGTGCTTCTGTGTGCAGGTTTTTATGTGCGGGCCCTCGTGTGTTTGTGCATGTGGCACTAAAAACGGCAACAAGCGTGTTTACATGCACACAAAAAGGTGACTGTTAAGCAAGACGTACACTTTTAATCCATTCAAGTAACGAGAACTGGTGTTGTTAGAATTTCTTTTATGCCACCGTCTATGATTTAATATTGGGTTTGCGTTAGTTTTATTTAGTTCTGTGTTGCATTTTAATGGTTGTGCTTGAAATTTTGTGGATTTGGTTTGGATGGAAACTTATTGAAGAGATAACTATAAGATACGGTGGTCATTTTTACACTTTAAACAGTAGGAGGTCACAAATTTCGCTCCGCTCTTGGCTGTAAAACAGGACACACTGCAGATTGACACTAAGCAATCGTGTCTTTAATGACGTGTGTTTTGCCAGCAGGAGGAAGGTTCCAGCTACCAGAAGCAAGACCATAAACAAACAGTGCTTCTTTTCTGAAAGGTCTAATCAAGATATGAAACTTTGTCTAAGGAATAAACAGGAAAAAGATTGTCTTAAAGCAGAAAATCCAAAACTGATTATTCCACTGAATGTATGAGTTCTTAGTGAGCTGTTTAAAATGTTTATTTTCCATTTTAATGTTTAACTCAAGGGATGTGTGTCACCTGCCGTCCTGCATGCATCCTACATCCATCTTGCATCCATCCGTTATCTTTTACCCACTTCTTCCTTTTTGGGTTGCAGCGGTCATCGGTGCCCATATCCAACAATCACTGTGCGAGAGGTGGGGGACACCCTGGACAGGTCCAAGTCCCTCACAGGGACACATAGAGACAAATGAGACAAACAACCATTCACTCTCTCACTCACACCTAGTGACAATTCAGAGTTACCAATCAGTCTAACATGCATGTTTTTGGTCTGTGGGAGGAAACAGGAGTACCCAGACAAAACCCACGCATGCACGGAGAGAACATGCAAACTCCACCCAGGAAGGCCCCTGGATCGAGATTTGAACCGGGAACCTGCTCGCTGAGAGGCAGCAGCTCTACCAACTGATCCACCGTGCCGCCTACTAGCTTGCATGTTAAGGTTAAAAACAAAAATCTGTCACAACCTGTTAGTGCTCAGAGTATGTGTCAGGGATGACTCTCAGCTACTTCCACTCAAAGCTTTAGCTCAGTATCAGAAAATTCCACTCAGTTATATTTGTGTACATTAATGTTGATTAACTGGCAGCCATCTTGATCTTCACTGACTCCAAAAATTAATCAGTTGTAGATGTACATCCTGTGATTACAAGTTGAGCGTTTCATTAAAATCAGTCAATAGTGTATGAGATATTTTGCTAACAAACAGACACACTTATACACAGACAATATAATGTTATTTTCATGGTGGTAGTCGATAATTACTCCTAAAGTCTTGTAGGTCAAGAGATTATTTTAAACTAAAAGTTCCTCTGGTTTATGGAACATCTGTTAAGTTTTAGGATGTGTGGAGCATTAAGCTGCTGTTAAAAGCAGATTGATGCAGCAGCATGCAGAATAAACCTTGATGTTTCTGGAATAACTGAGTACCATCTTCATGATTTTAGAAATTGCTCTAAATAGCTTAAAAAACTAAGTGTCAGTACTTCCACGTAAATTCATTTCATTTCATCAAAGTCAACTTATATTCTCATACAGTTCATCCTCATTTGCATTTCTTGTTACTTGTAACATTTGCATCATTCACAAATTTTTGACAAAAACTGCTATAAGTCTGTCACTTCTCATGAAAAATGACTTTAGTTTAAAACTGACATTAAGGCGGTGAATGAAACGCATTCCTTCAAGGATTTCTAATCCTTTTATTTCATGATAATGCAACCAATTTTGTTAAAGGTGCTAACCGTAATACAGTTAATCAAGCTTAAATAAGCTGTACTCATCTCACAAAATGTCATTTGAAAGTGATACTGCCGGGTGTGAGAAAGGTGCAGTTTAATTAAGGAACTGCTGTAAACACTTAATCATTTAAAGTCATGCTTGTCTAAAGTGCTGAGTCATACAAGCTCTGCTAAATGTCTCATTTGCAACAAATTTCTAGGTGGACGAATCAGGGGGAAAGGAAAGTTCATGGAGAATTAAGTCTTTGCACTTTATTTTCAGAAAAAAAGAGTAGCATTAACACTAGAAAGTTCCTGGAGAAAGTTTGACAAGGACTGCCAGGCTGCCGCCAAATTCAATGGTTGATTTTACAGTACTATGTGTTTGGTTTGCTCTCAGCTACCACTATACCAAATTTCAGCTGACTAGCTCTAAAAATGGCTGAGTTACCGTATTTTTTTCCTTTTCAGCTAAGGTGGCCATCTTGGATTTTTTATTTGGATTCAATATGTGATAGGGAACGTTCTCAGATACAACCTCACCACATTTCAGCTCTGTGTAAAAATGGCTGAGTTAAAGCCATTGTTATGTAGCATTGGTGGCCATCTTGGATTTTTGATTTTGGTAAAGCATTTGATAGGAAACATTCTCAGCTATCACCACACCAAGTTTCAGGTCAATATCACTAAATCTGACTGATTCATAGTATTTTTCCTTTTTCCTTTAGGCAGCCATCTTGTATTTTTGATTTTCAGCCAGAGTCTATTAGGGATCATTCTCAGCTACCAATACACCAAATTTCAGCTCCATAAAATGGCAGAGTTATCATATTTTTTCTCTATTAGCTAAGGCGTCCATCGCGGATATTTCATTTTCATTAAGAATGTATTTCAACTCCCTCTCGGCTACAACCATACTACATTTCAGCTCAATATCTCAAAGAATGACCGAGTTATAGTAATTTTGTGATTGCTGAGGTAGCTGTGGCAGCCATCTTGAATCAAAATGGCTCCAAACGTTAATCAGTTCTAGACATTTATTTGATGATTAATTTCTGTGAGTTTCAAAATAATCCAACAGTGAGTTTCTGTTTTCTTCAGGGACATCTACACTCTAAGTCATGTGACTTGACAGCAGCAGTTCGTGTGAGGAGTGTTCTCTCAGTCATGTCCTATGGGGAAATATGGCGACTTTGTCAGCAAAATACATCGCCATGGTAACTCCGATTGCCAATAAAAATAATATCTTCCTTGTCGAGATTGAGCCGGTCATGTTGATATAACTTTTGTGGGGGTACACGTTGCGATTCGGGCTGCATTAACGATGACAGAACAAAAATAAAGAATTAAAGAAATGCTTATTAGTTGTAGAATAATAGGTGCATTGCAATGGCAGTCCCCAATAATAATATCAAAGACTTTGATCACTAAGATCATTGCTATGTATTAACATTGCAATTTGTGCAGAGGATAAAATAGAAAAAACTGATTCACATGCACACATTTTGGGCAGCACGGTGGCGCAACTGGTAGAGCTGCTGCCTCTCAGCGAACAGGTCCTTGGTTCAAACCCCGGTCCAGGGGCCTTTCTGGGTGGAGTTTGCATGTTCTCTCTGTGCATGCGTGGGTTATCTCCGGGTACTCTGGTTTCCTCCCACAGACCAAAAACAACATGCATGTTAGGCTGATTGGTAACTCTAAATTGTCCATAGGTGTGAGTGAGAGAGTGAATGTTTGTTTGTCTCGTTTGTCTCTATGTGGCCCTGTGATGGACTTGCGACCCGTCCAGGGTGTACCCCGCCCCTCGCACAATGATTGCTGGACATGGGCACCAGCGACCCCCGTGACCCAAAATGGAATAAGCGGGTAAAAATAATGGATGGATGGATGGATGGATGGATGGATGCACACATTTTCACAAATCTTAAAGCTTGTTCTGTGTCAAAGATCAAGTCTGCAGGGAAATAGGGTTTCTTCTTGCAACACATCTATAAAACATCAAAAGAATCACAATAATACTGACTCGAAGTTGTCATTCACACTTAATAGGCGAGTTTTCCAAGTAGTTTGACTGAGCTTATAACTCTGTAACAAACTGGGAGCTCAACTCTCTGTACATTTTTGTCTTTTTTATATGTTTGCACTCACTGAATTGCATTCTTGTTAAACCATAGTTTTTTACTAGCATACCACTGACAGAAACATTTACAGCCGAACTGCAGGGTAAATGAGGCAGAGACGGCTTGTTAACTTAAGGTGCACACATGGATGAACAAAAGAATGGGACAAAAAAAAAAGTCAAAGAGGGCGACGTCGGCGGAGAGATGGAGAGCTCTTGGATGAAACGAGAGAGTAAACAGTAGTACAATGTAGGGGTGTGACTGGGCTCGTTGTTTTCCACATCTGCACATACTGGAAATTATCAGTCAAGAAACAAAAAAAAAGGTTGTGGATAGAATTCCAAAACTGGTTGAGCGTTTTGAAAATAACTTGTTAGTTTCACTTAAAGTTCATCAGCAGAAAAAATAAAGTGATATGTGTTGGAGCAGCTAAACAGCATCATTCATTCATCATGGTTTCCACACTGAAAGATGAAGAACTCACTGCAACACCATCCAACTTTTGCTTATTTTTAATTTTCTTTATTTTGTCTTAGACTCAATCCACCGAGTCTCATTTACACAGAGAATAAAAACCAAAGAACACATGTTAATTTTTCTGTTGCTGTATGTGCATCACATGGACTGTCCTGTGTTCTGAGTGATGAAGAGAAGCCATTAGCTGTCTTCAACTGGAAATATCAACGTCTCACATCTTAATTCTGGAGTTTCATGTATTCTAAGGGAGGAAAATAGATTTGTAGACCTGGTAGAAGACACAATGCATCAAAAAGACACACCAAAAAAAGATTTTTATTATATACCAATTTAAAGAAAGAAAAAAAAAAAAAAGTGGATTGGCCTTAAGCAATGGGTCATTCAATAAAAGCTGAATTTTTGCATTTCAAATGGTTGTCCCTCTCAGTGAGAGAAACTGTCTTTATTCTGCAGGTGCCGACACACCCTGAGTCAACCTGTTCATCTGTCAGCCTGCGAAGGTCACTAACGTTTGTTTGGAGACCTAAGGTCAAGGCGCAAACAACAGGAAAACAGAGCAAGTGTTGCCAAGCAGAGAACCTCTAGTTTAATTGTTCATTCAAACTATAAACACTGAAATATACATTTTAGTTCTGTCCCTCTTGTGGGTGACAGCAGCAAAGTATTTTTAACCAAGTTGTTTACTTCTGTTTTAATCAGAGATTAGCTTGCCAAAGATTCATTAATCAACCTCGAGGATTAAGTGACTCCCAACATTTTTGGTAGTCTTACAAATTTGTGCAATTTGCTTTAAATCCTACATCCATCCATTAATCACAGTTGATCCTGTGGGTCATTCAAAGCTGGTCATTGGGTGAGAGAGGGGTTCACCTTGGGCAGGTCTCCAGTCCGTATGGGTCACCTACATTTACAAGTTATTCATATTTCACTATTATATCTGTCATAATTTATATTTTAGTTGCCAACAAAATTTACTGTTAGGCTAAGATGCTACTTAACAAGAAAACTTGGATAACTTAAACATAAAAAGTACATTTTAGTTGGATATTAGTGAATTTTTAAATATTTAGCCTGATAAAGGCTAGACATCTTATAAGTGCTATGTGTTGTCAACATTGAATGTTCCCATATAATGGTGAAATTAATTCTCTGAATCACACCTGGGCTGCACTCAGGTGGAGCAGTGGGCAGCTAGAGTGCCTGGGGAGCAATTAGGGATTAGATGTCTTGCTCAGAAACACCCTGACATGTGGGAATTGACACCAACGATGAGAGCTAGCGAGCTGATATGCATAATGAGCAATAAAAGCTAATAAGTGTAAACTTGTGAAAAAAACAACACATCACGCAACACATCTAGCGTTCGGGGTTGATTTGGAGTGATTTGAAGTTGTGGTTTCTTATGTATCATATGCTGCAAACTGAGCCGAAGCTGCGTGGGCGGAGGCCAAGAAGGACACCAGTACTGAAAAGAAAGACCCAGCAAGTCCAGACTAATGTTTCCAAATATTTTTTTGTAGATAGGCTCAAATTCTGTATTCAAATGTGCTGTAAATAAGAGAAAACCAAAGATGATCTCTTCAGATTTATTTTCCTTTGCACTGGTTTATCAAAATTAAGCCAATAAGGAGACGAGAATCTGCCAACAGTAAAACACAGAAGAGGTTCTATCATGCTGGGGCAGCTGCACAGGAGGCTCTATAAATGAACATAAAGTAGGAAGATTACTGTTGGACAAAAAATATTATCTCTTAACTTACTTAAATAAAAGAACCACACTCGATGGCAGAATATTTTTTTAACTGGTATTTTACTTGCAAGGTCAGATTTTCGGGACAGGTTACACAGATATACAGGAAATACACGCATGAAGACCAGTCATGAGAATCTGCCACGAGCCGTGTGTGAAGCTCATTTTTATACTTTTATCTGTCTCGGAGGCGTCCTTGGAGGCAGCTGCATGCTGCAGCCTCAGCCAGCTCTCTCTGCTAACACAAACATATGATTCATGGGCAGAGTTCTCAGTCTCAGTAGTTAAAAACATCCATGACCTTTGACCAAAACTTACCTAACAATTACCAATTTTTTTTTTTTTTTTTTTTGGGTAAAATATTTTGGTACTCTCGTGGGGGGGGGGGGGGGGTCCATAAATACAAAGTTATTTAAGTTTTGCTGAACTGATTAACTGAACTGGTCCACCATCCGGCGTCTCAGGGGGGGAAAGCGGTACGCCACCAACACTGTTTATAGTGGGGGTGGTGTGCTGCTGACCTCAACTCGGGATGTTGTGGGTCGGTGGGCAGAATACTTTGAAGACCTCCTCAATCCCACCGGCACGTCTTCCACTGAGGAAGCGGAGCCTGGGGACTCTGGGTCGGGCCCTCCAATCTCTGGTGCTGAGGTCACCGAGGTGGTTAAAAAGCTCCTCGGTGGCAGGGCCCCAGGGGTGGATGAGATTCGCCCAGAGTTCCTTAAGGCTCTGGATGTTGTAGGGTTGTGTTAGCTTACGCGACTCTGCAATATTGCGTGGACATCGGGGGAAGTTCCCCTGGATTAGCAGACCGGGGTGGTGGTCCCCCTATTCAAAAACAGGGACCGTAGAGTGTGTTCCAACTACAGGGGAATCGTGCTCTTAAGCCTCCCTGGTAAGGTCTATTCGGGGGTTCTGGAGAGGAGGGTCTGTCGGATAGTCGAACCTCGGATTCAGGAGGAACAGTGCGGTTTTCCTCCTGGCCGTGGAACACGGGACCAGCTCTACACTCTCAGCAGGGTCCTGGAGGGTGCGTGGGAGTTTGCCCAACCAGTCTACATGTGCTTTGTGGACTTGGAGAAGGCGTTCGACCGCATCCCTCGGGGGGCCCTGTGGGGGGTACTCTGGGAGTATGGGGTACCGGGCCCTTTGATACGGGCTGTTAGGTCCCTGTATGACCGGTGTCAGAGCCTGGTCCGCATCGCCGGCAGTAAGTCGGGCTTGTTCCCGGTGAGAGTTGGACTCCGCCAAGGTTGCCCTTTGTCACCGATTCTGTTCATAACTTTTATGGACAGAATTTCTAGGTGCAGCCAAGGTGTTGAGGGGATCCGTTTTGGTGGCCTTAGGATTGCGTCTCTGCTTTTTGCAGATGATGTGGTCTTATTGGCTTCATCAGATCGTGATCTACAGCTTTCGCTGGAGCGGTTTGCAGCTGAATGCGATGCGGCCGGGATGAAGATCAGTTCCTCCAAATCCGAGGCCATGGTCTTGAGCCGGAAAAGGGTAGAGTGCCCTCTCCGGGTCAGGGAGGAGGTCCTACCCCAAGTGGAAGAGTTCAAGTATCTTGGGGTGTTGTTCACGAATGAGGGAAAAATGGAGCGTGGGATCGATAGGTGGATAGGTGCAGCATCTGCAGTGAAGCGGGCGCTGTACAGGTCTGTCGTGGTGAAGAGAGAGCTGAGTCAAAAGGCGAAGCTCTCAATTTACCGATCGATCTACGTTCCCACCCTCATCTATGGTCACGAGCTTTGGGTTGTGACCGAAAGAATGAGATCTCGGATACAAGCGGCCGAAATAAGTTTTCTCCGCAGGGTGTCTGGGCTCTCCCTTAGAGACAGGGTGAGAAGCTCGATCATCCGGGAGGGACTCGGAGTAGAGCCGCTGCTTCTCCACGTTGAGAGGAGCCAGTTGAGGTGGCTTGGGCATCTGTTTAGGATGCCTTCTGGACGCCTCCCTGGTGAGGTGTTCCGGACACGTCCCACCGGAAGGAGGCCCAGAGGAAGACCCTGGACACGCTGGAGGGACTATGTTTCTCGGCTGGCCTGGGAACGCCTCGGGATTCCCCCAGAAGAGCTGGCCCAAGTGGCTGGGGAGAGGGAAGTCTGGGCCTCCCTACTTAGGCTGCTATCCCCGCGACCCGACCCCGGATAAGCGGAAGAAAATGGATGGATGGATGGATGGATGGATGGATGGATGGATGGATGGATGGATGGATGGATGGATGGATGGATGGATGGATGGATGGATGGATGGATGGATGGATGAACTGATTAATTGAGTCTATGAGTTTGTGACAGCACAGTGGCTCACTCCACTTCGTTTTTACAAAAATATACAAAAATCCACTAAGTAACGTGATTATACGCCAGAAAGAAGCAGATAAACATGAAATAGAGAAGTAACATTGAACATCTTAATTGTCAGCGTACAGTTTGTACAATAGAAACACAGTTTCATCTGATAGATCCATCAAAACCAATGACAGAACCATGAAAACAAACAGGAAGGGGAATTCAAAATAGCACATAATAGTAAGTAAGTTTCTTTCAGCTGCTCCCTTCTTCAGTGGTCACCACAGCAAGCAAACTCACATGACAGATGGGTCAGTTGTTTTATATATAAGGATACCCAACCTGACGCAAGTCGAAGACCACGAGGAGGGAAACGTGTCAGGAGACAGAGGAAGAAGAGGAAAGCCAAGAATGTAGGACTGAGGGTTAAAACTCTAAATTATTTTTGCAGATGACATTGATCTGTGGTGAGAACAGGGAACAGGTGGAAGAGAACTTGGAGAGGTGATGGTATGCACTTGAAAGAAGAGGAATGAAAGTCACTCATAGTAAGACAGAGAATGTGTGTGAATGAGAGGGAGGATGGTGGAACAGTGAGGCTATAAGGAGCAGAGGTCACAAAGGTGCAGGTCCAGGAAAATGGGGAGTGTGGTAAAGAGGTGAAGAAGAGACTCCAGGTAGGATGGAGTGGATGGAGAAAAATTTCCGGAGTGATTTGCAACAAAAGGGTGTCAGCAAAGGCCAAATGAAAAGTTTACATGACAGTGGTGAGACCAACTATCTTGTATGGTCTGGAGACAGAGACATTGACAAAAAGACAGGAGAAAGAGCAGGAAGTGGCAGAAATGAAGATGTTGAGGTTCTCCTTAGGAGTGACACGGGTGGATAGAATTAGGAATGAGATCATCAGAGGTACAGCACAGGTTGAACAACTGGGAGATAACGAGAGACCAGAATAAGATGGTTTGGACATGTCCAGAGGAGGGACAGTGGGTATACTGGTAGAAGAATGTTAGAAATGCAGCTGCCAGGAAAAAGTCAAAGAGGAGATATCAGAGTCAGAGTCAGAGTTTCTTTATTGTCATTCGCACCTCATGTGGTACATGTGGTGGAGCGAAATTATGTACACAGGGTCCCAGTTACATCCAACAATAAAATGTATAAGAAAAACAGTAATAACATCTAAGATATGAACTAAGAAAAACATCAACTAAATATACACTAAGCACTCATAACATAAAACATTGAACATCAGCACAAACTTGAACATGAGTCTGTGAGCAGATGTGCACGCATGAACACATCAACATTGAAACAGATCAGCATCAACATGAAACAGATCAGCAGCAACATGATATGGTTTTTCACAGTGATTATTCTAGTTAGAGATTCATGAGTCTAACAGCTTCAGGGTAGAAGCTGTTCCTCAGTCTAGTGGTTCTACACTTAATGCTCCTTAACCTCCTTCCTGAGGGGAGTGGGGCAAAAAGTGTGTGTGCTGGGTGAGTGGGGTCCTTCATGATGCAGGTGGCCCTCTTCCTGCATCTAGAGGTGTAGATGTCTGTGATGGTGGGGAGACTGACTCCAACAGTCTTCTGTGCAGCCTTCACCACTCTCTGCAAAGATATATGGATGCAGTAGAGAG
Organism: Nematolebias whitei; assembly: GCF_014905685.2. Classification (NCBI taxonomy): domain Eukaryota; kingdom Metazoa; phylum Chordata; class Actinopteri; order Cyprinodontiformes; family Rivulidae; genus Nematolebias; species Nematolebias whitei. The sequence goes on along the minus strand of NC_056498.1, from coordinate 67,483,108 downwards.
GACATGGAGGTCGTTGGAGTGAGGACAGAGTGAGATGGAGGAGGATGACTCGCTGTGGTGACCCCTGAAGAGGGAAAAGCCGACATAAGAAGAAGATGAAACAACCTGGCACAATCTGGGCTCAAACATGCAATCTCAGGATTAAAATTCAAAATAACACATATGTATAATATATTTAAAACTGTACATTTATTGTTAAATTTGTGATTTTTACAGTTCTTATGACACATAATTAAGAAATACAACTATGTTTCTTAAAACATCACTTCACAATTTGTACTTCAAAATATCCACTTAAAAAATAAAGGTCTGCTTCAATCCAAACAGATATGAGGTGTAGTGTAGCACGAACTCAGAACTTTAATCATCCTTTATTGTTCGCCTCTTTCTCTGTCACAGTTTTTTTTAATTTATCTTCATAATTTAATGATTGACTGCAAAATAACTTTTACTTGTTAAATATGCAATAAACAACAACAAGCTCACATTTCACCCATGGAAGGTCAAAACAGTCAAATATTAAAATTACTAATTTCTTAAGGTAGTCTTTACTACCAGCCCAACACTCAGAAAGCAACGTTCAGGGACACACCTTGAGCCAGTTACTAAGATCTGGTTACAAACCACACACACACACACACGCACACACACACACTTTCACATACACTTCCATGGGAACTCTGCCAACTCTGTAAAAATACAAAGACAATTGTCAGTGTCAGGTGTCATTGCTCAGGAAAACACTCACATGCAAGCAATACAAATATTGCATTGTATCTAATGAGCTAAATGGTTCAAATAAAATGGATTTTTAAAAAGACAAAGAAAAAAACTGCCTTTAGATTTATTCCTTTCACCCTGTGAACTCTGAACTAAAGGTGAAGAGATAAGTATCAATGCAGTAGTTTCACTAACCAAATGTAAATATGATGGACCAAACCCTTTTGTATCAGCTTCTAATCTGTGGAAATATTTGGTGCTCCGGGAGATTTGTTCTGTAGCTTTCTTAAAGGAATGCATATCGCCCGCCATTTTTCATGACAGTTTCAGTAAAAGATCATTTTATGGTGAGAAGAGATGGAGGTATAGCTGTACTGGTCAAAACGTTTCTAAATTATAAAAACATCCATCCATCCATTATCTTTACCCGCTTATTCCATTTTGGGTCACGGGGGTCGCTGGTGCCCATGTCCAGCAGTCACTGTGCGAGGGGCGGGGTACACCCTGGACAGGTCGCAAGTCCATCACAGGGCCACATAGAGACAAACAACCATTCACTCTCTCATTCACACCTAGGGACAATTTAGAGTTACCAATCAGCCTAACATGCATGTTTTTGGTCTGTGGGAGGAAACCGGAGTACCCGGAGGAAACCCACGCATGCACGGAGAGAACATACAAACTCCACCCAGAAAGGCCCCTGGACCGGGGTTTGAACCAAGGACATGCTCGCTGAGAGGCAGCAGCTCTACCAGTTGCGCCACCGTGCTGCCCTATTATAAAAACAATAAAACAATAAATAAATAAATGAATTAATAAAAGGTTAAAAGAATAAAAATAAAAAAACAATTTCATGTAAAGCCTCCCAAGATGTGTTATCTCAAACTATGTGTTGAGGATTACTCTCAGCTACTACCACACCAAATTCCATCCAACCATCATCTTTACCCACTTCTTCCTTTTTGGGTCACGGGGGTCACTGGTGCCCATGTCCAGCAGTCACTGTGCGAGAGGCAGGGGACACCTGGACAGGTCTCCAGTCCATCGCAGGGACACACCAAATTTAAAAATCATTTTTCAAACAACAAAAAAATCAACAACAAACAAAACTGGTTGAAACTTTTTTTATGTTTGCAAAGGTCAGATGGCTATAATCAGGTATGAATAAATCAGATACCAAACCGTGCCGCTAACAGTACCATGGTGCTAACTGGACCATGTTGCTAAGATAACCTCACTGTCATCAGAACCACTCTGCCAATAGGACCATGCTGCTGTAGATTTATTTTATTTTTTTTTCACTTTTGGCGCCTTGTTTCTGTATTTTTGTTGCATGCTTTGAATAAATCCTAGTTTATGTTAGTTTAGTTTACGTTAATGCTAAATGGACTGTAAATGGACTGTACTTATAGCGCCTTTCTATCTTATTTCAAGATATTCAAAGCACTTTACACTACAATCTGTGTCCTCATTTACCCATTCATACAACACTCTACTAGATCAAGCTACAAAGCTAATTGAACAAATCATTCTAAAGAGACTAATCAGAGCTTTATCACATTCAAACTCCGATGGGACACACATCGGAGGCTATGAGGAGTTCAGTGTCTTGCCCAGGGACACTTCGGCATGTGACTGCTGGTGGATTCGAACCCCCAACTCTCGCATTGGAGGACGACTGCTCTAACCACTCAGCCACAGCCGCCCCCATTCTCACATTAAAGCGTGTAAATTACAGCCGAAAAGAACCTATGAGAATCGTGCTGCTGTTGTTCCGTGTATTCATATCTTAGATCTTTTAGCGTACCGTTTGGTGTTCGTTTAGCGTATATCTTAATTTAAATCTCAGATCCTTGTTTACTGTTTCTTTTTACACTTTATATTTTTGCTATTGTTGGATGTAACTGGGACCATGTGTACACAGTTTTGTTCCACTACATGTACCACATGTGATGCGAATGACAAATAAAGAAACCCTATTGATGCTCCACCTATAAAAAAGTATGTTTGCAAAGGATAAAGACTTATTTCACTGCTTTCTGGCTTGTTTTCCCCACACTGTTACTGTTATCTGGAAATTCTCTCTCCACTTTTCTCTGCACCCCCCCCCCCCACACACACACACACACACACACACAGGTTTGTTTTGCTATCTTTGTGGGGCCTTTGCATTGACTTCCATTCATTTTTCATTCATTTCTATAGCCTAACCATGACCTTTATCCATAACCTAACCATTACCAGTACATACCTAACCCTAAACCTAACACATCCTCAATTCACACCTTAGTCCTAAACCTAGCCCCTAACCCACCAACGGGACTTCTTATTATGGGGCCCGGGCTTTGGGCCCCATAAGGAGCAGTTGGTCCTCACAATGTAGTATAAGTTGGAAAAATGGGCCTCACAAATTAGCATAAACAAGGACACACACACACACACCACACACATATACACACACAGGGGTTGCCTTGGAGGGAGAAAAAGTGACAACAGCTTACAGTCAGACTTCCTGCATCCACTAAAGCATCATTTTGCTCTCAAGGTTAAAAATCAAAGTAATTCGTAAATAAAGGTTGCCTTTCAACATATTAGTCAGTTTTCTTTGTCTTTCTGTGCACCTTAAATGTTTGCATATTTGTCTGCATTGTGAAGGACTAACAGGTTCCTGTTAATGTCACTATGTACAGTTTGTCAGTTATCAGGAATCTGCTTTTTTTTGTGTCGATTGGCTAAAACGTTATTAGAGTGGCGCTTGGTAGAATATTGGTTCACACTTTCACATCACAGCAGGTTTCATGTTGATTGATGGATTAATTGGTGGTTTTAAACTGACTTCAGTCATGAGTGTGAATAATTACTCAAAAAGGGATATAATGCTCATTATTTGGGCATGACTAATTATTTAATTGGTAGACCACACATGAATTAATCCATTAAACATGTATTTTGTTCAAACACATCCTCCGAGCACTAACTGATCATGTGAGATCTGTTTTTTTTTTACTGTGCCATTATCTCCTGGTCAAATGTGTCACGCTGTTAGCAAAATATCTCATAACATTGACAGAATTTAGGTAAACTCATAACATAATACATGTTTCATTCATGTATAGTCAACTCTGTACAAAGAACTGACCTTAGTCTACACAAAGATGGCTATAACTCAGTCAAGGCCTTTACATTTTTAAATGTGTATATTTTCTATACATAAATAGTAATTTTCAGTAGTTTGTTTTTAGTTTTTGCTCTGTTCTCATGTATATTAACATAGAAGACAAGCTGGATTTTGTTTTTTCATTATTTGTCAGCCAGAATCAACTAAATTAAAATAAATACAGGGTTAAAATATTTCACGCTATATGTAATGAATCTATGCAATATATTGTATGAGTTTCACTTTCTGAAATGACTGACAAGAAATATTGAACTTTTTCATAATATTTTCATATTTTTAAGACGAACCCATATATGGGTCATATCAGCTATCATAAATTTTGATGTGGCTAAAGGAAGCATTCATATGCCTAGATGTAACCACTACCCAAAATGGAAGTTGGTGCCTAACTTGTTTTTCAAGTTGTCATGCTCGTAACATGAACAGACATTTATGGTGGCAGCCATCTTGGATTTTGACCTATACCCAATTTTTGAAAGGAACCTTCTTTACAGCAAGATGCACACCAGACACAACCGAATGTCCGTCTGTCCATCCATCCATTCATCCATCCTGAGCAATTCTACACTCCACCCCCTTACACTCTCACAGGAACAATTTAGAGTTACCAATCATCCGAACATGCATGTTTTTGGTCTGTGGCAGGAAACTGGAGTACACAGAGAAAACTCACACATGCATGGAGGGAACATGCAAACTCCACCCAGAAAGGCCCTCGGCCGGAATTTGATCCGGCGACCTTCTCACCACAAAGCGCGCAGCTCTACCAACTGCACCATGGTGTCACCCAAAATGGAAGTCGTAGCAGATTTATTTTTAAAGTTATGCTCACAACATGCATGAACAGACAGACAGAAAGAGGGTATAATCCCCCCTTTAAAATCTAAACATTTTAAATACTAAACAAATATATATTCTATAGTTACTCTTGGTAGAGTAGCTCATGGTGCCACTCAGTTACCATGACAATAAAGAAGGAATGTGGATATACAGGATGTGGAATATGATGCACATGCGTGCACCGCACAAAGACTCGACAGGTTTGTGTGTGAGATGGGGGCATTTTAACTCATTTTCAAATTAAATGCTTTATTTTTTTTTATGCCAGAGTAAAGAAAAAAAGAAGAAAAAAAAAAACAATTACATGTGTATAAAAAAAAAAAAAGATTTGAAACAAGTGGTTTTGTATAAATGACTCATTTTGCCCACCTGGAGTCCCCCTCATGATTTAACACTTGTATTTTTCACTTTGAAATATTGCATTGAAGGCGAACAATAAAGTTTAATAAAGCCCTTTAATGTCATCAGTTTGAGAGTAAATAATCTGTTATTGTTTGTTAATTTTTTGTGTTAATGTTGATCCAGACATGTTGCTCTATTTTTTCTTATGCTATTGTTAGCCTTTGGAAACCATTGTGTAAATATTAGCTTTAGCTAGCCTTTTGCTAGCTTTAGCTTTTTGTTAGCATTTTGATACTTGGATCTTAGACAGGGCAGCATGGTGGCGCAACTCTCAGTGAGCAGGTCCCTGGTTCAAATCCCGGTCCGGGGGCCTTTCTGGGGGGAGTTTGCATGTTCTCTCCGTGGATGCGTGGGTTTTCTACTCCAGTTTCCTCACAGACCAAAAACATGCATGTTAGACTGATGGATAACTCTAAATTGTCTCTAGGTGTGAGTGAGAGAGTGAATGGTTGTTTGTCTCGTTTGTCTCTATGTGTCCCTGTGATGGACTTGTGACCTGTCCAGGGTGTACCCCGCCCCTCGCACAGTGATTGCTGGACATGGGCACCAGCGACCCCCGTGACCCAAATGGAAGAAGCAGGTCAAAGATAATGGATGGATTGATGGATGGATTTTAGACAGCTTTTTGCTACTTTTAGCTAGCCTTTTGACAGTTTTAGCCAATCAGTTGCTAGTTTTAGCTTTTAGCTGGTGTTTTTCTACTTTTGGCTTTTTAGCATTAATTTATTTTAACTTTTAGCTAGTTTTCAGATTTTTATTTTTAACAGCCAAGTTTCACCTTCTTCGGCAAATTTAGCGGTCATTCAGCACTCAGCCTTCACAGCATGTTTGCAGAAAATGCAACTTTTCTAGTCTGAATATTTAAGTCTGAGCTGTTAAAAGTCTATGAAGGACTTTTTCATTATTTAGTTCCAACAAACAGCACAAGTTCTCGGTCTCGTGCATGACTGCTGTAGCGCAATGAGCGATACTTTAGCTGTGAAACCACAACCTTCTGAGCTCACACTGCCTCAACCTCCCACTTCTCCTCTCCATTTATACCGGGCTAAAAAAAACACTAGCCAACTAATTATTAACTCTAAACACTGTTCTGGTGTCCTGTAATTCTACACTCCACCCCCCTTACACACACAAATACACACACATATACAAATACACACAAATAACTGATGTTGAACTAATGGGTGGAGATGACTGAAGTTTCTCAGTGACCTGTGAGACGACACGGCTGAAAAACAGCTTCAGGTAAAGTTGCAAAAATTCAACGAGCAATCAAAAAATAATAAAACATAAATTATTTCTATTACTGTAACATAATACATAAAGCTTATGTTTAAAGAATGGACCACATAGTTAAGCCTTCGAATAAAAACCTTTTATTTTAGACATATTTCAGAAATAAACTGCAGGGTGAGCTGCAGAACAGTGTGTGGAATATAGTTTAACTTTTTAAACATGTAATTTTATTCATTCCTATCTGACACTGGGCAGACCTGTTGAATAAAAGCTTTAAAAAAGGAAACTGGTTATTATGGGAAATGTGACTTTTCATAAATACCAACTGCTTTAGTCATTTCTTGGTGTTTTTTTTTTAAAAACAAATATCTAAACTTTTCACAAACCGATGAAAGGAAAATGTGAAAATGTTATAAATTTGAACAGATTTCAAGTTTTATGGACATTTTCTTTTCACCAACCTCTTCTTGTAAACACCCTCTAAAAACTTAATGGTGCATTAAAGAATGAACCAAATCCTGGTGTCCCTTTTTTACATTAGACTAAGTGGATACAAATAAAAGTGTCTTATCTAATGTCACAGTGAGGTGAAGCTTTCCTCACTGTGTAGCACTGAGGAGATCAAATGTCAACTCTTGGACATCAAAACCAAGATGTGAATGAGTGGAATCCAAAAAGATCTCCGCGCCTCCTGATTGGCTGGCGGTGTGTTGGTATGTTTTGAGATCCTCCAGGGCAGCATAGATGACTCTGGCCCGCTCTTCCTCAGAGGGCGGGTCCGCCCAGCGATAACAGGGCAGCGAAGGTGAGTGAAGCAGGAAATACACAGACATGTAGACTTTACTAAACTCCTGCTTCAGATACGTCAAGTCTCTCTGCAAAAACACACGTAATAAAAACAGTTAACACTCAAATGTGGTGAGCATGATGCAAGAACTTCCAAAGTTTCATTCCTTACAGAGAAAATCCAGTTTCTCTCTCATTCTAACAGCGTCCCCTGCAGGTCTGAGCTGCTATTACACACCAAGTGTTGTTTTGAACCATACAGATGCCCTAATGTTAACTTCAAGTTGGCTTTTAAACAAATGAAAATAAAGCGCATATATTTTTGCCATATATTAACCAAGCGTCCTATAGAAATATGATATTTTAAATTAAATATCTGTACATTATAAGGGAAGCGTACAAACCTTCTGTGCTCTGCTCATGTTAGCGTCTGCCTCCAGCCATGCACTCTGGAAAAAAACAACAACTTTGAGAAACTAAATAAATAAAGTTAGTGTGTAAATTCACCGTTACTACAGTATGTCTGCTTCACAACCTGCCTTTACAAAAACGTATCAATTAAAGGCCTGGCATTCTTTAAGGGAACGCAACTTGCGATTTCTCGTGAAACTTATTTGCGCTATGTGTTGAAGATAACTATCAGCTACTACCACAGCTAAACTTAGCTCAATAGCCAGTCGTCATCACCATTTTTGTGTAGGCTGAGATTGATTAGTCATGTCTTGAATTGGATTGACTCCAAAAGTTATCAGCTGTAGATGTACAGCCAATAATTACTGAGCGTTTTATTAGAATCTGTCCACTGGTTCATGAGATGTTTTGCTAACAGACAGAGTTGACTCATAGTTAATGCCAAAGTTTAAAGCAAACATCGTGCATAATGTGTAGTTTTAGTAATAGCACATAATGTATGTACTGCAGATTAATTCTAACTCAACGTCTGTAAAACTGACATCATAAGTAATAAATAAAGCCAACATAACTCCATTTGTTTAACAGTTTTGGAGAAGCATCACTTCAAACCCTCTCACCCTGAGAGCATCCAGCAGGTCTGTGTGGTCCACCAGCACAGGAAACGTTGAGAGTATCGGGCTGCTTATAGGATCTATGTAGAAATATGTAAAAGCAGTTTAATGAGAGCGGTGTAAAAACTACAACGCGTGCGGTTTGATGCGTTACCTGCATTCTGCATGGTGGGCCTGTCGATCAGCAGGGTGTCAGCCAGCAGCTGTCGGTGCAGAACCAGCATGTGGACACAGTTCACACAGTACAGCAGAGTGTCTGGAAGGAGACTGAAGACAGTAGTTTATGTGTTACTCATCTACACTGGCAACGGGTCTTTGTAAAGTCCACAGTTTGTTAGGTTTGAGATTTATCCCAAAATGATCAAAGACATGCAAAATGTCCTGAAGATCAAGCAGAACTGAACTTGTGTGACGTGATGCTAATGCTCTACAAATAAATGAGCAGCACAACAGCTTCGTGGTTAGCACTGATGCCTCAGAGCAGGAAGGTCCAGGGTTCAATCCCCCGTAGAAACAGCTGATTTATGGATATTTTAGAGCCCTTGTTGAAAGTTGCAGAAAGCAATCAATGGATGAGCATCGTGAACATTTTCTGCTTAAAGCTTTAACTGCTACAAATAACTATGTAAGTAAAATATATCATGAACCACTGGATGGACTTTAAAGTAAACAATGACTGAACATCTGTAATTATTATTATTATTTTAACCAATCCAATTCAAGATGGCTGCAACAGTTAATGCAAAAATGGCTCCAACTCCGTCCGTTTTACAGATGCTGGCCTAAAGGTCGATATGGAGAGTCATCCACAACTCGTACTCTAAATGTGGTGTCTCACATTAATTTATGTGATTGCTCATAACATGTTTTCAAGGTTTCAGTAGAGCAGCTACAACTTTTATCTTTTCTCATCGTATGACGTCAGTCTAAACCTCTGGCATGGAAAATGTGCCAAACCGTGCAGTTTTTCCAGATAACCTGCATCCTGACATTAACAGACATGGTGCTTGATACAGTGTGTTGACTGTTAAAGAGAATGTTCTTTCACCAGAAGAGGGTGGAATAAACTGAATCTGTTTTAAGATGAGTCTAAGACAACGTTTGAAAATGAAGAACATGTCAAAGATTGTGGGATCAGGAAATATTGTGCGTGCTTCAGCGTTAAACATGAGCACCACCTTGAATGACTTTGAGAAGAGCCAGGAATGTGTCTAAAGCTCGGAATGATTTATCGATCACATAATCTGTTGCATGTGTTCCAGCTCTGTGGGCGGCTTTTCAGCCAGTCCTCTCCTACCTGAGCTGCGAACGGGTTCGGCTGTTAGTTGATTTCAGCTTCACGTTCAGTTTGGGTTGCCGCTTGCCCTGAAGCATCTGTTGGAAAACAGCTGAAGAAAAGGAAAAGGCACAGCCAATAATGATTTAAAAACCTTTTTAACTAATCTTTTAAAATGTACAATCCTTACGCGAGCTTTCATTAAATTAGTTTTCCCCCCCTCACATTTTCTACCAGCTGATGCCTCCACAAAGACGTCCTTCTCATAAGGAGTGCCACCGTTCACCTGCAGCTCGTATGTCCTGTGCACATCAGATTTGGTTTATTTTCATTTTTTATTTCTCCTTACTCACAAATACATCTTGACGTGACTAATTTTGTGGATGTACTTGTTTGGGATTGGATTTCCAGTGTCATCAGTCAGTTTCAGGAAGGCCCAGCCACAACTCAGCTCTCCCCTCTCGCCTGTGGACTAAAACAAAATGCACACATTAGACTTATGAGCTATTGAAACGCTTTCTCTCACTTGTTATTATCCACTTCTGCAGAGAAGGATTTGTCGTCCTTTTGCATCTACTCAGCATCACCTACGTATTCTTACGTTTCGTAAAAAGGTGACTCCAAGCTCAAAAAGAATTCCAAGGTTAGGAGACGAAGAATCACAGCGTAGGAAACAATCACCATCAAGGAGGGTGGGCAGGACGCCAGTCACCTGAAGAAAACACACACACGCACTACTGAAGCATTGTTTTTCAGTGTTTATAACGGTGCAGCTAGACTCATCATACCATTGGTGAGAAGGTCCACGTCTTCGGGTTTTTTGGGTTATAAGATGCTCTCACTGTGTGAATGTTACTCAGCGCCTGTAAAACAAATCAGCAGCTCTTGTAAATAAATATACGAGTAAAGACAGACATGTTGATATGTGACAGAGACAGTCCTAACACCTGAGCTCCGTCAAAGGCACAGAGACGGATGTGTCTGCTTAGGACTTGAACTCCAACTCCAGGAGTGGGAATCATCCTGCAGCTCCACAAAGTGAAGCAAACACAAGTCCTGACCTGACGGGACCGGACCTACGTAACAAGAGACTAACAAGTTAACGGACTGAACTGTGTTTATTCCAGAAGGTGTGTTTATAATGTCATGCACTGTAAGGATGAAAATCCAGATTAGGCTGTAAAAGTAACACACACAAACATGCAAGTACAAGGATCCACTCACCCTGCCAGAGTCTGGGACCAATAAGAGGTCTTTGAAGGAGAGCTGTGATTGGCTGAGGTCAGGTTTAATATAGTGACTTGCTCTGAATTTAACATCTATAACGAAACAAAAAGTATGACAGTTCGGACATTTAGTCACACAGAACACCAAATGTATTCACGATTAAACTGTCACCTCCAAGTACTTACAAAACTACTGATCTTTGATTTATTTTTGTACTGATCAACAATTCTCTAAGGAAGTTAAGCGTGAAACATCCAGTTGTCATGATCGATGTGAGCTGTCCCTTGAGACAGATAATCCTTTCTTGAGGGGGATATTTGTTAAAACCAAAAAAACGTATACAGTATTTGTTTTGTACTATAAGGTGCATTAAGCGAAACAAAACAGACAGATACGCAAGTCAAACTTTATTCAACTCGTTCACAATAACTCTTAACATTGTTCAGTTGTGCCACATAAAATCGGTTCGAGGTCAGTAAGCACAACCAGAATGAATACATAAGGCGCACCTGATTATATTATAAGGCTCACTTAGGCTGGGCCATATCATATCGTTCACGATAATACCAGTAAAAAAAAAAGCTTGCCCGGGAAAATAAACGAGATCATGATATGCTAATTTCATGACGTAAATACGTCAGTGTTTCCACTACCATTACATAAGCGGGGCGCAGCTCAGCTGTCTCCCCCCACCCCCAAGCTTCAGGGTCAGCTGATCACCTTGTCACAAGTTGCACCTCATTTAAAGGCAACATATGTTTTGTTGTATGTTACATTTATGCTCAACAGATATTAAGCTTCATTTTGTTCAGTTATTTTGGGAAACTTCACCTACACTTTAGTTTTTGTGGTGGATTTTGTTGATCAGTCTTTTGTGCAGACTTTTTCAATCTAAATAACAGAAGGATCATTTTTATTTTTATACTTGGAGACTGAATACTTTACTAAATAAAGTAATTTCAGTCAAATTAACCATTGTGGTTTTTTTTTTTAATATAATACTGCAAAGCAACATGTTAAGTTAATTTTGTCAAATGAATAACTATGATTTCAGTTTATTTTTTTCTTGGTTATATCACAAAATGTATCGTTATCGTCAGAATGTTCTGAAATGTTCTCAGTTGATTTTTGAAAAAATTAAACGATTGTAAGTTCGCCTTATAGTCCAAAAAAAATACATTATATCTAGACCTCCAACTGGCTAGCTGTAATTAGTTATTTGATGCGTAAAAGAATGGTCATGTAACAATGTGATTGTGTGCAGAGGAATTGATGGGACTTAAATTCACACTTCCTTGTTGGCAAGATTCAGGTCCTGAAAATACAACATGGCTGCTCCCGTAAACACTTGGTCTGTAATATATACCGACTATAATGAAAATGACCAAATGAGCATGAAATAAACTGATAAACTTCCTTTGAATGTAATCCACAATTTTGTAGCAACTTTTTAGAGAACGCGATGAAACAACACACTAAATTATTTGTTGGAGTCTTACTGTTATTCAAGCTGTAACAGTGTGAGACTCCAGCCTTTCTCATCACGAGCTAGTAAGTTAGGAATCTACTGAAATGTTGTTGAATTTGTGTGTAAACTTGGGTGTTCCTGTTTGTTAGGAACAAAAGCACAAACACACACGCCTGCTGCATATTGACCTTCCTCCAGCAGTTTACTGAGAGTTGATGGTCTGAATCCAGAAGGTATAGCTCCCATCGCTGACAACACATCTGTTGTGTCAATCTGTCACACACACACACACACACACACACACACGTGCACAGAGAATTTTATTTTATGAACATTTTAAAACATTTTTGAGATAAATTACCAGTAGGATCAGTTATAGTAGTTTTAAGTGTAAAATAAGCATCTTACCTGAGTCAGAGCCTTTCTGACAGTGGACCAATTAAAAACTCTGTTGTGGGAAAAAAGGAAAAAATAACATACAAATAAAACATGATATTTGTGTTTTTACTTATTTTTCATCATCAGTAGATAATAAAAAGCGTTAAAAACATATTTTAACCTCCACTTTTCTGTAAATAGGAGACAAATTCAGGATCATTCGGATGCTTCAACATGAAACTGAAAACTCAAAATTGCACACCTGTCTTTGTCTGGATCATCAGTAAGCTTCTCCTCAACTTCATCTTCTTCTTCCTCCTCATCTGACTCCTCGCTTTCATCATCATCATCATCCTCTGTGACCTCTTCGTCCTCATCATCAACCCCAGAGCCGATCTAACACAAAGACAACAACAATGTAATGAGATGTCACAGAAACTAGAGGAGTTGAATTGTTAGCAAATGTGAGTTTTGTCTAAAAGAAAACGTTAAGAAAATATTTATTTCATCGTTACCACACATGAGGTTGTATTTTAATGTCATCAGTAATGTTTTATGATAAGATCTGTTGAGTCCCTGTATTAAAATAAGGTGAACGTGTTGCTTGATTGAGAACCAGTCTGTACCTTTAAGAAAGTTTTTGGAACTACTCCTCTGTTGCCTTTGGTGTCCTGAGCCAACCACCATCCATCTGATGCCTTCTTGATGATCCTCAACACCTCTCCCCTCTAGAACAGCAACAACAACAAAAGAATGAATAAAAAAAACACGAGCCTCACATATAGTAATAAATTAGCACCAAACAGACTTTAAGCATCATGTTACACAGAGGAAATTAAAAAATTCGGAAAGATGTACTTATGTAATTACTAATACAATATTTCACATTTAGTCTCAGTTTAGTTAGAAAACATTTATACAGGAAGACATAAAGACAAGTAGTATTAAAATAGATGATATATATATTTGATTTATGGTAGAAAACAAAAAAAGCTTATGTAGCTGACAAATCTCTGAACAATTCTCCAGCTTTTTTTCCTTCCAAGACTATTAAAGTACCACTTCCAGTTAAAAACTGTGATCGGTGGACTTAAGGTCTTTGTTTTACCTCATTAATATGTTTCATTAGTATTAAAAAGTAAAAAAAAACAAAAATAACATAAAAAAAAAGAAAAGGAAGAACTAAACTCTGAACCTGCTCGAAAATTTTAATAAATACCTCAAAAAGAACTGTCGAATTTTAAAGAGTTGTTCATAAGCTTCAAAAACAACCCTTACTGCCACCACCATTTGTATTCAGCACGTCTAGAGTCCTCTGAATGACGCTGCAAAGTCTGACTGAGCTCCGTCAGTGCTGGTGAAACAGGAAGTACTTCACCTGAATAGAAAGATCTCCTTCTTGTTCTCCTTTGAAATTGCTGAGGACCACATAGAGCTGTGAATGACATGGCAGTTGTACAGCTCTGTCCTCATCTTCATCATCTGTGTCATCATCGTTACTGTCTTTGTTACTGTCTCCATCAACATCATCTTCACTGTCATCTTTTGAAACTATGCTGTGGATGAAACAGTAAAAGGAGAAAGTATTTAACACATAGGATAGGGACAACAGGGTATTTTGTTTCCACTTAAATTTTCAAAATTAGCTTGAAAATGCCAGAAACACTAAAACTAATTTGCCATAACGAGTGAAATTAAAGACACGGGGAAATGTTACTTGTGAAAAATTATTTTAAAAAGGAAACTTTATACATCATAAACGTCTACATGTCTACAATACTGTGTTTCCTATGAATACAGGTACTGACTGTGCTGCAGTGCTGGGGCCTGGTGGTGAAAGCTCCAGAGAGAGCGTGTTCAGACGCTCCAGGATGTTTTTCAGTCGCCTCTCTTCTTGCTGTTTCTTCTGATCGTATCTCATCCTATCCTGCACTGGAGCCAACTCAACCTAGAAGAAAAAGGAGCAGATCACAATGCAATGTCAACTTATCTAAACGGATCAATACCATTATTAAAGGCTGGTGCATGTTACAGAGCTAGCTGATGCTGGATTGCCAAGAAATTTCTGAAAACTTAATTCAATGTATTCTTTACTAATTGGTTTGATAACAAAGTCTTGTTTTGCTCTGCTACAAATGAAACTACTGTCAAACCAACATGTCCGTTCAGAAGTAAGATACTGATTTCAGGGTATACAGTAGATCATGTCTGTTCTCTTAACAAACAAACTGGAAACTGCACAAGCTATTGCGAAGACTGTTGTCAGTTTTCATTAAATGGAATTAAACGTAATAATTATCTACACGATCTCGGATATCTTTTTATTGATATAGAAAACGAACCTTTCCTAACTTCTGTAGTGTCTTTAGAGTCTTCTCTGCTGATATCTGCAGTTCCTGGCATCTGTTGAGAAATGGTATTTAGTAAAACGTGAAACTGTAGGACATGTTTAAAACAACTAAAAGATGTGATGAAGGATATCAGGAATGAAATGAAATTATAGTACAAGTCTAAATGAAAAAAAGGAGATGATTTTAGGAAACACTGCTGTTCCTTCGTTAAAGCTGCTTACTTTTGAAAATGCTGTTCATCGGATCCATATTTATTGTTTACATCCTTCATCAGTCTGTCAACCTGTTTCAAATGTAAAATCAGAGAATAGGAGCTGAGGGTGGACAGAACAACATATACTGTATAAAGGTACAATGTAATACTGCTTCATAGTCTATGAACCATGTTGACTATATTCATCCATGGCTTTAACCTTAATCTTAATTATTTAAATACTGGGTAAGCCTAACATAAGAAGTCTATTCTTTAAGAGATTTTCTAGAAATACCAACCTTTAGTTCTCATCTTTTAGCGTTACGGTGTGAGTTGGTTTTACTGTTTTAACGTTTTTACTAACTCAAAATTCCTCTGTCTGAACAATGTTTATATTATCTAAGTGAAAAAAAAAACTGTCCTTTTAGACAATTTATTTTGTGCTAAACCTGCTTCATTGACTGAAGGATTTGCATTCGCGGTTTTTCATTTAAATAAATTTACAAACTCTGAGAAGATTATTTAACAAACCTGTCCTTCGGCTACGTCCACTTCCCTTTGGACAAGTTGTAACCTTTTAAGTGCCATTGTTTTTGCGCGGTAAAATCCTTGAATTTGCCCAACAGCTAGCTTGCTAACGGACGCTACACGTCCAGTGGTTGCTAGGCAACCGACTTCTTCTACGGAAGTAGTCAATTCTTGATCTTGTTTTTCTGTTTTATCATTTATTAAACATTTTATATTTCTATCAAATACGTATGTTTTGCAAGTTTACAATTACAACACGTATCGACAAAATATGAGCCGATATATTTTCACTAATTTTGTAATGAACGTTTTTTGAATACTTAGTATGTCTTTTTGTTGTCGCCACCTATTGGTCTGGATTGTTTGTTGCAGTCTAATCAATAAATAGATAACCATGAAAATTACTCTAATGGACAAAAGACTGACAAACAATTAAAATAATTTTACTTCTACTACTACTACTAACAACAAGAACAGCAACAATTATCATTATTATTTCGTTTTATTATACATAAAAATACAATAATTTATTGATTTTTTTCCCATTCTTTTTATCTCACTCTCAACAAGAGTATCATTGCTGCAGCCATCCACCATAAACTTTGCACTTTTTATTATATAAAAGAGTATGTATACTGCTTTTTTGAAACAGTCATATGTTGGCTCCAGAAAGTCCATATATTATAGTCCATATATTATGCTGATATTATTATTATGCTGATATTATTATTACTGTGATATTATTTACATGAATGCTCCTACAAGAACCCTGCAGATGTTGGATGCTGTCTATCACGGTGCACTAAGATTCATAACTGGCTGTAACTCGTACCCACCATTGCGCCTTGTATTCACTGGTTAACTGGACATCATTAACTTCACACAGACTCTCCCACTGGTACATTTTCATCTTTAAATCACTTCTTGGTCTGCTGCCTTCATACATCTCCTTCATGTCTCTGCATGAGTGCAGATACAGCGTGCGCTCTCAGGACATTATTACCTGCAGTGTCCCCTCAGTGCGGACTGAACTAGGCAAAAGGGCCTTCTCATACTCTGCTCCTGTTTCCTGGAATATCTTACAAAAAGATTTGAAGCTCTCGACCTTGACCTCTCTAAGTGGCTTTAAGAATCTGTTAGACTCCTGGCAGGGACCAATGCAGACATGTTCCTGTTTTTAGTTTTCTACATTCGCCTTAGAATAGCTGTTTTTTTGTTACTTTTCTTTTTTTAGCCATCCTATTTGTTAAAAAAAAAAAAAACTGTATGAATTTTTATAACTGTTAATTGTTGTCGCTGTTGTCCATTGTTGTCATCATTCTTTGTTGAAATCAGGTCTCTCTTGGAAATGAGTCCTCGAGGCTCAATGGGATTTACCTGTCTAAATAAAGGTTGAATGAATACTGTGTCAAAATATTTGGTTTATATAATTGATTTTTTGCATAATATTTACATACGCAAAAAACATGTATTTTTTATATTTCTATTATTATTATTTGAATACTATTTCTAGTTATTTATAGTTCAATTTTGTGTGGGAAGTTGTAGTTATTATAATTGACCACAAGATGGCAGTGTTTGTCAAATTAGCCCACATTTAGCAAGTATGCACGTGCTAAATGTCTTTAATGTGACCTCACGGGAGCGCGCTTTGCCAGTTGTGAAACGTGTCACGTTCAAGTAACGCTCGGATTTTTTTATGTTGGAAATTATTTGTTTTTAAGTCACAGTTTTAGCATGGCTTCGTATTAAACAATATATATATTCACAAATACAAACAAACAAAAACGACTCATAAAGAAATATGTTAATGAAAGTATACAAGTTTTAATAAGCTTTAAATCACCATTACGAGTCTCCATGTTGTATCTGAAGGCAGCACGCGCTGCTGTAATCATGGCGGCTCCCGTCGCTCTCATACAAGGAGCCAGCAGAGGGCTGGGGCTGGAGTTCTGCAAACAAATATTAAACAATAACAGGCCGGCTGTTGTCTTCGCGACGTGTCGAAACCCGGACGCTGCGGCCGAGCTGCGGGGCATTGCCGGCCAGCACCCGGGCAGACTGACGGTTTTCAAACTGGACGTGAACCTGGAGGAGGACGTCCGCGCAGCCGCAGAGCGAGTTAAGGAGAACTTGGGTCGTCTGGATCTCCTCATCAACTCCTCGGCGATGCTTCACCCCTCCGGGAGAGGAGAGACGAGCCTGAGGGATGTTACTGCTCAGGTAGAACTTGGTTTTGTTGTGAAATCGGACTGTCTGGAAACTAGCATTTGTTCATCATCATGGCCTTTTATTTAAATCAATCAACCTTTATTTAGACAGGTAAATCCCATTGAGCCTCGAGGACTCATTTACAAGAGAGACCTGATTTCAACAAAGAAAGATGACAACAATGGACAACAGCAACAACAATAAACAATTATAAAAAGTCATAATACAGGTTTTTTGGGGTTTTTTTTACAAATAGGATGGCTAAAAGGAAAAGGTAACAAAAAAACAGCTATACTAAGGCGAATGTAGAAAACTAAAAACAGGAACATGTCTGCATTGGTCCCTGCCAGGAGTCTAACAGATTCTTAAAGCCACTTAGAGAGGTCAAGGTCGAGAGCTTCAAATCTTTTTGTAAGATATTCCAGGAAACAGGAGCGGAGTTGGAGAAGGCCCTTTTGCCTAGTTCAGTCCTCACTGAGGGAACACTGCAGGTAATAATGTCCTGAGAGCGCACGCTGTAGCTGCACTCACGCAGAGACATGTAGGAGGAGATGTATGAAGGCAGCAGACCAAGAAGTGATTTAAAGATGAAAATGTACCAGTGAGAGAGTCTGCATGAAGTTAATGATGTCCAGTTAACCAGTGAATACAGGGTGCAGTGATGGTTATGAGTTACAGCCAGTTATGAATCTTAGTGCACCATGATAGACAGCATCCAACATCTGCAGGGTTCTTGTAGGAGCATTCATGTAAATAATGTCACCATAATCAATTGAGGGAAGGAAAGTCACAGATACAAGGCGTTTTCTAGCATTCAGGGTTAAACAGGATCTGTTTCTGAAAAAGAAACCCAGTTTCTTTAAAACTTTCCATTAACTATTTGGAGTCAACCTGGTTTGTCTGTTAGCAAAATATCTCACAAACAACTAGATATATTTTAACAACAAAGTCCATGCTCAATAATCCAGGTATAAAATCCAACATTTTTCAGTCAGGTCATCTGGACAGTTTCTTTTTTTTTGTGTGTGTGCTGAAACGTTTTGCCTTCAATCCAGAAGGCTTCATCAGTCAAGGAAACACAACAAAACTGATTTTTCCTCCAACAGCTTACTCCAAAGTGGAACAAACCAGATCTGCTTGTGATAAGATGGTCTCTTTGGTAAGCCCCTCCTCCATTGCCGGCCCTCTTCCTTGTTGACAGTCTTGTCAAACTGGTTGAAAACAACAAAGTCCATGCTCAATAATCCAGGTATACAATCCAACATTTTTCAGTCAGGTCGTCTGGACAGTTTCTTTGTTTGTGCTGAAACGTTTCGCCTTCGATCCGGAAGGCTTCATCAGTCAAGGAAACACACCGGAGTGTGCCACATGTGGTGGAACGACAACAAAGAAACTCTGACTCTGCTTCGCGTGGCGCTGGAAGTCAAAATATAAAACTAAAGTTTGGTGTGGTAGTAGCTGAGTCATCCTCAACACATTGAGTGCTAATAAATTTAGCAAGAATTTGCGATATTGCATGAGCGAATTTACGAGAACCAAAATGACCTACTCTGTTAATACATCTCGTAAGATGATTTCAGCATAAAACACTGGAAGGTGGCAGGTTTCTTTGTGGAATCTAAGGCCTTTAGGTGAATATTAATGCAACCTACTGTATGAAGCCCCTTTATACCAAATATTGTTGTGACATCACTTTCCTGTTCAGGACATCATTTCCACCTTGACAACCAATGCTGTGGGTCCTCTGGTGATGGCCAAATATTTTGCCCCCCTCCTTCAGAAAGGAAGCGGTGGTTTTGGACAGCAGCCTGCAGAAAAATCCAAGCATCACAGTGGCATCATTGTCAACATCACAGCTAAAGTGGGCTCCATCGGAGACAATGGTATGGTAGACGGTTTACAAACATTTTTCTTGCACATACAGGCTCCATTACTGGTGCATTAATGTTGCATTAGAGGACGAACAAGTTTATAAAACAGGTTTCTCGTGGTTTTTCTTGTCCCAATCCTTTCTCAGGACTTGGTGGGTGGTACAGCTACAGGATGTCCAAGGCAGCTCTCAACATGGCAACCAGGAATATATCTATAGAGCTGGGCCGCAATCGACCCAAGGCAAGTGGGATTAGCCGTGACGTGGCTTTACTGTCAAAATAAAATGTTTAAAGCTGATTGTTAAATGACTTCAAACCTAGTCCCGTTATCTTTTCTGATGTTTTCAGGTGGTGTGTGTGTCCTTACATCCAGGAACAGTCGACACGGACCTCTCCCGGCCTTATCACAAGAATGTACCAAAGCATAAGTTGTTCAGTACTGAACGCTCTGTGATGTATCTGATGAGCATCATAAATACTCTTAGTATTGAAAAGACTGGGAGAGTGTACAGCTGGGATGGGACTGAACTGCCCTGGTGACATCAGAATAAAAAAACGAAGTGTGGATTTACAGGCTGCTGTTCTTTGTGCAAGCTCTTGGAGTGAACTGTGCTGAAAGACAGAGTTTATAATGAGCACAACAGGAACAAGTGAACAGGATGCACTTAACACAGATAAAGCTCTTGCTGCCCTAAAATTAGCCAAAGTGTTGAAGTTATTTTTGTTCAAATACTAATTTGTCCTAAAGATTTCATAACGTTCTGACGTCACTTAAGGTGTTGGAGCAGAGTTCATCTCTTTGGCAGGCCGATAAAGCTTTTGTCTGTCTGCATCTTTCGGTCTGCTGTGTTAGCAAAATATCTCATGAATGAAGGTTGGATTTTAATGAAACATGTACAGAGCAGCACGGTGGCGCAACTGGTAGAGCTGCTGCCTCTCAGCGAGCAGGTCCTTGGTTCAAACCCCGGTCCAGGGGCCTTTCTGGGTGGAGTTTGCATGTTCTCTCTGTGCATGCGTGGGTTTTCTCCGGGTACTCCGGTTTCCTCCCACAGACCAAAAACATGCATGTTAGGCTGATTGGTAACTCTAAATTGTCCCTAGGTGTGAGTGAGAGAGTGAATGGTTGTTTGTCTCGTTTGTCTCTATGTGGCCCTGTGATGGACTTGCGACCCATCCAGGGTGTACCCCGCCCCTCGCACAGTGATTGCTGGACATGGGCACCAGTGACCCCCGTGACCTAAAATGGAATAAGCGGGTAAAGATAATGGATGGATGGATGGATGGATGGATGTACATGTACAACAGATTAACCTTTGGGGTCGCCCCAATTCAAGATGGCAGCCACAGATAATCAGTTTATTCTAAGCCAACACAAAAATGGCTATAATCTAGTCAAATTTACATATCTAGAGCTGAAATTACATCAGTGGTGCAGTCTACATTTTTGTAGTGGGTATACTGATTGTTATGTGTAGTGGGTATAATGATTGTTATGTGTAGTGGGTATACTGATTGTTATGTGTAGTGGGTATACTGATTGTTATGTGTAGTGGGTATACTGATTGTTATGAAAGCGTTTAACTGCCGTTTAATGTATCAATGACACGTGCCCAATGATATGTCGTGTATCATTGAGCACTTTTAAGTGGTTATACTGAAATTCTCAAGTTTTTCTAGTGGGTATACTCCGTATGCCCGAGCATCACGTAGACTACACCACTGAATTACATGTGGTGGTAGCTGAGAGTCATTAGCAACACATACTCTGGACACATTTCTCAAGATGATGCAATAAGGCATGAAACTGAGTTGTCGTTTTTGAGGCTCGACCAAAATGGCTACAACTCTACGTAAAAGGATTAGAGCTATGATCCTTTTTTAAATATATATATTGATCTGACTTTAATCTTTAAATTCTGAGAAAAAGAAATAGTAGTGGCACAAATTCTCTTCCATCCGACTCTACCTTCTCTTCATCAAGTGATCTTACTGTAACACTATTGCCTGACAGGCGACAGACAATATGCATTTCTTCAAGGAAGGCTGGACCTCTTATTTAGTTCTGAAATTATGTACCGTGTTTTCTGGACTATACGGTGCACTTAAAATCCTTTGATTTTCTCAAAAGTCGACCGTGAGTCTTATAATCAGGTGCGCCTTATGTATTAATTCTGGTTGTGCTTACTGACCTTGAACCAATTTTTTGTGGTTATTATAAATGAGTTGAATAATAATTGACATCTGTTTCGCAGAATGTGCCTTATAATCCAAAACATACGGTAATATGAACTAATCGTTGACTGTTTTTGTAGTTTTAGTCAGCAAAAGTTTTAGCTTTTTTTCCCAAAACATTGTTTTTTTTTATTAATTTGTTGCTGAACTTATTCGCAGGCTGATCAAAGCAAGGTCATCTTTGGCATTGAGCTAAGAAATTAGTTTCATAGCATTTCTATTAGAATAATGACTTAAATTAATCGTTTGTGGAAATTATAAGAGTGTTCTGATCAGAAAAACAAGCCAAATAATTCAAAATATCAGTATACTGTAAAGTCATTCTCAAAACATTTTAGGCCCTAATCATTAACATTTTTGAGAGGGGAGAATTTAAACTTAAAAAAAAAAAACGTGAGTGGCAAGACAGAATGCACGTACAGCTAATATAAGCGGTTTCCACTCAGTATGTCATTCAAAATCTGTGTCTGCATACTTGGCACAAAGTCGAGCTCGATCCCAGTGCAGGCTGGACAGAGCTGTCCCTCGTCTCTGATCCTGTTTGTGTTGTTCATGGACAGGATCTCAAGATGGGGTCGTGGAGATGAGGGGTGTCTGGTTTGGGAGCCTCAGGGTCTCGTCTCTGCTTTATGCAGATCATGTGGTTCTGTTGGCATCTTCTGGCCAAGACCTTCAGCGTGCACTGGGGTGGTTCACAACTGTGTGTGAATCAGCTGGAATGAGAGTTGGCTCCTCAAAATCTGAGGTCATGATTCTCGACCAGAAACAGGTGAGATGCCCCCCTCCAGGTTGGAGGAGAGAGTTTCACTAAAGTGGAGAAGTTCAAGTATCTGGGCGTCTTGTTCGGTCTTCGGTTGTCTTGACGGATCGATGGATTGGGTCCTCATCCTTTGTAATGAGGATGTCATGAAGAGAGAGAGCTGAGATGAAAGACAGCTCTTGATTCTATGTTCCAACCCTCACCCATGGTCATGATTGATCATGATCATGACCGAAAGAATGATCCTGGATATGCTGGTGAAGATTCTCAGTCATCCAGGACATGATGAATTCAAAAAGCGTTCAATACAAAAACAACTGGAATTTATTTGTAACAGAAGACGTTTCGCTCCTCATCCGAGGAGCTTTCTCAATTCAAAGAGCAGAGAGTGAGAGATACAGGTTATAAGGCTGAGTGAGATAAGACACACACACACATAAGACACACACACACACACACATATATGTAGATTGGCAGTTCACACCTAAAAACCTAAACAGTAGGTCTTTGTTCCTCTGATTCACAGTTGAGGCCCCTCTGTTCCCATCAGGTGTGAAAACCGGCTGGGGATCAGTTTTAAAGTTGCATTATATGTTTTTGAAAGTGGAAATCTGAGGCCTCCTCCTCTGTTAAGAGAGGGTTTTTCTCTTTTTACATGATCCTGGATACAAGTGGCTGAAATGGGTTTTGCAGGGTGGCCGGTCTCAGCCTTAGTGATAGGGTGAGGTTGCTCCTCAGCATCGAAAGAAGTCAGTTGAGGTAGTTCGGGCATCTGATTAGCAGGACACCTCCCTTCCTCTAAAGGGAGGCGTCCTGAGGCGCTAATGTTGTTAACTTTTAGCTGATTAGGACAACATATTTGGTTTTCAGCAGAAAATATTATTCAAGGTTCTTTATTTGTGAACACCACATGTTGTACATGTGTTGGAACAAAATTGTGTACACAGGGTCCCAGTTACATCCAACAAAAGTATAAAATGTAAAAGAAAAACAGTAATAAGATCTAAGATATGAACTATGGAAAACATTAACTAAAAACACACTAAGCACTAGTAGCATAAAAACAATGTGCTGAACAGCAGAACGAACATGAGACTGTGTGAGCAGATGAGCACGAATGAACACAGCAGCATGAAACAGATCAGCAGCAACATGAAACAGATCAGCAGCAACATGTGATTTTTTTCCTGGTTACAGCTTCATGAGTCTAACAGCCTCAGGGTAGAAGCTGTTCCTCAGTCTAGTGGTTCTACACTTAATGCTCCTTAATTTCCTTCCTGAGGGGAGCGGGGTAAAAAGTGTGTGTGCTGGGTGAGTGTGGTCCTTCATGATGCAGGTGGCCCTCTTCCTGCATCTGGAGGTGTAGGTGTATCGTTTTGAAGATTGAAATTCTTCTAAAACTAAACTACTACATAAAAAAGTAATATTGGGCTACTATAATTACTAAAGGCAGTGATCTTGTGATGTAGCTTGGATTGTGTTAAATAGCCATTAAATGGAAGAGGTGTTGTATCCTCAGTATGTCACTAATTGGACATATATGTAGGCGTGTTTATTTTTATGTTAGCTGTTAGTCATTTACTGTCAGTTTAACAGTCCCTAAATCACTTCACATTACTTGGGAAAGTTATTAGCCTGCTGTAATTACTCAATATTGCATTAGGATGCATTTCAACAATGGGTTCATAGCCCATTAAATAATGTATTGTGAGGCACAGAAGTATGAATGCTATGATACAATTGATGTATCAGAGGTTTTACGTCTGGTATTTTAATGCAAATTCAGGGCACTTCTGAAATATTTTGGGGCACCCTCTGCCCAAGCCAGGTTGAGACATGACAGTTGTGCCATTTAATTTATGTGGCTTGAAGTGCAACAGTGACAATTGTCTTATTCAGAAAAGGTTCAGACCTTCCTTGACAGATGTGCAGAGAAATGTGTGTCTTGATCAAAGTGCAATTGTTGTACATGGATTTTCTCAAGTGTTATTCTATTGGTGAAATTTAGAAATGCCTTATTTTATTTGTGTTTATTTTCTACAGTATTTATTTATTTTTTGTGTATTTGTATTGCATACTTTTAAATTTATGGTATACAGCACAGTATTTATGTGTCTTACTCTGTGCCTTTATACTGTAGTATTATTCTACTTTCTTGAATGTCAAGTTTTTGAATTCAATATTAAAAGACATTTTGAGTGTGTCTATGGTGGTACATGGTAATCTAAATTATATGTCACGGCAGAACATGTCCTTGGGTGTGGTGAGGGGGAGTTTGGGGTCACCCAGGCCATCAGACGAGCTGAGATTGCCCCAAAGGGCAACTTTTTTACTTCTGTTTTTTTTTTTTTTTTTTGCTTTTGTCTGACAGATCTGTACTTTTCCCAAAACACTTCATGAAGCACTAAATGAATTTTTAAGAACTTTTGAGAAACTACATTTACAGCATTTAGAATCAATCCGGTTCAAGATAGCTGCCATAGCTAAGTAATCTAACAAACATAAAATAAAGCTATAACTCAGATAATTTTGCAGATATTGAACTAAAACCTTGTTTGGGAGAAGCTGAAAGTCATTCCCATATGTTCTGAGAGCTAACTGATCATGCGAAATCTGTTTTTAAAACTTTGCTTCTATTGGAGGCAGCTTCATCTGATAGAAAAATATCTCATGAACCAATTAACAAATTTACATGAAATTTTCAGTGAGTGATCAATGGGTCGACATCTACAGCTGAATAACTTTAAGACCTAAATCGATTAAAGATGACCACAGCCATTAGAAAACACAAGCACTGTTTTAAATCTGTCGAATTTACAGATGTTTTATTTAAATTTGGTGGGTTGGTATCTGAGAAGAATACTCAACACATTCTACAAGCACCACACATTATGTAACATTGTTGAATGAATGCATTAAGTTCTCGAAATCGTACAAAGTACATTTAAAACAGATTAACTTGCAGAGTCACTTCTACTGAAGACATGCTTGCAGATAATTGACACCAACCAAACAAAAATTACCACAATTAAGTAAAAAATAGATATTGAGCTATAATGTGAGGTGGTAGTTGTTGAAAATCAACAACAATCTGAGTGTGACATGATATTACATGTACTGTATGTGCATGGCCTATGGTTTTCTACCAGTGGCGATTTTAGCCTCTATTTGGGGGTGCTCAAGCACCCCTAAATTTTAACTCTGCACCCTGAAAAATAGTTATACTGTCTGTATATATATATATATATATATATATATATATACACATACATACATATTTATGATTCAATGCAACAAAATATACAAATTTAAAAGGTAATAGATCATTGTAATACATGGTTTGTAGTGACTTTGATGGAAGTCTGGCCCCTGAGCTGCTGCTTTCAGTAACTGTGGCCCCCTGAGCAGTTTAGTTGAGTAGCCCTGCTTTAGAGGGTGAAATACGGTTTATTTTATCTCCAAAACCTAAACACCTCCACCTCACAGATAAGGGACACTCTTTTGAGGACCGAGAACACAGATGGTTTGAGAGGGGGGTGAAGGAAGCAATTTGTGTAAAAGGAGAAAAAACATCTCTTAACAGAGGAGGAGGCCTCAGATTTCAACTTTCAAAAACATATAATGCAACTTTAAGACTGATTCCCAGTCAGTTTTCACACCTGATGGGAACAGAGGGGCCTCATCTGTGAATTAGAGTAACAAAGACTTAAAGAAACTCCTACTGTTAAGGTGTTTATGTGTGAATTGTCAAACTACATGTATGTCTTATCTCACTCAGCCTTATAACCTGAACCCCTCACTCACTGCTCTTTGAATTGAGAAAGCTCCTCGGATGAGGAGCGAAACGTCTTCTGTTACAAATACAGTCTAGTTGTTTTTGTATTGAACGTTTTTTTGAATCTTAGCTAGTGCACCTGTATTGCGTGCCGCTAACTTAGCTCTACTTCTTGTTGTGCCGCGCTCTCTACAATAGTTATCGAATCAAGCGATCACTTATGTAGGTAAACGTAGATGTTTAACAACCCGTTAAAATACACCAGAATGCAGGAAATGGCATCTACTTTATCAAAATTGTCTGGGGGAGAACCCACAGACCCTCCCACCCCCCACATTACAAATGCCTCTGACGCCAATGGCCACCACTTTGTTCAAACTAAGAGCCATTGTCAGCGCTGGGGGCTAAGCACCCCTGAAGGTCAGATTCTAGAATCGCCCTATAAGGACTTTGTGTTCTTACTCCACAATAAAGAAGTGACTTAGTACTTTATGGGTTATTTTTTAAATTTTGAATCTGTTGATGCTTTACAAAGTTCGTTGTTAACATAATTTATAATCAGAACTTATTTTTAATAGCAAAACAGGATACAGTTTTCTTAGGTGATTGTTTTCCTTTATCAAACTGGGGCTGTCTGACCTTTGCATCCTGACTGAAGAGTGCACGTTATCTTAAGCTCTACTAACCAAAGACACGTTATCACCGGGTATTCCTACAAAGTATTTCATGTGAGTGCCTTTTTAATGCAATTAGAGAGTTACTTGAGTCACTTTGGTGAACGATCTATTAGCTGCAGAGATTTGGAGCGCACATCACGCTTGGGTGGGGTTATAAATCAAGCAGCCCCCGCTGTGCGGACTGGTGCTACATGTATTATTATTATCCGACAGAAGGTAACAAAAGGCGACACGGATACACAAAGAATAAGCGCGGTGCAGTTTTACTGCAGGGAGCGCTGGGAAAACCGGTCAGGGGAGGCGAACGAGTTCAGGCTTCACTGGAGGGGCTGGGGTGTGACGTAGCAGTCCAATAACTCACGCATACACATGCATGCGTGTGTTATTGTACACACACACACACACATACACCGCTGCTGCGCTTGCTAGGATCTCAATGAGGAGAAATGACCGCGAGTGACCTCAAAGGACACGCTGCGTTTTAACGGGTGCGCGCGACTCCAGTCAAACTACATTAGTTGTTTAAAAAAAAATGTACGCCACCATTTTGTTTGGTTTTTCAAGGTAGAACACGGTGCTCGCTGGTCGCACGCGGGTGTCTCATTAGGTCGCGAGCGCGAGGCTAACATTAGCTAGCTAAGCTAAGCTAGTCCGGGTAATCGAGTTTCTCCGCTCTGTTTTCTCGCAGATGCTAAAGCTAGGCTAGGCTACTCGAAGCCAACATGGAGAAAGCCAAGTCACTGGTGGACAAGAAGGGGGCGTCGGGACCTTTTCACGTGAGCAACGGCCAGAGGGGGTTTCACAGCAGCCAAGCCGTCGTAGCCGCTAACGGCAGCTGCTGCAGCAGCAATTCATTCGGCTTGAGCACCGCGGGATCCGGCAGCGGCAGCAGTACGTTTGACAGCAGCATGCATCACCTGCAGCGCGCCGATGACAAGGAGTGCAACGGGTCCCCGGCCAAGAGGTGCCGAATGCGGAGGAGCAGGACGGAGTCGGTGAAACGCAACAGACCTCGTAAGGAAAATTTGAATATATATTTATATTTGCTGCAGTTATTGCTCTGACACGAGAGGGCATTGTACTGTTGTCATACAAGCCGGTTGTTGCAGGGTTTGCACAATCGTCGTGCCATTTTGATGATGCAAGGAGAGCAATTGCAACCGCTGACACACGAGAGCTTATCTCGTTGAAGTTTAATTAAATGTGATTAATTTTGTCATATTTCATAAATAACCGATGCTTGAGAACGATATTTTTTTCATTTTTAGTAAGTCGTGTCGTGAGCGGTTTAGTTCAGCAGCCTTCCGTCGTCAGGGAGACCTTTTTGTGTTTATGGACCTCTGGTGTCATTTGGAGGGCTGTGATTGGTCGGTTCCCAGTGGTGAAAAAGCTCCTGATAAGTAGGCCTGGCTTGCTGCGACCAATCAGAACTCGACTCTTGTCAAGAGGCAGGCCGAAGGTTCCGGAGCTCCGCCCCTTACCTTGTGTTCCTGATGAGAGTCAACCATCCTGCTGAAGTTTACCGGGGACATGTCTGACGCTAAATGGTTGAGTTTCCTCACTTCGTGAGGCTTTTTAAAAAACGCGCATAGCTGAATAAAGACGCATTAGCAACAACCTTCTTTCATGTGGTATTTAGTAGGCAAACTTGAGAGCATATAGCCATGAAGCTTATAAGTGAGAAGAAACCTGGTAAGTGTGAGCTGGTTTTGTTGCTTTATTACACTGATAAGGGCCAGATAACAGTTGTAAGTGAGGTTAAATTGGTGTAAACCTGTAAAACCACTCTTAGATCTTTTAAATTTACTTGCTTTTGCAAATTGTTTCAGTTAGACTATTTAATGAGAGTTTTGCATATGTTCATCAAGATTAAAAGGCTAATAATGTACAGTTTTACGCTGCAACACGTCACACTTTACATTAACAGCATGCATTAATTGAAGTTGGTTGCTTTTAGTTAGCTGTATGCATCTTGCTGCTTCAGAGCTCCTGGGTTTGTTTTGGCTGGTAAAACTCAATTTTACTCCCTAGAGATGTTTTCAGAGAAACTAGCTGCAGTGTGAAGTCCTTTATCTTAGTCAGCCCCACCGTATTACTTATATTTGCTTGTGATTGTGTTAGGAAGAGATCAAGAGAGAAAGAGATATAGTTTGGTGTTTCTTCTGTTTTAGGATTTTATTCTACTTTTGAATTAGTTCAAGTACTTTCTACTGTGGTAATTTGAGAAATCACTTATTTATAGTAAAATGTAGTTTACTTTCCCCATCAGTTTATTAGCACTAATGACCTTTTGGTAAATAACTGATTGACACAAGTGAAAGGAATCGACCAGTGCATTTACGTACTCTTTGGTGCTTGCACAAACATTTTTTATCCTAAATTTATTTTTTAATCGTACATTTACATTTGTTTGCGTGTTCATGTGATTGGTGAATTTATAAAGTGGTTGTGGTTGGACTTCAACAAATCTGTTGTAAACAAACAAACAAAAAAGTACAGTCAATATAAGAAATAGGCGAAAACATTTTTGTGGGTGTTTTAAAGAGGTGTTTATAGGTTAGTTAACGGTTGATATGCAGTATGTATTCTGAGTGTTTTCTGTGACTGAGCTAATATATCCTAATTGTAAGTTGAAAATACGTGCATCAAGAGTTTGGTTTTTCTTTTTTTTTTTTTTTTTTACTGTACAAAGTTATGAAATGGCTCACACCATCCTCAAACTTATCTCACCTTTCGATCTCTGTTACATAATGGCATCCTGTAAAGATTTGCGATTGTACCTTGCTTGGCTGTGATGTTTTTTTTTTCTACACAAAAACAAATATACAGCATATAATCACCATTAGGCGGCATAGTGGTGCAGTTGATGGAGCTGCTTCCTCTCAGTGAGAAGGTTGTTGGATTGAATCCCAGCCGGGGGCCTTTCTGGGTGGAGTTTGCATGTTCTCTCCGTCCATGCGTGGGTTTTCTCTGGGTAAAAACATGCATGTTAGGCTGATTGGTAACTACCAGTAAATTGTCCTTAGGTGTGAGTGAGAGAGTGAATGGTTGTTTGTCTCATTTGTCTCTACTGGCTTATTTGCACTGCTCCTCATCTGCCCCAACTCTGCACAGATGATTTTGTAGGATCTGGTGCATCAGATTTAATTCAATTCAGTTTATTTATCAAGCGCCAAGTCACAACAGAAGTCGTCTCAGGGCACTGAACAGAAATTTTCGTCTAAAATAAGTTACCAGAAACATTAATATATAAAAATAATAATTTAACATTATTTATCTGAGGAGCAGACTGCTTTGAGTTTAACTCATCGCAGAACTCTCAGCAGGATTTTGGATTCTGGAAACGCCTCCAGAGTCGGTCCTAAAGTGTGGTGCAAATCCATGCTGAGCTGAGCCAGGCTGACCAGGGTCGTGCAGGGCTTAGCAGAGTTGGGACTGAGTAGGAGCAGTGCAAATACGTGTCCCTGTGACGGACCAGAGACCTGTCCATGGTGTCCCCTTCCTCTCGCACAGGGATAACTGAAAATGGGCACAAGTGACCCCTGTGACCTGAAAAGGAAGAAGCAGGAAAAAGATAATTGAATATTCACCTTTCAAACTACTTAAACAACTTTGTGCAGCTCCAGCTACAGTAGATGTTACCCTAGATTTATTTTACTATTTTTAAAGACACACAGACTCATAAGGTGAAAGCAAAGTTAGGATGGTTGTCGCTTGTCAAAAGTACCGCTACTATTCAGTATACCTGTGATACCGGTAATTGACAGAGATTTTTGTTGTTATGATTAGGCAGGCAAATAAAACTTCAGGGATGCTGCTGAGATTAAAATGACCTACCACAGAGTTTTTCCAGATTGAGAGACATATGATCTGTAAAGTCTGAAATGTCCGGTCAGAGCTCCTCTGCTTTGTGGGTAACTTGTCCTGGGATGAACTCCAGCCATTCTGATGAACCCAAATAAAACTCTTAAGCTTTTCCTGACTGGGGGCCGAGTCTGGAATGCATTCCCCTCTGGGAAAGGATTTTTCTCTTTTGTCCTGAGAGATCTTTCCTTTTTGTGCTTTGACATGGTTCAGCTTTTGGTATTCTTTTGGGCAACATTGCTTGCTGCATTGCTTGTTTGCACCAGAAGCAACGTGGTGAGCTGTTTATATTGCTTGTCTTGGCTGTTTTCTGGAATGACACAAAACACACATAATGTGATGTGCCATCCTTTATTGCGCCACTTTTGAGCCATATGAGTTAAAAATAAACAAAGAATGTGACGTAAAAGTACTATGAAGTTGCTTTGTAAAATCTGTGGAACAGAAACACAACAAAGGTTATTATTTCTTATGTGTTTGGGTTTTAAGTGCAGAATTTATTTTTCAAGTCTGAAGCATTCAAGTGTTTTTACCCAATGCAAAGATGTTTCAGCATACATCTTAGCCAAGAAACTTTTGTTGACCATTATTCTGGGGAAAGTTTATAATGCAATACTTGAGTTCATCTTTGTACAGCTGCAATCATAAAGTGAAATTATTCATGACAGAATACCAGTAATCCCTGAAATGAAATTTATCTAGAGGGCAGACAGTCAAAGCCCAGAATGAGAGAAAGGAAGAAAATAATTTCATTTTATACATGTTTTGTTTTGCATGGTGGATATTACATTTCATGATAATCGTAGAATTCAACACAGACAACAGTGTTTTGGTGTAAAAGAAAGCTGATGTTAAAACATGGCAGGTTTAGTTTAGCAAACATACATTCAGACTAGGGGTGCGAATCTATCAGTGTCTGGCAATCCTATTCGATTCCGATTTTTGGTGTCACAGTACGATTCAAAATTGATTTTTCGATTCGGAAACAATTTTCGATTCAAAAACGATTTTTCTATTGAAATGGTTTATAAATTTTGTTTCACTTATAATGTATATGTAACTGACAAGCTGAAAAGATTAAACAACAATGTAAACAAATAGAACATTTATTTAAAACAATCATTTTAGGTTCCTTACTGTATCAAATATTTTTATTCATTTTACATTTATACCAAAAATAGGAAAAAAAATAGGAGTGCATAAAATTCTGTAACTTAAATTACCAGTATTAGGTTAGCTTCGTTGCTTGAATTAAATAATAATAATAATAAAAAAATAAAAATCTAGGAACAAATAATTCATCCATCCATCATCTTTACTCACGTCTTCCTTTACGAGTCTCGGGGGTCACTGGTGCCCATATCAGCCATCACTGTGTGAGAGGCGGGGGCCTGGACAGGTCTCCAGTCCATCACAGACAAATAATTCAAAATATATACATTTAAAAGTAAACAGACTTCAGCCTACCAGTATATTAACCCTTAACTCAACATAAAATGCAGACTTCACAATTATTTTTAACCATATTGCTCTAACATTTGTTATATTTTCTAAACTTAACCTAATATGAAATTTACAGACTTCACAGTCATATTGATTCATATTTGGTAAATCTTTAACAAAATTTCAAAACCTGTGGAAACCTGCACAAAAACTTCTGAACTGTAATTTATAACTTCCATCATTTAGAACTGGCTCCAGGAGATGTGTTTCATCTGTCCTCTCCAACCTGTTACAAAGACAAATTACATTAAGTTTGTTTTACAACTTGTCTATAAGTTTTAGTATAATATGAGAAATAATAGTTACCTTTGAGCTGCAGCTGCATCAGAGCTTCTCCATCCGTTGTTTCATGGTGAAGTTGTGGGGCTGCTTTATCGCAAAAAAAAAAAGAAGGAATAACGTACATTAGGTCCATCGTATTAAAAATAAACCTAGACCCCTCACCTTCCACTGAGAAGTCTGCTCATAAATCCTTTGTGATAGAGCAGGAGATGGAGAGGGAACTCTTCACAGCCTTTCGGAATCAGCTGGAAGTTTGTTGCAGAGTTCGCTGGTCGGCTGCTTCGCTTTCATCTTCCGTGAATTTTGTCGTATTTCCAAAATACTGTACCGCAATTTTATTTTACCCTTCTTGTAAATAACTGTGCTCTTGTGAAGCTCTGTCTTCCCCCCGGGAACATTGTAGGATCTGAAATGATTTTTAAAGAAGCAGTGGGTTGAATCGCGCTGTCTCCCTCCTCCATGCTAACAGGCTCCATTCAGATAAAGGGAGCTGGCTAACTAGCTTGCTGTACGGTGGCCTACATGGCCAAAATTCTTCGGCGGCCGAACATGGTGTAGGAGCAGAAAAAATATAAAACTTAAATGCATTTTAAAATAGATTTATGGACCTTTAAAAACGATTCAGAATCGCCAGGACAAAGAATCGAGATTCATCGAAAAAACAAATTTTTTTCTGCACCCCTAATTCAGACAAATCTCAAGACTTCTGGAACAATGATCTTTACTGAGACAAAACATACTGGAAATGAGTGGAAAAAATGCACATCACAACATTTCATGATGAACAACAGCACATCAAGACAACCACTTCATACCAATGCTCAAGCATGGTGATAGAAGGCTGATGATATGGGTTTGCATTGTGTATTAAAGAATCATCTGTTTGGCAGCTAAAGCCTGTCCTAAACTGTGTTGTGCAGAAGGACATTGATCCCAAACATAACGGTAAATAAGAAAGGCTAGGAAGAACTAATCATTGTTACCAGTCAAAATTTAAACCTTTACCTGATGAAATCTCACAGCATAATGGCAGCGATTAACAAAATGAAGTGTTGCTGGTTCTTTAAATCATATTTATCTAATTTAGAGGCCAAGTAACAAGCATATGATTATTTTAATCTCTTTTGATGAATTCATTTGAAATGGGATTTTCTTTTATAGTATGACTTTACCTCTGTAGTTTAAGTAATGTGAATTATTGCCAATAAAAAGTCTTGGTTACTGTGAAAGTGACTTTTAAACTTGTATTTATTTTGTTGACATTTGTTTCATCTTTATCTTTAAAGAGTTGGCAGGAGTTTAGGTCTACAGGGATTGTGTTTCTTATCATTAAACCATTACATTTGTTTATACATTTTGTTTTTAATGTTAAATATGTGCTATGGCTTAAAAAAGTATAGGAAAAAGTCAGTGTGATTGTTGTCTCAGGTTTTCAGAAACGTATTTGTAACATGACTCTGTTGCAGATAAAATAAGGAAAAAGAGCTCTAGTTAAGACTGTGCTGTGGCTGCTAGTAAACAATGCTGGGCTGTCCAAAGGGGCAAGTTCTGTTGGTAGCACTCTTAGAAAACAAAATGACATTCTTGGTAAAGTATTTAGTTTTAATGCTGTAATGAATCAACTAGAAGCCATAATGTAAACTCTCTGAATAGCCTTAGATTTAATTGAATGGTGACTTCATATTAAGGAACTACTCTTCATAAAATAGAGTGGGAAACCTTCCAGTTTCAGGCTCATTGGGGCCAGTCTCTACATCCTGAGCATGTTAATTTACTAACACAATAACTGCAATAAAAATATCGGATTGTCAAAAAACTCTTTCACAAGTCTCGCCAATGTTCCACCACTTATACAGTAAAGATGGATTGTATAGAAGGGTGAGAAGATTTCAGTAGGGGGTGTAGGTAACTTAACTTAAGAATGGCTTCTTAAGTCTGATGCAAATTTAGCAAATGAAGTCTAAGAAACGTTTCAACAAGTTTTTTTGTTTTTTTGAATGCGTCCAGAGGACCTGACTTTGTTAGATTTTTCTACCTGGATCATTGAGCATGCATCAGGGTATCTAAGTAGACCTGCTTGTTTTATCTGATGTAAAGTTTTCATTATTCATTTTTTGATCTGCTAACTGCATAGTATTTGTAGACTGAAGTACAGTCAGCTAAATCATTTTATATTTATGGGTTAGCTATTAATTGCAGTAGCTACCGTGCCAATGTTAAAGCAGTGGTATGTTTTATGTCAGAATAAAACGTTTTTGATTCTAGCGTAATTGATTTGCCAATTTCAGCAATATGCTTTATTGATAACCGTTTAAATTAAATAATGGATTGTTGATGGAATGGAAACATTTTAACCATGTTATAACTTTTTACATCACAAACAATTATTTATTCGGTGTACTAAGATATTCCCAGGTCACCGAGGATATGTAGTCCCTTCAGTAGTGATTGTAATAGTTCTATCATAACATAACACACATACCATTAGTTAAGTAAAAGGGACGCAAAGAGAAAGTCAATATTATTGCAGCAATACATCATTAATAACTTTTAAGTGCAAGTCTTCCTGTTAAGTTAAAAAATCTGTTAATTATTGTCTCTGCTGTGTGGATACAATCTTCAGCAGCATGCATGTGTATGTTCTTGTCTTATCACCGTCTTGGAACAGAACAAGACAGGTTTGACTGAACAGAACATCCAAACTCTAACAAGACAAAAGCAAGAAAAATGTTGCTTCCCAGTTGTCATTTGCATACTGTGTATACCATACATACAGTGCAAGGCAGGTGTGTGTTAGTCCAGAGCCCTTTTCCTTACAGTGACCCAAACCACTTGTGTTGCTCCAGTCCTGCTCCTTGTCACAGTGACCTTTGGCTGCACACATGACACAGTGTGTTTGTGTAACTTGTGTGCATGCGGGATTCCTGGATAGAAGAGCGCACTAGGAGATCAACCACGAGGCCTCTGGGAGGGGTGAAAGGCACAATTTAGGTGTTCAAAACTAGAAGTGTTTGCATTTGTTTTATTGTTCGCCTTCAGACTCTAACACTTAAAAGGATTTAAATCCTTTTAAGGACTTAAATGGAAACTTTGAACAGTTTCTGAGATTGCTGAGGAACTGTTAAGTTATTGTTTCTTGGAGTAAATTTTTTAAGATATTGTGAAGTATGTTCCGCATAGTGAGTGAAAAAACAATAAAATGCTATTCTTGAAGCACCCTACTCAACATGAAATACTCATTGACTCGTGACATTGAATCATTTGCTCTGTCTTTAGGTATTATTTTATTGCTGTTTTAGTTGCACAGAAGAATAAAGAATTTGCCAAATTAAACATCAAAGTATACTGTGTGCTTATTAAAATTTCACTCATTAAATTGCAAACTATGATCAAAAGTAACAGTTTTTTTAAATATATTTTTATACATATTAATATTTTTCAGTTTCAGTCCTTAATTTCTTGTTGTTAACCAAGTAAAATAAATAAAAGAGCTCCTCTTCTTGTTTTGGAGTCTGCATTGGTAAAACTTTACTGCAGACTGTTTATGCATTTGCAAACATTCATTTATGAGGCGTATGTGCACGCCTACATCTTTTCTATCTTAACTTTTTTCTTCTTCTTCTTTTGGCTGCTCCCTTCTTCAGGGGTCGCCACAGCAAACTAACTCGCACAAAGACTTGGCCATTGTTTTTGCACCAGATGTCCTTCCTGACACAACCACAGACCACTGAGCTACCACAGCCCTCTGTGTGGAGCAGAGAGCTGCTATCAATTGTGCCCGGGGGATTAGATGATGGGGGTTAAGGACCTTGCTCAAGGGTCCAGTGGGGCAGATGAGGGTGGAGGCAGGTGTGGGTGTTTCACCTTTCCCATCCACATTTTGATGTTGTAGGTTCAGGTGTTGAACCGGAAAATTTCCGATCACAGGCGCACCGTCTCTAATCTCTGCGCCACCACTCCCCCTCCTCTCCTGTCTCTTCTATCTTAACTTAAACATTTAAAAAAGTGATATTTTAATCAATGCTTTAGCACTCTAGTGTTTTAAAATTAGGGTTAAAGGCAACTGCATGTAGATAAATAAATAAAAAAAATGCCTGTGAAACAACTTCTGTTACCTTTAAGACAGTGTAGTAACTGCAATTAATTTTATAGATTATATATTTTTCAATTTTTGGAAAATATTAAAATTAAATTTGTTTTTAAGAAGTCTTTTTTCGTCTCTTTAAACAGATGTAGTCTTTTTTATGTTTATTTGCAAACATTTTGAAGTCTGTGGACGGGAATGGCATTGTCACTTGAGCCATACATTCTCATGTGTCTTGACTGATGACTGTGGTGTTACCTTTCTTCATCCATCCATTATCTTTACCTGCTTTTTCCTTTTCGGGTCGCGGGGGTCACTGGTGCCCATGTCCAGCCATCGCTGCGTTAAAGGCGAAGACACCCTGGACAGGTCTGCAGTCTTCACAGGGACACATGGAGACAAACAATCATTCACTCTTTCACTCACATCTAGGGGCAATTTAGAGTTACCAATCAGCCTAACATGCATGTTTTTGGTCTGTGGGAGGAAACCGGAGTACCCGGAGAAAACTCACACATGCACGAAGAAAACATGCAAACTCCACCCATAAAGCCCCCCTGCCGGGATTTGAACCAGGGCAACCTGCTCATTGAGAGGCAACGGCTCTACCAATTGCACCACTGTACTGCTGACTTTTCTTCATATCAGAGAATAGTATTTCTAGGTACAGTACTGTATCGTGTAAACTAGAACTGTATTTACTGTAGCAGTGCTATTTTTCTAGCTTTGAAGTTTTATGACTCATTCTTTTTTTGGACCTGAAAGCCGGCGTTTATATTAGAGGTGCTGTGGTATGAAACATGTGTTCTTTAAAGTCACAAGTGATTTAATGAAACAAAAAACAAAACAAATATAATGACTAGTATTTAGCTGTTTTCAGTACCTGTAGTTGTTCACAGTATAATTGGATAAGTGAATGCAACATCAAATAAATTAAATTATTAGACATTAGAAATCTAATCTAAGTGTCTTATCTTATCTAAATGGTGTTAAAATTTGACCATGCAAAACAAACATAGTTACAGATTTTAATATTCTGAATATCCAGTTTTTTTTTTTTTTGCAATGGGCACTAAAGCATTTAGATTTTTAAATCCTGGTTTACAGACATTAGAACAGGTAAATGTAAGTAAGAGGTCACAGTAGTGAAAAATCAGCAGAACAAAAATGTTTATGGAAAATACATGAAGTATTTTCTTACATTTCAAAGTTATATGTGTCAGTACTCTTGAATAGGTTCTTTGAATAGTATCACTTTTTAAATATTTTTTTTCTCGCATTCTCCAAATGAAAAATGTTAACTTCTCCACACAACCCTAAATTCAGGCAAATAATCCTTTAACATTTTTATTATTTCAATGACTTTTATTCATTTATTATATTGCTTTTAATTTAGTTTCCTACTTGAATATTGTTTATAACACAATGCAATTCCTTTCCCACATTGTTGCACAGTTTGTCACAACCCTGTCAAACAGATAAACATACAAGATACTGCTGTGCATTCACTTTTCTACTGTAAATCTCACAATACCTCACGTCTTTCTACAAATAGATTAGGTGTTGTTAAATTTAATCTTGTACACTAAAGTTGCTAGTTTAGTACATTTGACACAATACACCATCTAAGTATACATTTCTTCAGTCTTTATTAAGTGACGTGAAGATGCATACATTTATACTACAAACATTGGAAAAGAACAAAACAATGAAAGCGGTTCTCCTGCAACCTACAATCCCAGGTTCTATACTGGTGACTCCAATCTGAAAGTGGACTTTGCCTTTGAAAGAGTCATTCTGTTTCCTTCAGCAGTTTGTTGTGAAATAATTGTATCTCCTGATTTTCAAGTGGGAGCCATCCTGATGACACAGAGTGAACCAGGATACTGCTTTTTATAGGCAAACTTTTAGGACCCACTGAATGCTGTCCAAACCCAAAGTGCCATATTTAGTTAGTTACTGAAGATAAAAGCAAAATCTATTATAAGAACCCATTGCAAATTGTATCATTTTATTCTATCAGTGGTTAAATAACTGGTGTGTAAAATACAGTTCTGTTTTATTACTCTTTTTTTTATTCTATTGTATATACAAAACCTAATATTTCAGTTTTAGATTATATGAAAATTGCAATTTATTTGTAATTTTAGCAAGTTGGAATGTACTTTATAGGTCAGTTCAAACAAATGCCTTTCAAAAAGTATATTGATAGAGAAAAATAAACCCCAATGTGCTCTATCTGCATTTGTGTGTGCAACTCTTGCGTGTCCAGTTTTAGCTGGTTAAAATCACATTATTATTATTATTATTATTATTATTATTATTATTATTATTATTATTATTATTATTATTATTTGCATTTATTGTCAAACAACAAAAGAGAAATGTGATACTACAACTTAAACTAGTTTAGTTGACAACACTCAGGGCAGGGTTTCCAACAATCAAAAAGAAGAAATCTGTCAAGGGCTTCAAGAAACATGCTGTATTTTTATACTTTAAGGTCATGTACACACTATACTTTACTAAGGTTATATACACAGTATACTCCTCATTAGGTGAAAACCTTTGAGAAGTGACCTGTACGCAGGAAAAAGCTCTCGAATGTGTGGGGGTGGGAGGGTTGTTGATGATGCTACCTCAGGTGTAGGAAAGTTCTCAGTCTAAAGATTTTTTTTCTGCTTTAATCTCTGGGACTGTTTGATATCAATTTTTTTTTTTTTTTTGTGGGATTCTGCAACTAAATCGTGTTGGTCCAAATTTATGGATAGTTGGTTGGACGACGTCTTTGTGTATAAAGGCAAAACTGGAGATTGACACCATTGAGCCTCATGCCATGAAAGTATTCAGTACGTCTTTTTTGCTGGATGTTTCCAACAAAATAACTGCACTTGTATATAGAGCTATTGAACTAGAGAGCACTGAATATCCTTTATGTTCAATAAACAGACGACAACTAAATTTGATTGTGTCTCATTGAGTGACACACATGCTATGCTTGGTTGTAGTACAACAGGATCCTCTAATCATCGCCTATATTTATTGGTTTTTGCTCTTAAATTTAATTCAAGGGGACATTAAAAAGCCTTAAAAAGTCAAATTTGACTTGCTGAAACCTGCAGATACCATGATGTAAAGCACCTTGGTTTGCAGAGTCTTGTTGGCCCTGTAGGCTGGCCAGCCATCACGCATTAAATACATAAATTCATCACATTCTTTTGTCGAATGCTGCTGCTTTCCACAACAATATATCTTTAAGTGAACAAACACTGCCTTGAGCACTTGCACAAGGTGTACATTGTTTCAAAACTACAGATACTGAAAAGCTAACAATGAAATTGTTCAGTGTCATGAGTTCTTCTTTTTTTCTTCCATCTTTCCCCTCTTCAGGGTCGCCACAGCGAGTCATTCTCCTCCATCTCTCTGTCCTCTGCATCCACTGTCCTCACTACAAACCTCCATGTCATCTCTACCTGCATCCATATATTCACTGTGTCCTTCCGCTTTTTCTTTCTCCTGGCAACTTCATTTCTAACATCCTTTTACCAATATACCCACGGCCCCTCCTCTGGACATGATTAGACCATCTCAGTCTGGCCTCTCTAACTTTATCTCCCTGTTGTTCAACTTGCACCGTACATCAGATGATCTCATTCCTAATCTTATCCGTTCTTGGCACTTCTAAGGAGAACTTCAACATCTTCATTTCTGCCACCTCCAATTCTTTTTCAAGTGCATACCTCCACCTCTCCAAGTTCTCTTTCACCTGTTCCCTGATCTCACCACATATCACAATGTCATCTGCAAACATCATAGTCCACGGGGATTCCTGTCTGACCTCATCTGTTAGTCGGTCCATCACCAGAGCAAACAAGAAGGGGCTCAGAGCCGATCCTTGATGCAATCCCACCTCCACTTTGAAGCTATCGGTCACTCCTACAGCACATCTCACCACTGTCCTGCTGTCCTCATACATGTCCTGTACCAGTCTAACATACTTCTCTGCCACTCCAGATTTTCTCATCAATACCACACCTTCTCCCTCGGCAGCCTGTCCTATGCTTTTTCTAAATCCACAAAGACACAGTAGAGTTCTTTCTGACCTTCTCTGTACTTATCCATCAGCATCCTCAAAGCAAAGATGTCATCTGTGGTGCTCTTTCTCTGCATGAAATCATACTGCTGCTCACAGTCACATCTCGTCTAAGTCTATCTTCCACAACTCTTTCCCAGATCTTCATTGTATGACTCATCACCTTAATTCCCCTGTAGCTGCTACAACTCTGTACATCACCCTTGTTCTTAAAAATGGGCACCAGCACACTTCTTCGCCATTACTCAGATATTTTCTCACCTTCAAATATGCCATTGAATATTTGAGTCAAAAACCTCACTGCCATCTCTTCAAGACATTTCCAAACCTCTACTCTATGTCATCATCATCATTCTTTTCAGAGCTTTTTGGACTTCACCCTCACTAATCTTTCCCTCTTCCTGGTCCACAGCTTCTATCACCTCTACTCTTTTTTCCATTTCATTCTCTTAATTTGTTAACTCCTTAAAGTACTCCTTCCATCTTCCTATCACAGTCTCCTCACTTGTTAGAACATTGTCATTCCTATCTTCTACAAGCCTAACCTAGCCTAGCACATCCTTTCCAGCTTGATCCCTCTGTCTCACCAATCAGCACAAGTCCTTCTCGTCCTTGTTAGTGTCTAGCCTCCCAATATAACTCATCATACATCTTCTGTGTTACCTCCGTCTTTGCTCTATGTTGTTTCTGCTCATATTCCTGTCTACACTTTTCAATCCTATCACTGTCATATTTCTTCTTGGCCAATGTCTTTCTCTGAATAGCTTCCTGCACTTCACTATTCCACCTCAAGGTTTTCCTTATCTTTTCTCTGTCCAGATGACACAACAAATACCTTCCTATCCATCTCTCTAACATCAACAACAACA
>NC_056498.1:67421404-67441269 GCF_014905685.2 Nematolebias whitei | reverse complement strand
ACACAACAAATACCTTCCTATCCATCTCTCTAACATCAACAACAACATTTTAATTATTATCTGAATATTAAAGAGTAGTATGAGGATTTTGCTTATTTGGCCCATAGTAACCTCAAGGTGTCATTGTGCCAGTTACAAACCCATCCAAGTTCTCTCAGACAGAACTTTGGTTTTTGTTGAAATGCTTATGCAAACACAAGTGGGTCGGTGCACGAGGCTGCTAAAAATAGACGTTTATATGTTATAGCAAAGTAATAAAATCAGCATGCAATTTTGTTAGCAAAAAATATAGTTTGATGTGGGTGTTGTTATTGGTGCCTTTTAATATTTTCTGACATGTCTGGAAACATTTTGATAATTTTTTTGCATGTTTTTATGTTGTGTGAGCAAAATTATTTGTTAAACAAAGTCACCATGAAGTTAACATGCTATTGCTTTTCCCTATTTCGTTTAAGACACACATAGTTACAGTGTCTTACCATGACCCTATTCAAGTAATATTTGTTTCATTTTTCCCCATAAATTTAAATCCAAGGTTGTGTGTGGTTATATTATTATTGGGGCACCTTAATTTTCCTCATTAATTAAATGTGATGATTAAACATGAAAAGCATTCATTTTCTAATCAACTTTAATGTAATTTTACTTAGCTATAAAGTGAGAAAACATTTGTACAATATTTTGGTATTGATCTTGTTTAATTA
Organism: Nematolebias whitei; assembly: GCF_014905685.2. Classification (NCBI taxonomy): domain Eukaryota; kingdom Metazoa; phylum Chordata; class Actinopteri; order Cyprinodontiformes; family Rivulidae; genus Nematolebias; species Nematolebias whitei. The sequence goes on along the minus strand of NC_056498.1, from coordinate 67,440,565 downwards.
AATTCATGCAAATAAATCTCACTAATTTCATGGACAACAAGATCTTTAATAAGCTTTTCACATCCAATAAACGCATCCTTTGGAATTAGTTCTCTTTATCATTGTGCCAGAGAGCCTTGCTTCAATTGTAAGTCAGACGGGTGAGGGGTGGGGGCTGGAGGCTGTGGAAGATGGATGTTGTGTATGAGACTGCCGGAAAGGCTTAGGGAGAAGCTAAGTGAAAGAGAAAATAGGCTGAAGAGACTGTGCCAGACAGAACGAAGAGGAGATGGTGGGGGAGGGGAGGGCCGACTGTTACCATGGCAACATCAGTTCAGTGTGGGATTTATTTATTTATTTTTCTCCTAGCCTGATGGTCTGGAACATTTTTATTTGTTCCTTCAATCTCAATAAGCAACAAAAGTAACGATCAAAACAAGAAGATTGTGCTTCATTTTACCTTCAAACTGAGACTCAGACTGTAACTTGTTCAAATAATTTTTAATCACCTATCATAAAACAGTATCCATCCATCCATTATCAAGTTCATTTTTTTCTCTCTAGCTATATCGGTACTCTAAACTACCAATACCAAACATATTTACTGTAGTTCAGTTTTGCAAATTTGATATACATCCAGTAAAATTAGAAGTTTGTTTTAAGTGTTAACTGGGTGCAGTTCTCTGTTGTGCTCAAAAACTGGACCAATGATTTTGTGAAATCTTGATAAACAATTTGCTTAGCCTTTTCATATTTTATAGACTAAACATTACTGTCTGATTAAAATAATCAGCAAATTAACATACATGCCATGTCTAAAGTTGATAGAAGCTGGCTATTTTGGCTAGTATGCTTTTATAAAACATGCTTTTATTCTTCATTTTTTAAATTAATTCTTAATTAAAAAGCACAGTATAACTGTGTAGTTATGAAAGCAGAAACAAAATATTGTTCAACAGCTGTGCAAGATCTTAACTTTGATTGTTAAAACATTTTCTTTGTTTTGTTTTAGGTTTTTATTTTGCAAACATAACTGCATTCTCACATTTCAGCCATAATAATGCAGTATATCTTTAAACACAACTTCTCAATAATGTGCTACTTTTCAAACAATATGGCTTAAGTTTTTTTTCCAGAAATGCTGTTTTGTTTTTATCTGATTTGTATTATTTAAATGAATAGAAGTTAATTACAGCTTTTTCTTCTCCAGCCTTCCCCTGGTTTGGTATGGACATCGGTGGGACCTTAGTCAAGTTGGTGTACTTTGAGCCAGTCGATATCACTGCTGAAGAAGAACAAGAAGAAGTTGAAAACCTCAAGTCTATCCGCCGCTACCTCACCTCAAACGTGGCCTATGGTATTTATACACAGTCATGCCTACTAGTTGTTTTTTCTTTGATATGGAAAATCAGATCAAGTATGCCACGTTAAAATAAATCAGAAGATATTTTACAATGTTTGCTTTCACCCAGGTAAAACAGGTGTTCGTGACGTCCACCTGGAGCTGAGGAACCTGACCATGTGTGGCAGGACAGGAAACCTGCACTTTATCCGCTTCCCTACTCAGGCCATGCCTCGTTTTATTCAGATGGGAAGAGACAAGAACTTCTCCAGCTTGCACACGATGCTCTGCGCCACGGGAGGCGGGGCTTACAAGTTTGAGAACGACTTCAGAACAGTGAGTAAAAACCTGCGGATCAACAGACGTGTAATCTTTTAGCTCTTTTCTTACTGGATCTGTCAGAAGTTGCTCTTAACATTTCAAGCTTCCTCAAAATTTAAAAAACAAAGCTCAAGAAAATAGCTGTTGACCATGTTAATGCTGAAAGTTATCAGTACTGTATACTGCAATTGATGCCAACATTAATAATTTTGTCTGACATATTTGACTGGTGTTTTTGTCATCAGTTTATTGGAGAAAGACATTTTGAAGTGCACATTTTAATTTTTGATGATTTCTTTAAGCCGTCTTTCTCTATTCTATGTGATTTCCCTCAGGGCATCAATAAAGTTTACATTAGTCTCTCGCTACTTCGTAGTTTGACTTTTGCAGACTCGTTCTTTTGTGGTTTTTCAAAGTAAAATTGGACATGACACACAATTGGCTGATTGATGGATAAGCTGCAAGATCAGCATGGAATTTTTTTGTTCAAAATAAAATATTTAAAATTATTTAGCACCTGCTATACCTTTGTGGAGCCCACATGTGCAAGGAGAAGCTTCCTCCTGCAGCATGTCGATCTCCGCTCTGCCATGGAGAAGTGGGCGTGGACAAGAGGACTGACAGGTGGCAGAGAGAGTGGAGATCATGACATGCTGTGCTCTTTTAGGACATTTAGCGTTTAGAATCATTGTTTAAAATATTGCAAGAGTGTGGACAGGGTTTAAAATGCCTTTATATATATATATATATTTATATATATATATATGTGTGTGTGTGTGTGTGCATATATATATGTATATACTACTATTCCTATTTGACGGATTTTCATTTATTGTGGGGGTCTGAGAACGGAACCCCCCGTGATAAACGAGGGACTAATGCATTTCTATTTCTATTCTGTTCTACGTCTTCTCAGTATTTTAACTACCATTTATGTTACAGATGGCCGACCTGGAGCTGCTGAAACTGGACGAGCTGGACTGCCTCATCCATGGTCTGCTGTTTCTCGATCGGGTGGGCTTCAACGGACACCCAGAGTGCTACTACTTTCAGAACCCATCAGATACCCACAGCTGTGTGAAAAAACCCTGCAACCTGGAAAACCCCTTCCCCATGCTGCTGGTCAACATCGGCTCGGGCGTCTCTATACTAGCCGTGTACTCTGAGAACAACTACAAACGGGTAACTGGAACAAGGTGAGGGGAACTGAAATTAATTTATGCACACACATACACAAGAAGAACACTGATCATTAGAAAAGAAGTGATAAGCCAAAGTTTGATGAATGAACATATTCATATTTCTGTCATTTACCTAACTTTATATCTACCCAACTATGCCAAGTAATAACATGCTTGCAGCTAATTTTCACTCATGCTTTTGCTTTTTAAACACAAAACAATTTCTCTGTCCTTTTATTCAGACCTAAGTTGAAGCCTCTGTCTGCTCAGGTTACCAAATACTGGGTAACAGTTACAGACATACACAAACACTGTTGGGTTTGTGCTAATGATTTATCACTTTCTGTGACAAAGAACAAATAATGCATATGTGAACGTCCAGCAAATAATATTCTAATTAGGGGTGCGAATCTCTGTGTCTGGTGATCCGATTCGATTCCGATTTTTGTTGTCACGATACGATTCAAAATCGATTTTTGTTTTTATTTTTTTATTTGGAAACGATTTTCGATTCAGAAACAATTTTTCTATTGACATGGTCATAAATTTTGTTTCAATGATAATGTATTTGTAACTGACAAGATGAAAAGATTAAACAACAATGTAAACAAATAGAATATTTATTTAAAACAATCATTTTAGGTTCCTTACTATATCAAATCTTTTTGATTCATTTTATATTTATACCAAAAATAGGTTAAATATAGGAGTACATAAACTTCTAGAACTTAAATTACCAGTATTAGGTTCGCTTAGTTGCCTGATTTTTTTCTAAAAAATAAATAAATAAAATAAAAATCTAAGAACAAATAATTCATCCATCCATCATCTTTATCCACCTCTTCCTTTTCGAGTCACGGGTGTCACTGGTGCCCATAGCAGCAGTCACTGTGTGAGAGGCGGGGACACCTGGACAGGTCTCCAGTCCATCACAGACAAATAATTCAAAATATATAAATATAAAAGTAAACAGACTTCAGCCTACCATAGTACATTAACCTTTAACTCAAAATAAAATACAGACTTCACAGGTTTTTTTTAACCTAATATGAAATATACAGACTTCTATTGATTCATATTTAGTAAATATTTAACAAAATTTCAAAACCTGTGCCAAGTTTGCACAAAAACCTCTTCTGAACTGTAATTTATAAACATCGAAACTGTATCATTTAGAACTTGCTCCAGGTGATGTGTCTCATCTGTCCTCTTCAACCTGTTAAAAAGACAAAGTTAAGTTTGTTGTACAACTTGTCTATAAGTTTTAGTATAATATGAGAAAAAACAGTTACCTTTGAGCTGCAGCTGCATCAGAGCTTCTCCCATCCGTTGTTTCATGGTGAAGTTGTGGTGCTTCTTTATCGCAAAAAAAAATACACGAAGCAATAACGTACATTGAATCCAGCGTATTAAAAATAAAACTAAACTCCTCACCTTCCACTGAGCTGTTTGTTCGTAAATCCTTTGTGATATAGCAGGAGATGGAGAGGGAAGTCTTTGCAGCCGTTGGAGAAGCCAGGAAGTTTGTTGCAGAGTTCACTGGTCGGCTGCTTCGCTTTCATCTTCCGTGAATTTTGTCGTACAGCGAACCCTCGTTTTTCACGGGGGTTACCCCGTGATAGGCGAAATCCGTGAAGTAGTAACCTTTATTTTTTTTTACAATTATTATACAATGAAATACTCCATAATACATTCAAACCAAAGAACAAAACCTTTTTACAGGCCCAAGCATTTGTTTAACAAATAAAAGTACTGTATAAACATTTTTTTTACAAATAACTATTGTACTGGAGAGACTGTTTAGCCAATCAGAATGCAGAACACAATGCAAGATGCAAATCCGTGAAGCAGTGAGACCGTGAAAGGTGAATCGCGTTATAGCGAGGGTTCACTGTATTTCCAAAATACTATACCTCAATTTTATTTTACACTTCCTGTAAACAACTGTGCTCTTGTGAAGCTCTGTCTTCCACTGGAACATTGTAGGATCTAAAATGATTTTTAAAGACGAAGCAGTGGGTTGAATCGTGCTGTCCCCCTCCTCCATGCTAGCAGGCTCCATTCAGATAAAAGGAGATGGCTAACTAGTTTGCTGTACGGTGGCCTACACGGCCAAACTTCTACGGCGGCCGAACGGGGAGTAGGAGCAGAAAAAATATAAAACTTAAATGCATTTTTAAATCTTTTTTTTTTTTTTCCATTTTAAAATCTATTTATGGACCTTTAGAAACGATTCAGAATTGCCAAGACTAAGAATCTAGATTCTTTAAAAAAAATCCATTTTTTTCTGCACCCCTAATTCTAATAAAATAATACTTAAAAATACTATATTTGTGTTTTGCTTTTTGTGCAACCTGACTCTAAAATTAGCATTTTTCTATCATTAGACTGAAATTAACTACATATAAAAGTTTATTGCTGGATCATGTGTCCTGTTAAAGTGTTGGAGCAGAATTTCCACCAATACTCTATGTATAGTTTTACAGGATTATATCAATCCTAAACCAGGAACATTATAACTAAGTGAGGTGATGGACATTTTTTAACCTTATTAGATTTACCAGATATGTCAGACCTGATTGTTACAATTCAACCAAGTCAGTCATTGTCATGTGTTCATAAGTGCTTATGTAACCTTAGAACAAGCTTTAAAAAGCTAGTGAACAGTAAAAACCAACGATAAAACAATCATTGCTTCATATAATTCATGTTAGAATATTATTTCAAATTTAACAACTTTACAGTAGATTCAGCCTTCTTGTTATCATTTATGTTTTCATCCAGCTGATAAGATAACCCAGCTGACTAAAACTGAGTCTGTGTGTTGTTCTGTTCTAAGACACTGCTGGTCATTCATTACGTACTGTAAATCAATCCAAGTGTGGCTCCTCACCATAACATTGAAGTGCATGTTGTGTATTTGTTTATGTGTCTGTGTATTGTACACCCTTCGATTTTACACACTTTGATAAAAAAAAAAAGTACATTTTGTGTTTTCTTGCAGTTTTTAATTGTAAAAAGGAGTATGTGAGATTTAGGACTTCTGGTACAAAGCTAGATTAAGTTTAGGTTTAGAGTTGTCATATGAAAATGCCTTTTAAAAAGCTTTTAACTGTTAATTTACTTAGCATTTATGTCAAAGCAGCAGCTCCTTAACCCGGTCATCATTTCTTCATCCTTACATGTGTATCACCCAGGTCTTTGTTTTCTGGAATAATTTAATTGCTGTGAGAAAATGTGAAGTTTTATGTTGTTGCTGATGAGATAATCTGAAGTTGGACGTCAAGTCTGCACGTCCCAACAAATTCTTTAAAACCAAAGTAGACATGAATTTTATAACCTCTGGCAAAAAAAAGATCATCTTAAAGGCAGTTCTTTTTTTATTCATGCTATTTTAATCCTTTTTTTTCCCATCCACTGATTCCTTTGTTCATTTTAATCTTGTTTTGCTTTTTGCTACTTGGCTTCTATGTTCAGCTCTTCTCCTTATCACCGCCATCTCTGAGCTTATCAGTATCAATCTCTTCTGACATCTTCCTATTATCGTCTGTGTTCTCATCCTCTGTCGCTGCTTTATTTTCAGTCTGGGAGGTGGTACGTTTCTGGGCCTCTGCTGTCTTCTGACGGGCTGCGAGACATTCGAGGAGGCGTTGGAAATGGCTAGCAAGGGCGACTCTACAAACGTGGACAAACTGGTGAAAGACATCTACGGGGGAGACTACGAGCGCTTTAGCCTGCAGGGTTCTGCTGTCGCATCTAGGTGAGCGTGACGTTGACATTGGTGAATGTCAGATTACAAAGGTTCAGTGCCATTTGATCTCAGGCATGAGTTCTTATAACCAGTCTGGCAGGTCCCAGTGAGGATTAACAGGATGTCATTTCTCAACTTATAAATATACATATTTTCTAGTTTCTCTAACTGGACTTCTGGTGTTTAGTCATTTGCAACACTGGTTAAAACAATAACGTGAGTTTTATAATTGTTGTAAACACAAGAAAGTTCAAATTCATGTGACTGCACAGCTGCTGGTGGTTTGGATGAACTTTATGTGTTCAGTGGCTGTGAATAATGTTTATTTGTTTATTCACAGAAACAAATACTAAAGAAAAAACAAAAAAGTTAAGACTTTCAGCTGCATTCTCTCTCATAAATCTAAATAAGCCTTAACAAATTTGTTCTCAATCAATTCTGAGGTTATTTAGGTCATTTGATCCATATTGTTAGCCTAAATGTGTAAAGTCTTTAAATCATCTGAGAAACTGCACTTTATTTAACACATTCCTCATGCTCAATAATAAGAGCAGGAGTAATTTGAAATGTGAAGTTTTATACAAAATATGCATACCTGAAAATGATGTGTAAAATTAAAATAAACTGACCCTTAGCGGTAACATAACCACAGTAGTTCAAAGTTTAATCCATAAAGTAAACGGACTTTATCACAAAAATCGTGTTATAATCAGCGTGTGCTGTTATGATGTTCCCTTCTATCACGTACCTAAACACAACACTCGGTGATAAACAACATGATGTAAGGTTGAAGGTTCTTTTCTTTGCTTTATCTTGTTCAGATTTTGATCTGCAACTAAGAGAAATGTTTTTATGTTTTATGTAAGGCTACAAAACTCTTTCACGTGTCGGGCTTTGTGTGCCATGTTTTACAGTTTTGGTCACATGATGTGCAAAGACAAGCGAGACAGCATCAGTAAGGAAGACCTGGCGAGAGCCACGTTGGTCACCATCACTAATAACATAGGATCCATAGCACGCATGTGTGCTGTTAATGAGGTAAGCACACAGACACAGGATCCTGGGGGGTAGACTTGGAAATAAGGATAAGAACATAGACTATGTTGAGCTAAAAGTCACAGTTTTTGGTGTCTTTTAAAAAGACCCAAAAGCTTGTTTTAATTTGTATGTGTGTGCATAAGGTTTGTGTTTTATTACAGCAGCCACAACATCCTGGAATTCCCTCCCAGCTTGCTGTAAATATTCATGGTTAATAATGAAATATTGCATGAATGATAGGCATCATTACAAATACCAGTAGGTGGAAATGAAAAGCACATGGTTCTCTGGTTTGTAATATCCCAGAACGCTATGTGAAAAGCTGAAATTGGACTGGAGGAAGTCTTTGTGGCAGCAGTGATTTATTTTGATGTGGAGTGAATCAGTCTCGAGTCTTTCTGTGTGCTGTGAGCTTCTTTACAGTGTTGCCTTGTGGCATGGCGATCAAGCAGCATTGTACAGGGCTATCACTGCACACTGAACTGCAGCAAGGACGCATATTAAACCCATCCTTATACGACTGTAGCCTTTTTGTATTTAAAATGATGTCATTAAAATTAAATGTCCCATTCTAAAGCATAAACGACCTGTTATTGTATTTCTAAAAGATCTGGATCCTACAGTTTAGTTGAAATAACCATAGAAACACAATGACCTGATAATGTGTACTGATATTAATTATATGATTGTAAAATGTATTTGTGGTACAAAAACAAATTCTTATCTTTGTCAAGCTTTATTGGAAGCTTTTTTGGTTTGTGGTACATTTAGTGATTTGCTGTTTACTGAGAAATTCACAGTAAGTCAGTGCTCCACCACCACCTTGTGGTACAAATTAGATGTTGCATCAGTTTCTGATGACGTTTTTATAGAAAGTGGTTTCTATTCACTTCCATCCATCCACCCACTTCCATCCATCCATCCATCCATCCATCCATCCATCCATCCATCCATCCGCTTTTTACCAGCTTCTTCCTTTTTGGGTTGCGGGTGGTCACTGGTGCCCATATCCAGCAATCACTGTGCAAGAGGCATGGGACACCCTGGACAGGTCTCCAGTCCATTAAAGGGACACATGGAGACAAACGAGACAAACAAAAATTCACTCTCTCACTCACACCTATGGACAATTTAGAGTTACCAATCAGTCTAACATGCATGTTTTTGGTCTGTGGGAGGAAACCGGAGTACCCAGAAAAAACCCACGCATGCACGGAGAGAACATACAAACTCCACCCAGAAAGGTCCCCGGCCGGGGTTTGAACTGGGGTGACCTGCTCGCTGAGAGGCAGCAGCTCTACCAACTGCGCCACCGTGCTGCCCTCAATTCAGTTAATTTATCAATCAATCAGTTAAACTTTATTGTCCATAACATTCAATGAAATGGAGATTTGTCTTTGACATCTGGCTCATAAAAACGACACAAGTTAAAAATGTCATTAAAAAACTTTAAAAAGCTTTGCTAACTCAATTAAAAACATTCAATTAAAGGTATTATAAAATACATGATACATTAAAATATGGAAACATCCCAGCAGACAATGGTTTGTCATGTGAGGCTGCGTTTGAATAGGACCTTGTTAAGTACATTCACCGCAGAGGGAACAAATTACTTTTTGTACCCATTTTTCTTTGCTAAAGGAACCAGCAGTCTTCTGCCAGATAGTACCAACCTGAATAATGCTTGCAGTGGATGAGCTGGGTCATTGTAAACCTGGATTGACTTTTTTCCAAAACCTGACTGTGCAGGTCTGTAAGTGTCATTTGTTGATGACCAATGACTTTGCTACCATGTTTGACCACCCGGGACAACTTGTGTGTGTCCATCCATCCATCCATCCATCCATGAAGTGCTTATATAGCGTCATGTCACAACAGAAGTCATCTCAGGCACTGAACAGAAACATGTCTTCAAAAATATTGTGTCATAGTCCTAAGCACTGTGCATACTGTGTATCCACTGATTTATTTTATTTTTTTTACATTTTGGTTTATTTTTACATGAGAAAAGACACTAACATTCTTAAGATTTCTGCAAAGAAAATATGCACTTCACTTCGTGTGCATTGTACACAGTGTACCAATATTTGATGCCATCAGTAAAAATGAATTTGAAACATTTAGGGAAATGAGAGGAGCATGTAATACAAAAACTTGTCATGACACAAGGCAAAGACTACTGTATTTTTATCTTTTTAATTAAGCATTTTTCTTATGGTTTCATCAATTTATTCTTCACACATATGTTGTTTATTGGTCATATGCAGGTTAACAGAAGGTCAACAACACAATAAAAATGTTCAGGATAAGATGAACCGATTCGACTCGCTAAAAACAAACAAAAAAACAAACAAACAATAAATACTAACGCATGCAATAAGGGTACAAAATAAGTACCAAAAATTGAAAAAGAAATATATTTACAAGGTCCAAAAGAAACAAGAAACAGCACACATGTAAGTAACACAACTGTATTTATTTTTCCTTGTATCAGAAAATTGAACGTGTGGTGTTTGTGGGGAACTTCCTTCGAATCAACACTCTGTCCACTAAACTACTAGCCTACGCCATGGACTACTGGTCCACAGGACAACTGAAAGCCCTCTTCTTGGAACATGAGGTGAGCAATGGGCAAATAAATGTGAGCTTAACCTCAGGTCAAACTGTTCAGCACAGATATTCTCCAAGTGTAGAACACGTGTTGGCATGACGGGAGCATGTGATTGGCCGGTGTTTTATTTACCGGTATTTAATTATTTGTTTATTTATCTATCTATCTAAAAGATTGCCATGGTTAACATTTTGAATGACTGGGACTTGTTTTTGCATTGTACAATAAACAAACCACACTTTCATGGGGATTACATGGAGCATGACTGCGCGAGAACGAGTCCACTCCTTAACTTTATTTATGTCCAAAATAAAAATAAAATAAAATTTTCTTTTTTCTTTTTATTTTTTGCTGCTCATCCAGCATGTTCTATGAAACCATTCAAACTGCAGCACTTTTTTTTTGTTCATTTTGTTTTTGTCTTTATTCTAATTAATCTCATAATGCTTTCTCAATTCTTTGTGTGTGTGTGTGTGTGTGTTTGGTTATGTTCCATTTGGGGACTTGAACAAGCATACACACCAGTCATTTGGGGACATCTTGGCAATTGGGGACCAAAACCACGGTCCTCAATTAGAATAGCTTATATTGGCATTCCCTCCGAACAGGGCTGTGTGTGTGTGTGAGGTCTGTCTTGCATGCACTTGTCAGTATTTAAAAAATGTCCTTAATCTGCTAAATCTTCCTTAGCCAGCAAAAACATTTTAAAATGTTCACGTTTAAAAGACAGTCTTGCTTCACTTTAAAGCATTTTTCAAGGTGTGTGTGAGAAGTGTCCTATTTTTTTTCTCTCTCCTTGTTGCTTAAGGGCTATTTTGGAGCTGTGGGGGCACTGATGGAGCTGCTCAAGATGAAGGAGGACCTGTGAAGTAATTCTGTCATCTCCACAGATCAATCTCAGCCTCCAATGCTACGACGTCATCATCTCTAATTGCTGGGACATCATTGTTTGATTCTGTTGAAAGTTTACCTCTAAAGGAACACTGAGAGAGGGACAGAGAAACAGAGAAAAGCCATTTTAATATATATTAACAATTGTAAATATTGATAACCTCTAATGGTCATCGGAAGCTCCAGAGTCCTTCTATCATAGAGATTTAATAATGTAATTATTAATTTATGTTTTTTGTTAGCTCCTGCAAATCTCTGCCAGGAACTATAATCAAACAAAATATTTTAGTATTTTGGGTTATTTTTGGGGGGTTGGGAAGGCAGGGGGTTACTGTGTTTGTGTGAACAGCAGGTGCAGAGTTACACCTTGGAGACAGTAGTGTGTCTGGTGACTGCAGCTGCTGTTCAGAAAAAGAAAAGTATTCACACCACATATAAGAAGTCACTCTAGACTGAGTGATTTTTTTTTACCACGTTTGACTTGAGGAAATAGTATTTGTTCAACCACAGAAACCCTATTTTGGAGGTCAGGAGGTTTGTTTGCATGTTTGTTGCACAGTCACCCACAGCACTACCCTCTTCTTAGGAGAGCACTGAAGCCAAATCCAGTTGAGGTTTACCTGCCTCCTCTTGCTCAGATGAAAGCAGATAAACGGTTTATTATCTGACTTTTGCTCCACTGCATATGGCCTTTGCTTCTTGTTTGTGTCTTGTGTTAGCAGTGCTAACACTTGTATTGCCATGCACAGATACCAAACGTGCTGAGTTTTGTCTGAAACACCCGGACCATAACAGAATGTTCCCGCAGCTCGGAGTGCTGATTTCTGTGCAGGACCCAGTGCAACTCAGCAACTTGTGCTATGTTATGAGCGAGCTTTTATTTCCTAGTCTGCTTTTTCCTCACCCCCTGCCTTCTCTGCCACGCTACTTCCATGTTTGGATGTCATAGTGTAGTTCGTTAGTCGTTCCCGCTGATAAATATTTGTTTATTGTGAGCATCTTATTGGTGCAAAACAACAGAGGGGAGCAAGAAGCTAATTGACTCAAGTCGCTCAAAATCTTGGCTAAATATTCTGCTAAAGCTGTAAACCACTGTTTACTAATGGGATTGATGAGGTCCAGTTTCAAATCATCTCCCTCTTCCCACTTACACAAAATATATTTAGAGTTCTCATGTTCTCCTTCTACTGATTACATTCAGCTGCTTCAGTGCTTCATTTCAGTTAACTATAAAACGGTTTTGGCTTTAGTTGGGTCCAATGCTAACCACATTACTGAAAACTAAACTGTGGCACAAACTAGAACTTATAAAGCTGTTCAGGGTAATGAAAGGCTGTGGTAGCTCAGTGGTCAGCGCTGCAGTTTTGTAATCCTGGGGCTGCTGGTTCAAGCCCAGATTACATCAGGAAAGGCATCCAGCATAAAACAATTGCAAAATCTTTCATGCGAGTTTGCTCACTGTGGCGACCTCAGCTGAAGCATGCAGCCAAAAGAACAACAGTCAAATAAGGACATGATCTTGTAAGCCATATGTACTAACTGTTATCCTGAGCTAAGCAACACCCATACTTCTATTTCTAAAGAAGTCTGCATTTTTCTTCCGCAAGCTGAAATTAAGCCTAATGCTGTCAGAATTTTGTCACTTATAATGTATAGCAGAAACAGCTGTGGCTTCACAATCAATAAGATTTCTTTTGGTTTTATAGATCTTAGTGAAAGTGGTTTGAAGAAAAATCGACCAAGAGTAAATTTGTTTTTTTTTCCTGTAGCCTTGTAGAGATGCTGCATGCACCTTGTTTAGCTACGCCTTGACTTTTACAACCTCCATCTCTTTGTTTCATCAAAGCAGGACAGTTCTGATGTTCCAAACGAAACGCTAGTTTACACGATGCCACTCTCAGATTGAAGTCACGTTTCATTGATTCACCTTAACCCTCTTCTGCATCCATGAATATTTCAGTTTCAGCTGCAGTTCAAAGCAAAGCAAGGGTTCTGAAGGTCTTATTGACAGAAATGAGCCGTTGCTGTTATCAAGAGACCTGGACTACACTTTGACCCTCTAACATGTTTGCTGCTTTGTTGTTTTCTTTCTTCTATGAGCTGGTTTTATCCATAGATACTCCGAACACACAAACAAAATATGTGAAAGTAATGAAAGCCTTTGCGAAGAAATACTACCAGTATTTGGTTTACTAGTTCTTTTTAAAGAGACGTTTTTGCAATCGTCTCTACAAACCGTCATTGTTTTCAATTCTACTGCAATGACGCTGCAAAAAGTGACACAAACTGTGTTCTTCGCTTTTTTTTTCTTCTTGTATTTGCCTTTGTTCCAACTCATGTTTGGATGCTAACCTGGCTCCGTCAGGTGCCACCGTGCTGTAAGATCCAGCTGGTGTCGGTCATCTTCGTGCCACCCCGTCCTTCAGCCTGAAAACTTGTATCAGTTGCCTTTACTGTCCGTGAGCCTGCCGTCACCGTGTTTGTGCCCTTCAGTTTCACGCTTAATTACAGTTTCATCCTGAAACTCTCTCGTTTGTGTAATGTGCATGTAGATTTTTTTAAAGGCATGTTCTTGTTTTAATTTGTTTTCATGTTTTTTTGGGGCTTGTACTGTAAAAAAAATAATAAAAAAAGATGAACATTCACAGCTCAGCTGCTGTGTTAGCTTCCAGTGGTACTGCAGTCGTGTTGACTGTCAATGTGAAACATTTTAGAGCTGCAATATTCTTTAGATATTACAAATTTTGGAGCAAAACTTCCAATTTTACATGTTAAACTTTTTTTTTTTCTGGGTTTATTGTTTTTGTTGGCATTACAGAACCGGTGTGATTTTGTTATGTTTTATTTTTTTAATGTAAATTCATCTTCAATCTGTCTGCAAAAATATTTCCTAATTTGCTCCACTTATAACACCGTCACTTTTAAAGATGTATTATGGTCCCGAGAGTGTTTGATAATCTGCTTGTGATGTTTGGCCTTATTGGTGGTTGCTTCGTGTCAGTGTTGTCTTCAAAAGGGAACATTTGAACAGATTTGGGGGTCTTTGTTAATTTTAAAGTTTATTTGTAAATCCCACTTTAATTGTACAGTTGTAAATTTTACACGGTGTTCTTAAAATGATCCCAAGCCAGAAGTTTGAATTGTTCTTGTAGTTTTGGATATAAAAATTCAGCTTTCCTGTTTGTCAGCTTTAATACTGGTTGTGATTTATATGTTTTATGTGTTTTTTTTTGTTTGTTTGTTTGAATCCGGTTGTTAATTTCTGCCTGGGATCATCCGCCTTCACAATGGTGTGTATTTTCTTGTACCGTAAAGAGCTCATAAGCTTAAAGCACCAACTAAAACAAACGTTTCAAGTGTCATCTCTAACGAGCTATGCAGTAACTCACCCATCTATCTTTGTCCTTTCTAACAAACTTGTTTATTTTTTTCTTCTCTGAATCAACAAGAGTACGTTTGAATTGTATGTAAATACTTCTTTGGAAAATATGCAACCCTATAATTGTCCCCTCACCCGCTTGTGAAATCCTGTTTGAAACTTGACAGAGAACGTTTCTCTTCCTAAAGAGTTCTGTCCTGCTGATGTTGTTGTTGTTGACTTTAACGAAGCAGATGCTTGTAACAGGATGTTCTAGACCCAATTATGCACCAAAGGATTTGGACAAACGTGTTTTATTAGTTCATCTTATGATCATAGCTAACAGCTGTTTTATAATATTCTGGATGCCGAATTAGTTTAAACCAAGTTCTCATTATTTAGTTGGAAAAATAAATATGTAAGACTTAAGGCTCTTTGTGATGTCCTAATGTTTGGTCCTTTGTTGTGTTTTTGCAGCTGTTTCTCAGAGTTTCCTAATCTGGTCCAACATCCTGTTGCATGAGCATTTGCAGGCTTTAAACTGTCCGTGAATGCTTGACTGGCAGGACAGATGTATTCACCCTTCTGTATTTGATTGTACAGAGATTTGTAAATAATAATATTATTAATATGATATATTAGACACCAGCAATCTGTCTGTTGATGAAGTGGTTTTAAATGTTCTGAACCTGGTTTCCTAAATGCAGCTCAGAACTTCTTATACAGGCTGAACGCAGACAGAAGAAGCATCGAGCAAAGCTTTGTTTCCTTTGTGTGTCTGCTTTACCAGCACTGACCTGTTGAGCAAAGGTATCGGATGGGTTTAAAGATTTGTACTCAGATGGGTTTAAAGATTTGTACTCAGAGTTGCTTGGCTGCTCTGCTGAAGATTTGTGCCAGTTGTTGGCCTCGGCTCCTCGGAGCCTGAGAGGTTTTGGGAATCTTAGCGCTGGTTGTTGTTGTCAGTTCTGCTGCTGCTTTTAACGTTGGTTAAAAGAAAAAAAAGGATTAATTTAAAAAAACTGACAATTTAAGGAAGTCTCCTTGCTTTGTGCAATGTGTACTGAAGTGATTTGTTTTTCTAACAAGGAATTAAACTAAAACTGGAAATGAAATGTGTTCTGGGTTTTTATTTATTTCCTTTTATTATTTTTGCACATTTTTTGTTTAAAGTTTTGACATCAGTAAAAAAATCCCATAAAGCAAAGTGGATGTTTTAATGAAACTATTGGGAAATAATTCCTGTTTACAGCTCTACAATTAAATACATTTTGAGGTCATTCTAAATTAATTTTACTGTGTCATATAATCCAACATTGCCCACCACCAAATGACTACAATTATAATTTATAATAATTATGCCATTTTTCAATATTAAGATAATCCTAATCTAAACCTCAGACATGAAAGGTGGCAGACATTCGGAAAACTAGACCTTGAATATATTTCTGTAATGTGTGAAATGCTAACAAGTAGAAACTGGGAAAGAAAAGATGAAAAGCATTACAAAGTTCTAAGAAGAGTGAAGAGCCTCAGTGTTTTATTTTGTGTAAAACACCACATGATGGGAAACCTCATGTTTTAAATCTTAACTATATGTATTTTTATCTATCAATGAATTTATTTTCTAACAATCTTAGCTGCTTAATAGAGGAGTCATCCTGAGTTTGATCATTAAAATTGTGATTTACCTCCTAGGTTGCCAGATGTTGCTCGTGTTTGTAAAAAATTGGACTCAAAATGCAACGATGTAGAAAATCAAGATGGCCTCAGGTCAGAAAACTAAAAGCAATATACCTTGAATTGGCAAAATTCACAATAAAAAACATGAACATTTAGAAACGCCAATCAACAATTAGAAGAAATAAACTGTACGTGAAAGTAAAGCAACTCCAACGACACAGCACCAAGATGTGGATTCTGTCATTTAGAACTTGTCAAACATAAAACATGCTTCCCATCGGGGGAGCTTTCTCCATTCAAAACTGGAAGTTGTGGAGTTTCATGCTGTAACTGTATGCTCCAATCATGAGAGTTGAACTTGCAGATATCCTCCCTCCTGAGGGTCATTAGGGTTTTTGTTTGCCTGGCTCACAAAATAATCTCACAAGATTTGGCTGTGGTCATTGGGGTCAAAACACAAACCACTTCTACTACAGTCCAGTTCAGGGGCAGTTCAAGGATCTGACCTTCAGGGGTGCTTTGCCCCCTCTACTAATGGCTCTTGGCTTGAACAACGCACCCCATAGTGTGGTTTTTGAGAAGTGCAAGAGCTTACAGCACCTAGTATTTCCAGGCAGTCTTCCATCCAAGTACTAGCCAGGCCCGACCCTGCTTAGCTAACGAGATTGGGCGAGTTCAGGGAGGTACGGCCATAAACGAGGAGCTCTCTCACAAATAGGACATTTAAAGGGTCATAGCAAACAAAGATTAAACTTATGCAACCAGAAGTTGCAACATAAATCTACCTCTAGAACACACAAAACAAAGCACAACTAGCTTCAAGCATTAACCTTAAATTTAACTTTTAACCTCTGGCTGCAAAATGTTTGCAATGCAAAACTCCCACAATGCTGTTGGAGGAAGTTGCTCTTGAAGGTAAGGGGCGTTTACCTTGGGGACAAATTGAGGTCGCCGATTGGTCAGTTGCTGACGAGCCTATTGGATTGATTGACAGGTGGCTTTGAGGATCTGACGTGCAAAAAAAAAAAAGATTTTACTGGTCCATTTGAGACAACACGGTGGCGCAACTGGTAGAGCTGCTGCCTCTCAGCAAGCAGGCTACCCTAGTTCAAATCCTGGTCCGGGGGCCTTTCTTGGTGGCGTTTGCATGTTCTCTCTGTGCATGTGTGGGTTTTCTCTGTCCAGTTTCCTCCCACAGACCAAAATCATGCATGTTACACTGATTGTTAACTCTAAATTGTCCCTAGGTGTGAGAGAGAGAGTGGATGGTTGTTTGTCTCTATGTGTCCCTGTGATGGACTGTGACCTGTCCATGGGTGTCCCCTGCTTCTTGCACAGTGATGGCTGGACATGGGCACCAGTGACCCAAAAAAGGAAGAAGCAGGTAAAGATAATGGATGGATGGCCTATATGAGTGTCATCATTTATTTCAAATTCATTAAATATTTTGGTAAATCCAAGATTTGAGAACATAACTTCCTTACAAAATCCTAATGATGGTTTCTTAATTTTTCAGGGCTGCTGAGTTAAAATTTAGGAGTGCTTGAACACCCCTCAAAATAGGCTAAAATCACCACTGGTGGTCCAGGTGCTTTGTTTTTTAAGCTTTTAGAACAGTACAAAAGTGACAGATTAATGTGGGTGTGGTAGGATTGTCCTCCATGATCACTGAAAATAAGAACCTGTGTGGCAACCTTATTGTTATTCACTACCTTTGCTGTAAAGATGGACATTGTACCACATTCTCCTTCCATCAATGGAAAGCATGAAGTGTGCTAAATGTATCTTATCATAAGACTTTAGAGTTGAAACTGTTCTTTAGGAAAGTTAATGACAAAACTACTTTCACATAAAAGTTTAAACTGTTTTATTACACAGTGCTTAAAACATAGTTATAAAATAAAAAAATGAAAACACTTGCATTATTGGGGACCGTTCCTCCTCCTGCTGCTCCTCCTTCTTTCTCCCCTTATATCTTGAGCTTGCAGACTCTCTTGTTTGTCTTGCAAACCACCGTCATGGTGTTTGCAGGACATGAACCAGCAGGAAAAACTTTGTTCGATTTTGTCTGAAGAACATTCAGGCACTGAAGCTGTGATTCTGTGCAGCAGCAGAAGCAATAACTGGGCTGATGTAAGTAAGTATAATAAAATTACTTTTCTCATGCATCTTGTTTAGCTTTCACTGATCCTGATATTCTTTTACCCTCTCCCTTTGGGTTTATTTATAGTTTTATTCTACTTTTTTTCCGTGACAGTTTAAATCCAACTCTATAAAAAAGTATTAAAATTGCACGCAGTGTCTTGCAGCAACATTAAGCATGTTTTAAAGCAGTATGTACTGTCAAATTGAACTGGAAAAACATGTTTGAGTATAAAAATGTATTCTTTATAAATGCACAGTTTATATCAATATCTTTAAAATCAGCATTGAATGAACTAAGCTTTGATTAATTTATTTTCAGCCTTCAAAATGTATTTGCAAAGGTTAAAATTTGCTGTCATTGGTATGACTGCAGCTCTGTGAGCAGTGCCTTATATTCCTGAGACTGCAGGTTTGACAGGAAGGTCATCCAGTGCAAAACAAATGCCAAATCTTTCATCTGAGCCTACTTGCTGTGGCAACTCCTGAAAAGGGAGCAGCGACAAAAAAAAAAAAAAAAGACAGCAACGTCATGCCGATCATAACAGGTTTCACTTATTTTGCCTAAACATGTTTTTTTTTAATGTTTTCGTAGCTTACGGCTGGCTTACCTGACACAAGTGATTTCAGAGACTTTCAGTCAACTCACACAAACATTATGCAAACTGCAGCCTGTCATTTTGTAGAGATAAGCCTTCTCAGAAACAAATGACAAAGCAAAACAAACTGTGTAGAAACCTTTGAACAGAGAAAACAAAATATTTCAACAGAACTGATAAACTCTCATTATCACCCCGAGCTGAAGGTGGCTGTTCTTTATATATATATATATATATATATATATATATGTATATATATATATAT
>NC_056498.1:67392976-67421004 GCF_014905685.2 Nematolebias whitei | reverse complement strand
TATATATATATATATATATATATATATAGATAGATAGATAGATAGATAGATAGATAGATAGATAGATAGATAGATAGATAGATAGATAGATAGATAGATAGAAAGATAGATAGATAGATAGATAGATAGATAGATAGATAGATAGATAGATAGATAGATAGATAGATAGATAGATAGATGGAAACTTTTTTTTGCTTTTTATATTAATTTTTACACAATATTTTACTGTATTTTTAGCATTGTTGCAATAGAATTATCAATTTAGCTGGGAGTTAAGCTTCTCTATATTAAACATCCTTTCATTCTTTTTTTTTTTTCCAGGCTGCAGGAGAGCTCGTGCCTATCTTCAACAATCTCTTTGCAAAAGGCAGGGTCAAAACTGCAGCACAGGCCCACATAACAAACAAAACAAACCAAAAAAATCCTAAATCATGCAAAGGAATTTAAAATTATACATATGGACTCTTTCTGCTGCCATTAAAATATCAAGAATTGGCTCCCAAGCAGGTCCCTGCCCTCACCTGTCACTCAGCTTACATTCCACCCAACCTTGACGGCTCTCCCTGTCAGTGATGGGTTATGCTTTTAGTGACTGACATAATCAAGATGGAAGAAAATGTATAAATGAGTCAAAGGATATGAAGATATTTCAGCAAGGAATTTTGAATTTAACAGAATTAATCCAATTGATTAAAAGTTCACTACATTCAAAGAGAGACGTAGAAGAGTGGAGCTGAAGTTATGGAAGTTTCCAAGGAGGATAAACTTGAGGGAGGCAGAAGGATGTCTGGAGTCATGAAACCACCAGAGGGTGGTTGGGGTTGGATGATAGTCGCTGGATGTTTCCTCGCCACCATCTGCATTCGTGCAGTGACCAGGTATTCAACTCTTTTATCCCTATACATCTCACTTCATGCTTGAATTAAATATAAGAGTTCATCTTTGGAATATACTTTATGAAATACCTGTGAATGTTATTTATGTCTCCATTGACTGTCCTGTCCTTTGACTGGTAATTGAGAGTAAGTGTGTACTTATAATCATAATGACATATATCCATTTAATTTATAAACAAATAGTTGCCTTCTTTGTATAAGTATAGCCAGATGTTTAGGGTTTCATTGACAGGTTCAGTTGCAGTCATTACTTGACCATAACTTTGATTTTCACTTTATTTCTGTTCTGTTGTACAAAGTAATATATACACAAACAACTCTTCCAAGATCAATATTACATGACAAATGTTGTTTCAAGATTGAAGTTTCTTTATTGTCATTCGCATCACATGGGGTACATGAGGTGGAATGAAACTGTGTACTCAAGGTCCCATTTACAACCAAAAATAGCAAAAATATAAAGTATAAAAATAAAAAGTATATAAAGATCAAAGATATACTCTAAGATATACGCCAAACGAACGTTAAGCAATATGCTAAAAGATCCAAGATATACTATTAAACACTAATGCAGTAATGTAAAATAATATGGCATATTAAACAGCAGCCCGAATATGAGTCTAACGTGAGTAGATGGGTATGAATGAATACAGCAGCATAAAGGCAAAAGATCAGCAGCATGGATAATCAGCAGCACAGATAAGTCACATATCACCAATTAAAGTGGCATTACTGTGATTTTTTTTTTTTTTTTAATGCCCTAAGTACTTTGTGATGAATATTAGAAATTCTTGGATTTTATTTTATTTTTTACCCAGTCCATATCTGGCCAAGTCTGCTTTAAATATTCTATTGATTAGTCAAACTTAAGGAAACTCATCCAACTACTTGAAATCTACTAGATTGTTTAGTCACAAAGCAGGCATTATGATATTATATATATTATCATATATAAAAATATGCAGTACACAAAAAGCCACAACCTCAGATGAGAAACGGCATCTTCTGTGTGGAAGATAAAACTTGTACATGTACAAAATTCTACAGAACAATAAAGGGAGGCAAAAACTGTGTTGAATGCTATGTTTGACATGTACAGTAATAAATATTAGGTTTCATTCCACTGTTCATGAACCACTCAACACATTCTTTTTATGCCCTTTGTCATGAGACCATGGTGTTCCCTTTCACATTATACAACAGACAACAGTCATAAAAACTAGACCACTGAGTTCAGAACCGACAGATTACTAGATAAGAGTGGCACCCATAAAATGATGAAAATCTCACACCGCTTTAGTTTGTCACCCATGACATGAAACCAACTCTTGAACTTAATCTTTACTGTAAACGGTATCATTGCAAACTCATCCCCTGACAGTAGAGTGAAAATATTATAACATTTTTGCTTAAAGTCACTAATTTGTCATTTAAGTATTCTCCTAATAAGTTGACTACTGTTATTATTATTTTAAAAATAATTTAAAATGCCTGTTTTCTTGGCCTTTATAAAACCATCTTTGTTGCCAACATATTTTTGGACAAAATTGAATTGCTTGCCTGTCACTGAAAAACAAACAAGACATTTACCATGAAAATAAACAGCAATAAAAACTTCTGTTCTGCTCTCTCCATCCAGATGCATCTCCATATTTTTTGTGGAGTTCCAGATGCACTTTGAGAAGGATTACACCTCCACGGCTTGGATCCACAGTATGATTGACTCCACCACCATGCTGTGTGGTAAGAAATGCAACTTTTTCAGAATTTGCCAGTAAATATGCAGGTTAGACATATTAATATGACCATAAACAGATAAAGTGAAACACACTAATTATCTAGTTACAATTACAACTGGTGACACAATGAACATCTTATCTTTGTTGCTGAATTGTTGAAAACACTGACATAAAAACAGAATAATTTAATTGACTTTGAAATGAGCCCATGATGTCTGCACAACTGTGCCACTGCATGTCCATGACTGCAGTCCTTTTGGAATATTTGTCCAACGTTGCAGAGCAAAAAGGGGAAATTGGAAATAGCCTTTGTCTGTCTGTCCATCAATGCTTGTTGTATGAATAATAACTTAAAAATTAAACGAGGTACAGACTTCAATTTCTAGGCATGAGAAAGATCACTTTCAAAATTGGGTTGTCACATCAAAATCCAAGATGGCTACCACCATATCTATATGTAATAGATATGTGTACATATATGTAACTCAACCACCCCTATCCGTTGAGGAAACTATGCTTTTTAGTTTTTGTATTGCTAAAAATGATTGTTTCCGTGAATGACTGTGGTAGCTGAAAATTAATCTATGGTGCCATTATCAGCCACCCCCTGGCTCCACCATTGCACCTCCTGGTGGATAAAAGTGCTCCCTCTGCTCACCAGAATCCATCATTCTGCAGTACCTTGGACAAACAAAAACAAACAAACAAACAAGCTCTATTCTTATACACAGTGTATCTCCTACCCACTTAAATATATTGCACTCCTTGTTCAATTCCCGCCTAGAAAAACATTGATTTTAAGAACTACAAAACATTCTCAAACCTCTCTGCGATGGGGGACATTTACATACCGCTTGTTTTGGACTAAAATGGTCAAAGGAAGAAAATTTCCAAGCCATTTCCAAGGCTCACTGAAGGACTTGAATGAATTATGGTCAGTTCAATAAAAAAGTAACATGGTCATGACATTATGGCTGGTCAGTAGATGCTACACTCTGATCAGATTGTACATGGTGTGTGCATGTTTGTTAGTGAAACTCTGATGGATAGTAGGAAAACAATACTTGTGTCTGCATGAGCATACAGTCTAACTAATCCACACAATCTGTGTCAAGCTCCTCTTGGTAGTTTCCTTGGCAACCGTCTATCCTGCAGAGCAACAGTCTTTATGGGGGGGCTCCTGTCCTCTGCAGGCCTGGTCCTCAGCTCTTTCGCCTCTAGCCTGGAATTCCTCTACATCTCTCTGGGAGTAATTACAGGTATGAACAAACACAACACCTTTTATGGCACTTTAGCACTCTGATTATTTGGCTGTAGATTAGAACTACAATTTCAGATCTAACTTGTTTGAAACAAACATTTCAACATTGAAAATGGTCATATGATGACTTGATGAAGATTAAATGAAAAGAAAAGAAAAATCCCTCACCCTCGTTAAAATATGTTGAGGGTCTGTTGAGATTTGGCAGCATTTGGCAGGTACCCTTTATCTGCCCTCCACAGGTCTTGGCTTTGCTCTCAGTTACACGCCAGCCATAGCAATGGTTGGACGGTACTTCAATGAGAGGAAAACTCTGGCCTATGGCATCTCCATGTCTGGTATTGTCTTTACTGACCTTCTTTTTATTTAGTTTTATTTTTTGGTGGTAATTTCAATTTCATATTCCTTTCTACTTGTCTCTTGCTTGTATTTTTCATCCGACAGTTAATCCAGGGTTATTCAACAAAACTGCTCAGGGGCCACAGTTTCTGAAAGCCAGCAGCTTGAGCCAGACATCCTGCAATTAAAGTCATTATGTAAATAAACCAAGTATTACATTGATCTGTTACTTTTTTAATTTGTTTATTTTGTTGCGCCGAATCATAAACACAATAAACGGAACAAAAAACCCAAACCCAGAACCAATAATAATAATAATAATTTTTAAGGAACTCATTGAAGTCCGTCCCGTGGGCCACCAGTTGAATAGCCCTGATTGAGTCTATCTTAAAGTTTATTTTTCCATCTTTTTCCTTCTTCTTCTCTTATTTTATTCCTTCCTATCTAATCTGATTTTGTTGTCTTCAGGCAGTGGCATCGGGACCTTCCTTCTGGCTCCTGCAGTTCAGCTGCTTATTGAACATTATTCCTGGAGAGGGGCTATGCTCATCCTCGGGGGGTTTGTTTCCAACTTGTGTGTTTGTGGTGCTCTGATGAGGCCGCTGGAACAAAAGAGTGTTAAAAGGTCAGTGTTTTTGTCCTGTCTTTTTGCAGTAAATTATACCTCAAGATTATTAAGTTAATTTCTTATCATCTAATATACTGTACTTGCTGCCGTACATGTTGCACCGCCGTATAAGTTGCATCAGTCCAAATATGTCTAATAAAGTGGGAAAAAAGAAAAGTAGCTTTGCCGTATAAGTCACATCTATTATGCGTCATCGCTGACCACTCGGAAATGTGGGCAAGTGTTGTGCCAAAAATCGATTGGCTGTCAAATGGCGGCCGTGGGAGCATGCATGGGAGGACTTTGAAATTTAACAATATAACTACTTAAAAACTATTATTTGTTTGCTCGAAATAATAGTAAAGGTGTGTCTCAGTTGAACTTTTCCTTAATAAATTCACTTTAATGGTCATATCAGCTGCATTTCGCCTGGGCGGCGCGGCGAAATGCAGCTGATTTGACGTTTGCTCCAGGAGTTCTGGAGCGAGATGAAGGAGCATTGTATGGCAAGCCAAATGTCTCATTAATAGCCACTTTTACCGATTAATGAGACACTTGGCTTGCCATATAGGCCGAGGGCTCTCTAGCAGCTGAACATGGTAGTGTTTATTATTTTCCTTGTCAGAATGACTGAAATAGCTAGATCTCAGCTAAAAATTGGGTTATAAATATGGGGTGGAAGTAAATTAGTCGCTTTGGTGTATAAGTCGCAGGTCTTGCAAATTTATGCAAAAAAGGGGCCAAGATGGTGTAGGGGCAGGGCATCTGACTCCAGACCCGAAGATCCTGGGTTCAATCCCCAGTCATTGCACATCCTGTGGTGTCTCTGAGCAGGACACCCAATCCCAAATTGCTCCCCAGGTGCTTACATAGCTGCCCACTGCTCCACCAGATGCAATGGGTTGAATGCAGAGAGCCAATTTTGTCTTTGTATGGGAACATACAATAATGACAACGCATACTGTAGCACTTTTTTTATTTATTTATAAAAAGGTGCAACTTCTACGGCAAAAAATACGTTAGTGCAAAAATGTATTCGTTGATTGGCTTTTAAATTTCAGTTATTTTTAAGTGCTGGAAATAGTAAAATTGGACAAATATCAGTTCTTCGGTACGTTTTATTGCAAAATTTAACGCAACCTTTTCTTGTGTATTTTAAATCTTAGATTAAATGGAAATTGAATAATGAAACTTCCTTGAAAAGTTAGTAAAAATTAATGCAAATTCAGTGTGACCAAATGTTTCTGTTATGTGAAAAACAAGTCTTGTGGTCCAATGCGTTATGTTTATAGATGTGCATTAAAAGAGTCAATATTTAACTATCACTGTACAAAATTGAACACGTCAGTCATCTGGCTGCAAAAAAAAAACATGGCTAAAACATTGTTGATTTAACCAACAGATGGAGCAAGTTGCTCACAAATAAAGTTTGTAGTAAATTAAGTTTTGTTCTTTAGCCTTTAGTTTGTTTAATTTAATCACTTAATGTATGAAATTGTTCAGAAGAAGAATGTTGTAATGTTTGGTATTTCAACACCTACCTCTTTGAGATTCTGACAGTGATTTTTTTTAGCAGAGAATGCATTGATTGTAGCTGAAATTCCCTTTTTTTAGTGGTAGTTTCCATAATACTCCACTGAAAAATGCATGATGCCTATTCCAGTTTTATGGTTTCTCCAAGTCTTCCTTATTGTGTGTAGCTTAGCAACAGACCTTGTGACTTGTTAGCCTGCCCTAACCCATGTGCATAATGTTTGAAATGAAAACCTTCACAACCTTGTTTTACCTGCTTGCCTCACAATGATTGGCTAGAAGCATAACAAAGCATTTAAATATATACTGTAATGTATTTTTTTCTTGTTCTGTTTTATCTAAAGGATGTGGGAAAGCAACCTGACAAATGTGGAAAATGCCCACTTGACAGCTGTTCTGGAATCTGAATTCACTGAACCAGTAACTAGCGACTGCAGCCAAGTGGCACCAAAACAGCAGACAACAGACAACCTGAAGGATACGCACAACATTGTCAATGCCATTGGAACATTTCAAAGTTCTGGATGTGAAAACCATAGACTTCGAGGGAACATAACACTACTGACAAACCACATACTTCCTGATAAGAGAAGGGCAGATAAAATAGCTGAATGCATTTTATTTAGCAACAAACTGGAGACAATGTTAGGAGAGATGGAAGAACTGGATGAAAATGGCAGCATGATCAAGGACTCAGAACTGATGGAAAGCATAGGCTCGAACAACACATCAGCGGCTGCTAATTCAAAAGGACAAATTTCAGAACCTGATGAAATAAACACGTTAGGTGGCTTTGATAAAACTGTTTCTACCGAACCTTTGGTGAACTCACCTCCACTATGCAGACTCCAGGGTTTTTGTCTCAGGTTCAAGGAGGAGTTTGGTTTCTTTGTGATACCCAGCTTCTTGATTCTGTCAGTGTCCTTCTTGTTTCTGGCGTATGGCTGTAGTGCTCCATTAGTTTACCTTGTTCCTTACGCCCTGAGCATAGGAGTCAAGCATCGCCATGCCGCCTTCCTCATGTCTATTTTTGGTGTCAGTGGAATTGTTGGCAATATCACTTTTGGATGGATCATGGACAGGAGGTAAGTCAGAGATGAAGGTTTGTTTGTTAGATATAGACATATTTTAAACTGAAGCAACATAGTGATATATTGCCTTTTTCCAGGTGTCTGAAGAGATATCGCTTTCTGAGCTACATTATGGCAATAGGCATGGAGGGCCTTTGTTGTATATTCCTGCCTTTTCTCCATTCCTTCTCCCTCCTGGTGCCATTTTCCACACTCTACGGGTACTTTGATGGGGCGTATGTGGCACTAATACCAGTTGTGACCTCTGACACTGTAGGCTCCACCCATTTTACCTCTGCCTTGGGTGTGGTTTACTTCCTGCATGCTGTTCCATATTTGGTCAGCCCACCGATTGGCGGTAAGGGTTCATGTATTAGATGCTACAATACTTGAAAGTATATTTTTATTGAGTGGTTAGCTTTATTTGTGTATTCATTTTTCAAAATTAAAATTGGTAGCAATACACAATATTACCTGGTATTTACAGGGTATATACTTGTTATTTATCAGTATATATTCTGTGTGTACCTGAAAATTACTGAGTAAAAAGCCACTTCATAATTCAGCTTGGTCCTTGTGTGTGCCAGGTGTGTACCAGATATATACAGGTATTAGGAAAGTACCAAGTATGTACCAGGTGTTTATTGAAGGTGAAACTGCTTCATAATAAAGCCCAGTATTTACAAGTATCTGGTAGGTACCTTGTAGGCACCAGGTATGTACCCTGTTCATATCGGACAAATACCAGATATGTACCATGTGTATTCGATACGTATCTGGCAATTAGTGGGTAATAAGTCACTTCATAATTCAAGCTGGTGATTGCAAGTATCATATATTTCCTCTTTATGTACCCTAAAAGTATCAGGTAGGTATCCTGTTAGCACCAGGTAAATACCAGCAACATACCCTGTATGTACCAGGTACCTACCAGGTATGTTCCATGATGTATTATGTATAGCTGTTGTAAAATTATTTTTTGTCTTTCTGATTCTTAAAGTACAACTAATCTACACTTAAAAATTGTATTAAAATACTTTTGCACTTTAAATAAATCAACTCTTCAGGAATATTTTGTTAAAATCAATCAACCTTTATTTATACAGGTAAATCCCATTGAGCCTCGAGGACTAAAAAATATATTTTTGT
This sequence comes from Nematolebias whitei, assembly GCF_014905685.2. Lineage (NCBI taxonomy): Eukaryota > Metazoa > Chordata > Actinopteri > Cyprinodontiformes > Rivulidae > Nematolebias > Nematolebias whitei. Next base: position 67,412,410 of record NC_056498.1, on the reverse strand, counting down.
GTGTTCTTCACCCTAAACATGTCTTTTTTCTTAAATATTTGTACACAATAAATAGCATAACATAAGTCAAACAAAAAAGCTACTTGACATGTATTGACATGTATATTTCTCTTCCTCTTTTTTCAGGTTGGTTAGTAGACCGGACAGGAAACTATGCATCAACCTTCTTCCTCAGCGGTGCTTCCTTCATCTTCAGCTCTTTGAGCTTGGTGGCTGCTGCTTCGGTCACACGTGTGATCTCGCTGCTTGGATTGGCTCGGGGTGAGGAACAGCATCCACAGGAAACAAAACTGTCAACTTGTGCCTGATGTTTACAAAAGAGAAGTTGTGGCAGCATGTAATATGACATTCTATTTTTCTGTTTTTTTTTTATTTTTTACTTTAATATTGTGTTCAGATTTGTGTTTACAAAGTCAAAAGTTTGCAGATGGCCTTGAATATTTGAAGAATTTAGCAGTCTTTTTATTGTAATGAGATTTACAAACTTATTGATTTTAAAGCGTATGTTAAAAATACATCATTTTTATACATTAGAAGTTTCCTAAATACTTTTTGTTTAGCATTCTGTTGGTATGAGTCCAGTGTACTTCATTGTTTAGTTTTTTGATAAAAATGTGCTTGAAAGTGTTTATTTTAGCCACAAGTTGGCAATATTTTTGTGCAACTTTTGTACCGCAACTTTTCAGCTCATTGCACACTCACATTTTCTTCATAAACTACATGAAAAATATCACCATGAATTTCTGTAATTGTTTTTTCTTCAATACAATTGTCAACCAGGAATTTCATTTTATAAATATCATTGATGGATGATTTTATGGGATATGTTTTTTTTTTTTAGCAAAAGATGGATAGTTACTTTAAAATCCCAAAGAAATAAGCCCCTTTCAATCCTTTTATACTATGTATGTATTTTTTAATCATCAGTGATATTGTAGTTTCAGGACTGTGTGTGAAAACCAAAATGAAAGAAGAATTTACTCATTTATTATCTCAGTATTAGTTTGTATACATAAACCATGTTTGTACTCCCAAGTCATCAAAGTTTGTCTTGGTATGTCTTGAATGTTTTTTCACTCCCAGCTTCGTGGCGATTTCACAGATGCATGAGATGGTGTGTTGTGAGAAAATGTTTGTAACACCAAGTCTAGAAAAGACTAGCTGCTCTACAAAGCTCTCTGTGGTCTGTTTGTAGAAGATTTCAGAGAGTTGTTTTCTGTGATCGTGACATATATATATATATATATATATATATATATATATATAGTATATAGTATATATATCACTGTTTTTGTATAAATGTGATGCCAGGAGATTTTTCAAATGCATATGCAACATCATAGACTCAACTTGTTCAAAATATGTAAACTAGTTTTCATTTTATTTTACTTGTCTGCTAAACAAATTAATATTTTTTATTCAAACTAACAGTTATGAATTTTGTTTAGCTCATAATCAATTTAAAAAAAATCCTAAAACAAACGACAAAACAAAAAAAGCATGCCATTTTTATAAAGCTCATAACAAAACCTTCTCCTGAGCTGCTTTGAAAGAACAACATATGAATCAGGAACATTAAAGTGCAACAGTTTATTGTGATAGTTTTTTCAAGCTGAACATAACTGCCTGATGCTGTGTATCTACCATCTGAAAAGGATTCAAAGTGGCGTCAGATATCAAACACCATGTGGTCAATGTTATTGTGATGGTGTGTTAAGACAGAAGTTTCCACTGTGTAGGCGGATGTGTGGGAGGCAGGGAGAGGAGGGGTTTCCTCTGTGGTTGGCATCCCCGAACAAAAAATAAATTAATTAAAAGAAGGACTTCCCCAATGTTTGAATGCATGCACACTCACACACACACACAATTTAATAATTTGCATTGATCACAAAAAAGATTATTTACTCCCACTGTTGATTTTAATCATATTTTGTTATTTGTGGTTTACTTTCTTTCATTTTCGTTGTTTTGTAATTATGAATGTGAAATTCATAGGGTTGTGCTGGTATGCTGAAGTCATGGTTCCATACATACCTCAGTATGAAGGTCACCAATGAGTACAGGTTTGATACAAAAAGAAAATGAAACAAATGTAAATTATTTTTGTACAGGCTATAAGTCTCTCAGAAGTAGAGAGAGAAACATTCTTGTTAGTAAGGTCTGAGGTAGCAGGTCCTTTACAGTAATGTTCAGATCGAACTATAAAAAGTAACACACGTTAAAATGTATCCTGAAAGGTGTATCTTAAAAGAAAATATTACAAATAAAACAAAAGCTGTATATGCTACAAAAATTTAACCTAGAATTCATGCAACAAGAAACACCTCAGAACTAAATAACAACACCCAATTTGAAAATTACTATAAAACATAATAATAAAATGTGAAACAAACTTCTCAGCAAGCTGGGTGTTTGTGTGATGTTTGCTTATGCATTTCAAAGCATCACTTTTATGAAACACCTTCTTACCATACAAATATCTGTGGGGCTGCAGTGGCTGAGTGGTTAGAGCAGTCGTCCTCCAATACAAGAGTTGGGGGTTTGATTCCACCAGCAGTCACATGCTGAAGTGTCCCTGGGCAAGACACTGAACCCCTCATTGACTCTGATGTGTGTCCCATCAGTGTATGAATGTGATAAAGCTCTGATTAATCTTTGTAAAGACATAGTAGAGTACTGTATGAATGGGTAAATGAGGACACTGATTATAGTGTAAAACACTTAAGAGTATCTTGATCAGATAGAAAGGTGCTATATAAGTACAGTCCATTGACCATACATGTATCTATCGTTTCCCCCTGCTTCAGCTGTCAGTGATCAGCTGCAATAGAGATAGTAAGATAAAACATACTCCCACTCTGATAGTGTTGATTACTTCTGAATGACATATTTGTCATCAGTTCATTTTATTAATCAAAATCATCAAACTGTACCAAACTGTCATGGTACAAATACATGTACTGCTACATCCATGTGGCGTCATTGTCCGCACCAAAGACTGCTATGGTGTGATGTGCAGTGATCAACAGAAAGCACTGTTGGACTGATCATCGCCTCATTCACTCTATCATGTTTCTTTGCCTGATGTATAAAAAAAGAAATCAAACTTATCAGACCTGGCAAATGTTTCTAATCGAGCAACTGGGTAATGCTATTAACAAGAAACAGGCCGCTATGAGTGAAAATGGGCCCACTCAGCCCTAAATGACATTGATATACATTGAAGCATACTGTCTTCTGTCATCGTAAGTTCTTCTAATGCCATTCTTGATTGCAGTTTGTGAAAACATCAAGACTGGTTTGACGAGAACGATAAAGAAATTCAATATCATTAAACTCAAGCAACAAGCTTTTACTACCAGGCAAACAAAATAATAATAAAAAAAACTGCTAGACTCAAAGAGCAGCCATGCAAAATTGGAGACTGCCATTCCAACTCAAATTAAGAAACTTAAGAATCAGTGGTGGACAAAGAATTATCTGGAGATCCAGCAGTTTGCCAATGCTGGAAATACCAGAGGCTTCTTTGATGCCATAAAAGCAATTTATGGTCATAGCTATGGCTGAAAAACCCTCCTTTGCTCCAAAGATATACTAACCCTGCTGAAAGATAATGAGACAGTAGCAAGGGGAGAGAAATAGCATTCTGAGGACCACTTAAATAGGAACACTACTCCTGAGTTTAATACTCTAGACCAATTCTCCCAACAGTTTATGGCGAAAAACACGGAGAAATCACTTTGTCATAAAGAGATGAACAATGCTGTGAGGAAGATGAAAAACAACAAGGCTTCTGGATCAGATAACTTTCCAGCAAAAGTCATAAAAGTAGGCAAAACTCATCTTAAACAGGAAAGTGCCCTGGTTCTCAAAATATGGGAAGAAAAGAAAATCCCTGTACAAACCAGGGATTCCTTGATTTTCCTAATCATTGGGAAAGGAGACAAAGCAGAATGCAATAATTGCCATGGCATTTCTTTTCTGTCCTTCACAGGAAAAGTGCTATCTTGGATTCTGACTCAGAGGCTCACCCCTCTATCAGAGCTTTCTCTCCCTGAGTCCTAATGTGGTTTCTGTCCAGGTAGAGGCACCACTGGCATGATTTTTGCTCGTCAGTTGCAGGAAAAATGCCGGTAAAGAAACAACCTCCATATATGGTCTTCATTGACCTCCCCAAAGCCGTTCATTCAGTGAATAATCCAGCTGGGTCATTTTGGCAAAAATAGCTTGCCCAAAAAAGTACAATTGCACATTGAGACTTCTGCAAGATAACATGTCACTGTACTCAGTGGAAGTGGAGATGGTACAACACCCATTAATGTTGACACAGGAATCAAACAGGAAGGTTTCATTGTTCCATTACTGTTCTCAGTCTTCAGTGCAATCATCTCATCAACTCCAAATTATGTACAGAACTGGGCAACTCTTAAATATCAACAGTTTCAAGACTAAAGGGCATACCACAATGATATTCTTCATGGAGCTTCAGTATGCAGATTACAACACCCTTGTAGTCTTCTCAGAAAGGAACCTACAGTGTAATATGTTAGCCTTTGCAAAGACATATAACCAAGCTTGGTTTATAAAAAGACTCAAATCCTCTTTTGGCCTCCACAAAACAGAAGTGTACCTTTTTGGCTTCCAAACATCTTCAATGATAACATTGTCTTGGAAAATGTTGATCACTTTTCATATGTTGGCAGCCCCCTGTCATTTAAAGCCGTCATTGACGATTAAATTCACCACCGCCTCAGCTCTGCCAGTGGGACTATCTCAAGGCCAAAGAAAAGTTTTTGAGAACCGTGACCACCTAGCAAAGACAAATATCTTGGTCAATAAAGCAGTGGTGCTACTTAATCTTCTGTATGTTTTGGAAACCTGAACTACGTAAAGCAAGCACTTAAAGCATTTATATATCAATCAATCAACCTTTATTTATACAGGTAAATCCCATTGAGCCTCGAGGACTCATTTACAAGAGAGACCTGATTTCAACAAAGAAAGATGACAACAATGGACAACAGCAACAACAATAAGCAGTTATAAAAACTCATACTACAGTTTTTTTTTTTTGTTTGTTTTTTTAACAAATAGGATGGCTAAAAGGAAAAAGGTAACAAAACAAAAAAAAAAACAGCTAGATTCCAAGACAAATGTATAAAACTAAAAACAGGAACATGTCTGCATTGGTCCCTGCCAGGAGTCCAACAGATTCTTAAAGCCACTTAGAGAGGTCAAGGTCGAGAGCTTCAAATCTTTTTGTAAGATATTCCAGGAAACAGGAGCGGAGTAGGAGAAGGCCCTTTTGCCTAGTTCAGTCCTCACTGAGGGAACACTGCAGGTAATAATGTCCTGAGAGCGCACTCCGTAGCTGCACTCACGCAGAGACATGTAGGAGGAGATGTATGAAGGCAGCAGACCAAGAAGTGATTTAAAGATGAAAATGTACCAGTGAGAGAGTCTGCGTGAAGTTAATGATGTCCAGTTAACCAATGAATACAGGGTGCAGTGGTGGGTACGATAATCACAGCCAGTTATGAATCTTAGTGCACCATGATAGACAGCATCCAACATCTGCAGGGTTCTTGTAGGAGCGTTCATGTAAATAATATCACCAAAATCAATTGAGGGAAGGAAAGTCACAGATACAAGGCGTTTTCTAGCATTCAGGGTTAGACAGGATCTGTTTCTGAAAAAGAAGCCCAGTTTAACTTTCAGTTTCTTTATCAAGTTTTCCACATGGAGCTTAAAAGAAAGATGTGAGTCGACCAAGATACCCAAATATTTATAGGAATCAACAAACTCAATGGGGACACCATTTGAGGATAAAATCGGAGGAAGAACTGCTGGGACCAACTTCCTATTTGAAAAAAGCATCCCTTTGGTTTTTTCGGCATTTAGGACAAGTTTGAGGCGGAACAAATCAGTCTGGATGTAGTTAAATGCAGATTTCAGAAGCTGTAAAGCCTTAGCAACTGTTTTAGCTCGACAATAAACATCTGTGTCGTCAGCATAGAAATGTATGGATGCATTAGGGATGTTTTTACCTACATTATGTATGTAGATTGTAAAGAGGGTGGGTCCTAAGACTGAGCCTTGTGGTACACCATTGTTGAATGTTAAATAACTGGAGGAAGTACCATTATGTTGAACACATTGCCTCCGGTCTGAAAGATAGTTAGAGAACCAACCAATGGTGTGATCTGAGAAACCGATATAGTTTTTATATATCTTCTAGTTGTATATCATCAGTGATGCCTGTGAAAAATCCTTAGGTATGTTAGAAGGATTGGCATACCACAGTGTTTTAGAGGAGGCTGGCATCTCTACTATCAATAATTATGTTTACATGCACGTAAGTAATCAGAATAAATGGCCATTCGGAATAAAAATGTTTCATGTAAATGCCCCATTCGGATTATTTTTTGTTGATTCGATTGGAGTAACCATGACTATGAGGGTGTTGTGCTGTTTGACCTCCTAGATGCCTTAGAAGATAAACAACAATTTAGAAAGGAAAACACATCCACTAAATGTGCCCAATGGACCAATCCAAGCAAACTACCTCAAACACTTTTATTTGCCTGTACTTTACAATAATTTTGGGTCCTCTATGCCCATCTGAAGACGCCATAAGGAGGACAGCCATACTCGTTCACAAGTGACCATCAAGAGGCTGTTATATTCAAAGAAACTAATAAAAATTACAAAAAATAATGACTATGACAATATCTCATAATTAAGACTTTAAAGTTGTACTTATTGTATAACATATTTTTTTTTAATAAAAAAAAAATAGCATAGCATTGATACTGTGCTTTCATACTTCACTGTCACTTTTTATTGCAAGCATTTTTCAGTCCAAACTCAATGCAATCTTTGTCTCTGCCCTCATAACAAGATTGCAATGACCTGTGTTTTTGGTTCTTTCTGAGATTGTAGACTGCTCATCCACATGGGGGAGTCAAAACCAATATGATGGTAGAGCAGAGCATGCAAACATAGCTACCATGTCATGAGAGCCTTCTTCTTGAAATGCCCCAAATTCTTTGTGTTTGTCTATTTTCTATGATTTCTCCCGTTATATAAATCATAAAGACACTTCATAGATCACACTTTCATACTATGAAAGTGCATGCTGATATTTTATTCTTAAATTAACTTGATATCTTATGACCATTAACAATGCAGCAATTACTATTTGGATTTAAATCCTGTGTTTCTTGTCTAATTCAACAATGAACACTGTTAAACTAAAGAACAGCAAAGTTGACATCTACCAGGAAAAGTTACCCACACACACACACAAAGACACCTGTGTTCTTGGTTTCCACTAGATTGACTCACCGATAAACTTCTGTCAAGCTGCAGCCAGGTGCATGGTGTTAGTATGTAAGTGTGTATGAGTGTGTGTTAGAGTGTGTTTTACCACATCACTCACACACACTCTGTGGGTAGACAAACTCGGCTCAAAAACACAAGAAACTCCAGCGTAAGCACTGATGAAAAGTAAAGACTTCCACATGCAACCAGGTAGTGTACCCTCCTGAAAGTTCTCATCTTATCTGATCAGGCATCTTTTCTAAAACACAAAGTGTCAAAAGGTCTCACTAAAAAACAAATGTGAATAAATAAAAGGTACGAACAAGTATATAAAGTCAAAGTTTTTATGTTTAAAATAGTCTTGCATGGTTTTGGTTGCAGCTTCAGGGCTTTAACTTGCAAGCTATCAAGTCAAAAAGATAATATCTCAGTCACGTTTGTGGTATTCAAAAAGAAAAGATTTTCCTCCATGACCATCTTTTAAATATTTTCTTGGGAGCAACTTTTTGTATATATTATGAATAATTTAAAAACTATTATGAAACATACTGAGTCAGAGTTAGAGAGTATCAGAGTTTCTTTATTTGTCATTCGCATCACATGTGGTACATGAGGTGGAACGAAATTGTGTACACAGGGCCCCATTTACATCAAGCAACTGCAAAAATATAAAGTGTAAAAAGAAACAGTAAATAAGGATCTGAGATATAAACTAAGATATATGCTAAACAAACGCCATACGGTACGCTAAAAGATCCAAGATATATGCCAGTCACTACTAGTGCAAAACAATACACTGAACAACTAAAGAGATAAAAGGCTGCTTTTTGTTTACACTTTGAATCTACAGAGCAGTCAGTTGTAAAAAAGCAGACGTATATGTACGGCTTTTGGAATCAATCAGCAAAACCAAGAAGGGGAAGCTGCTTGGTATATTGGTCCTCAGTTGTAAAGCAGACAATTTTTTTGAAGAAATATTTATGGATGTTCAACCCGTGGAGACTTTGACTTTAAAAAATTGCCTGACAAACATATTCACAATCCTTGCTAGATTGCATAATTGCTTAGGAAATAAATAACTTAACAGATATGATACCTTAATCTTATGTTATGTTATACTGCTGTCTTTATTGTAATTAGCAACACTTGAAATTGTTTGCTATGATATACAGGGGTGCATGTATTCTCCTTACCATCAGGCCCAAGCTGTCCCTTGGTGTAATGAGATAAAATAAGACACAATATGAGATGATTTAATATGTACATAAGCAGACACAGACTGAACTTTCTGTGATATTTACGTAAGCGCAATCACTGAACTGCTCTTAAGTGACATAAAGGAATAAAGCTGAAAAAAAAATCAACTCCTCCTGTATTCATAAATAGCATTTATGTTGTTCTTATTTATCTCAGAAGGGAAGGCTTCAGTCCTGTCTATTTTGATATTTCTCATTTAAAGTCATGTGCCCCATTTTCTCCATCTGCTTTAACTGGAGGTAAAGAAGCCAGATCTTATGCATGAGGTTGATATATCAACTAGTAGAAGTCTCTTTCACAAAACACCTTAAGCCATGACTTAGACCCCGTCTGGCTGCTGTAGTATGATTTCTAAATACTTTGTAGATTGAGGAGAGTTGAAGCCAGTGCACCCCGGATTTACAAAGTACTTATGTGCCACAAAGTGAGATAGTAACAGAGCCAAAATGCTCAACGTGTTCAAAAGGAAGCAGGCTTTGTGGCTCAGTAATGTGACAAAGTAATATGTGGCCTGTGCGACCACCCAGTTGCAGAATTAAGTAACAGCATATTTATTACCAAGTGAAGATTGATGGTGACAGCAACTTAGAATTTCAATTCAGTTTATTTATATAGCACCAAATCACAACAAAGTTGTCTCAGGGCACTTTACAGAAACATTTGCATACATAAAAAGCCAATTAGTAAAGTCCTCTATCTAAGGAAGCCAGCAGACAAGTTGAATATTGGCTTAATTGCAGTCTCCCATCCTGAGCAAGCACAGTGGCAACAGTGGAAAGGAAAAACTCCCTTTTTAAAGGAAGAAACTCCAGCAGAACCAGGCTCAGGACAAGCGGCCATCTGCTTTGACTGGCTGGTTTGAGAGGACAGGAAGGAGAGACAGACGAACACAGAATGGTAGGTCCAGATATAGGTCCAGGTGTACCTGAAAGACACATGTTAAGGATAGAAAAAATAATTACAAATACAAAACAGGTTGACGTCACTTTTCCAGCTTAATAATAATAACTAATAGTTTTGGTTTTCCTGTGACTTATTTGCAGTATGATAAATGGTAGGAGCATAATATATGCTCCCAATGTTTTGTTGGTCTTTTTTGTAAATAATGACCTTTTTATTGCGGTTTTATTTATTAATTAATTTTTGCGTCTTTAGATCCTATAATGTCGTCAAGTACTCGAGTTCTACTCCAGTTTTATTTTGTTAATGTCGAGTTTAAAAATTATGTAGTCGTTCAACCCCTACCTGAAAGACAACAAAACGCATGTTAAGGATATAAAAACAAAAAAAAAGTTCAAAGAATTTGTTAACCACAAAGAGAATCGCTAAACTGAGTTCATTCATCATGTTCTGATAACAATACAAGAGGGTATCCATCCCACACTTAATGCCTTGCACTCCATGTCAATGAAGTTGAATTCTGCTCCATGCCTCTTTTGGTTCTGCATGTTTCTATTCTGAAAACTCATGTATATGTGGGACTCTGTTGGGGATTTATGAATGGCCAAAGGCAGCATTAAGCTGGACTGGTCATTGTAGCCAATTTGTGAAAGAGCCTATAGTTGGGCTCACTTTCATGTACACAACTCCTGAAGAAGAGTTGTCAAGAAAAAGAGGCTTTACGTGGGTGTGGGTATATTACATACTGTTGTCATACCCAGCCATTTGGAGCCTCTGGATGGTGTCCTGGAAGGGGTGTCATTTAGAAATTGCATTGTTCTTCTGGGGAAATTAAATGTCCATGTGGGCACTGAAAAAGTTACTTAAAAGAATGAGATTTTGAAGGATTGCCTTCTGGACTAGCATGGTGTTTCTTTATTGGACTTCTGTGTGAGGCATGTACTCTCCAAGACAGACATTATGTCTAGGAATAGGGTGGACCATATGTTCTTGGTACCTGGTCACTTTAGTTAAGAAGTCAATAAGGGATTTTGTAACTGTACTAGCAGACCTTCAGCCTTATGTTTAGACACTTGGGTAAAGAAAGAGGCAGAGCTGTCAACTGATCCTCACCTGGTGGTGAGTTGGATCTGGTGATGAGGGAGACTGCCAGACAAAGCTGGTAAATCAAAGTGAATAGTGAGGATAAACTGAGAATGTCTGGTAACAAACTTGTGACCCAAGTTGTCTTCATGATCTACCGACAAAATCTTTAGACATTAGTGTTCAAACCTCAAGCAGACTCTATACTTGGATACTCAAACTCTTTAGTCTTGTGTGAACCGGAACAATCTTTGTTTAGTTGGGCAGTTTACTCTGGGCAGCTGTGGCTGAGAGGTTAGAGCAGTCGTCCTCCAATGCAAGAGTTGGGGGTTAGATTCCACCAGCAGTCATATGCTGGTGTCCCTGGACAAGACACTGAACCCCTCATTGCCTCTGATGTGTGTCCTATCGGTGTATTAATGTGATAAAGCACTGATTATTCTTTGTATAGATCTAGAGTGTTGTATGAATGGGTACATGAGGACACAGATTGTATTGTAAAGCACTTTGAGTGTCTTGATAAGATAAAAAGGTGCTATATAAGTACAGTCCATTTACCATTTACCATTTACCATTTACCATTTCAGTCGCATAGTTTTTTTTTACTCTACTTGACATTTAAAAGCAACCTATTGATTGGGCCAATGGACATTAAGAGCTTATGCCAATGCATAAAAATCTGATTTTTATTGCACTAAAGCCACGCAGAACATTTTACAGAATCATTTTTGTTGACTACACTTGAAACAGCTGTGTAGTTAGAATTAGATTAGCACAGCACTCAGTACTTCTAAGCTAACTGTCTGGAGAGGCACACAAATCCCAACATATGACCACATGTGCTAATGAGTATTTTGCTATCATTTGAATCAATTGAGAAAAATGAATGGATGCTATAATTTCATTGTCACAATTACTATGGCAGAACGCTTTTCAAAATTAAATTGCAAAGCTCAAAGCTTGTTCAAATTCATCAAACTTATTTCATTACTGCAGGTCCTAAGGGCCTTAGCATCTCTGTAAGACGTCTGAGGTAAACATTTATTACAGAATACGAAATAAACTTGATCTCTTCTTTCCTCCAAAGTATACCACAGCAAAGTATGAGATTTACAGAACTTTAATGGTAATAACTTCCTATATTTTTAGCAAAATAAAACAAAATAAAACTTTGCATGTCTGCACTTATTTATATAAAAAAACACAACAGGTCGGCTTATGGATGCATTTTGGTTTCCCACACAAAGACCTTATAGTTGAATGTGAGCGCTGTGTTCAATGTTTTGAAATAATTTTTTGCTGTTGAAATCCCATTCACAAGTTGTTTCACAAACACACGAAGCAACATTATGGACTGATGCATATTTTGTACTAAATGCTCAGTAAATGCACCTTAGAGGGGTGCTATAGGTTCAATTTAGCTGTTGAATGCTGCTGTAACGTGAGATACATTGAAGCATCATCACACCTGTATACTGTATGCTGTCTCTTTTTGAAATAACCATTAAATATAATATTATAATTACTAAAAAATAATGTATGTTAGATATAAATTAAATTTAATATTCTAATTACCATTAAAATATGAACAATCTTGACATTTAATGCTGAATTTTCGGATTCCACTACAGACACACTAAAACATTACATCTTATTAGTATATTTTCAAGATAAATGATTTACTGAAAGTATTTATTTTGTTGTCTCTGTCTCTGTCAGGCCAGGGAGATTTGCAAACTCTAAAAATAATCTCCACTGTGACAGTTTTCAATATTTGAGTTCATCAGTACACCTATCTAACGTCAAACCTATATTGATTAGTTTGCTGTAATGTTCCAAAATACTAATTTGCTTAGATAGATTAGATCCATAATTGGACAAAAAGGAACTGTGATGGTCTAATTCTCAAGTTTATGTCCTCAGAGCAGCTTCACACACAATATAACACATCACCAGTAAACTTAAAGTGGAACAAACTCATCTGACTCCAAAAAGCTTCTGTACATGTTTTAAATACACAATTCATCCAAAATACACAATCTGAGAGAATGCAGAAGACATGAAGAGTGATTATGCTCTTTGCATGTGAGCACCTCTGCAGGTTTATTTCACGTTACTGTAGGTTGACAACACATTATATTTTGGTGTGTGCGTGTGGTATTGTGTATTATTAAAAACAGTCAAGGGAAATAAAAGCAACACATTATTTCACACCTTTAAGGCCACAACCTTTTCTGTCCTTTTTTCGTCTCCTCCCACACACCGACAGACACATGCACTGTTTCACAGTGGTGAGACAAATTCTTTAAAGTTAGTTCAAAACGTTCAGTGTAGGAGTGTAAAGGGATGTGTAACTGAAAAAAAATCTCACATTTGAAAAAAAAAAAAAGGAATGTTTTTCTCATGTCCTAATAATGATGATTAAAAAAATAAAACTATTTTTTAATTCAGGTTTTCATAATTCATGCACCAGAGGGAGGTATTCCTCTTTCTTGTAGTAATCTGCTTTGTTCTGAAAGCTGCTGCATTTTCTGTCTTGCTGTTTTTATATTTATATGGAGAGTTTTGAATCCAACTACTGCATATACACATAATATACTGCATAACATACGTATACTGTATGTTTAAATACTAAATATTAGTGATGTAATTATTTGATATTCATCATCTTTACCCGCTTCTTCCTTTTCAGGCCACAGGGGTCACTGGTGTCCATATCCATCAGACACTGTGTGAGAGGCACGGGACACCCTGGACAGGTCTCCAGTCCATCACAGGGACACGTAGAGACAAACAACCATTCACTCTCTCACTCACACCTAGGGACAATTTAGAGTTACCAATCAGCCTAACATGCATGTTTTTGGTCTGTGGGAGGAAACTGGACCCAGAGACAACCCATGCATGCACGGAGAGAACATGCAAACTCCACCCAGAAAGGCCCCTGGACCAGGATTTGAACCAGGGACCTGCTCGCTGAGAGGCAGCAGCTCTACCAGTTGTGCCATCGTGCTGTTCACAATAAAACAGTTTTTCTGTCAATTTTTTGTTTTTTTTTACTTCTATCAGTGACTTTTGCATGAGTGGAGAGCTGTGTGCATGAACTTCCTGATTTTAGTGAAATAATATTGCATTGTTACAACAATAACATTTATTAAAACTCCAACTCAAGCTTTTACACAACCTGCACAACTCAGTTTATCTGCAGCAAATCTTACATTTCAGTGCTCTCATATCGAATACAGTTGTTTGTTGAACTAGGTTGTCACAGTATGAATTCTTAAATGTTATATGTATTTGTTTAAATTTGTCCCTAGAGAGGCCAGTAACAATGCAAAACACAATTTACAATAATTAATTACAATTTGCCAACAGCTTAACTAGTTTTATGTATTGCACATTTTCAGCTAAGTTTTAAAGTTAGCATTTTTCCCCAAGTCAACAAAGCACATTAATGAAAGAAAAACAGTAAACCTGGCCTATTTTAAAATAGTATTGACTCTACAGTCTACACACACAGTCATCTTTGTAAGGTTTTAAATGTAAAACAGTAAGTTTTTGGTGTTTTATTAGTTTTTTCCATTCTCGTGCTTGTACATGTTGACATTTGACCTCTTGTGGTTGGCATATTGTTTACACAGGCCCTGCTTGTTTCTGCATACCTACTTAAAAATCAGCTTGCTCTGACTGTTGATTGTCGCCTCACTGAAGAAAGATTATCTCCCCGTCCTAACAAAGGTTTTACTAAGAGCCACCAAAAAGCTTGTGTCGTGTGCAGCATGTTAGCACTAAGTTTGCAACTGTTATTTATAGAACATATTTTCATCATTGTGTGTGTGTTTGTGTGTTTTGATACTGTTTTGTAAAGTGCTGCACTTGCATTAGTGCATGCGTGTGTTTGTGTGTAAAACCAGTTTTCCACTCTTCTTGTGTCGCACCAGCTGGTAGAGGAAACCTTAAACTCTCATTTTGAGTCAGCCCACTCTTCTCTCTGGAAACTTCACACACAAACACTCACTTGGCTTACGATGGAACATGCTGTTTACATGTTTGCACGTCAAAAAAAGATTTGACCTCTGATTATAGTAACTTTGTGAGTCTGCTTTGCAATGTGTTTTTGTTTTATTAAAACGCCAAAGAAATGTCTTGCACGCAGTTACCACCGTTCTGCAGTGGCATCACATGTAGTGTGTTTTGCTGCATGCAAACCTGATGACCTTCACTTTGCTGCTTCATTTCTTGCAGGTCGTTGTGCTCATATTTGCAAGCAAACTGAGGCACGTGCTCTGAAGTCACATTCCTTACAAACCCTTCATCAAAACAAATCAAACTTTCCATTGCTTGAAAGGTAGATTGTATTTTATTTTGCATTGAAGCTAGTAATATTTGTGAGGAAATGAGTTAATAAATCACATTCAGAAGGTGTAGAATGGCCTTTTTAAGCTTAAAAAATTATAGTTGGTTACAGTTTCACTCTTATTGAATCAAACCAGAGGTTTGTTGTTGTTTCTGCAGATTTAATGTTCATCTGGGAACCTATTGCTAATCTTTATGCACTTTTTGCTGTGCTATTCCTTTGTATTGGTTTGAACCATGTTTGATTTTGCTTTCTAAGTATGCAAATAAATGATACGGTTAAAAAATATCAAATTCATAAATATGTTTATAATGTTTATTTTTGTTTATTTCCTAGTTTCACAAATTATGCAATACTTTATTATAGATTTTTGGTTATTTTTATTACCGTATTTTTTGGCCTATAAGTCACAGTTGTTGTTTTTTTCATAATTTGGGTGCCCTGCGACTTATACACCGAAGCGACTTATTTATGTTTTTTTCTCACATATTTATAAGCCAATTTTTGGCTGAAATATGACCTATTTCATTCATTCTGACATTAAAAAATATTGAACACTACCACATGACCTGACTGAAAAATGTTGGATTGCATACCTGGATTACTGAGCATGGACTTTGTTGTTTTCAACCAGTTTGACAAGACTGTCAACAAGGAAGAGGGCCGACAATGGAGGAGGGGGCGTATCAAAGAGACCAGCTTATCACAAGCAGCACTGGTTTGTTCCACTTTGGAGTAAGCTGTTGGAGGAAGAATCAGTTTTGTTATGTGTTTCCTTGACTGATGAAGCCTTCTGGATCGAAGGCAAAACGTTTCAGCACAAAAAAAAAAAGAAACTGCCCAGATGACCTGACTGAAAAATGTTGGATTGAACACTACCATTTTCAGCCGCTAGATGGCACTCAAGTTGTATAGCATGCCGTTGTGTCATGTAATAGGTAAAAGTGACTATTAATGACACAATCGGCTTGCCATAGTCTTTACCATTTTGCCACCTTTACTATTATGTCGAGCAAGCAAATAATTGTTTTAGGTGCTTATCTTGTTAAATTTTGAAGAAATACACAGAGTTCCTCCTTCCTGATTTCATCGCTCTGTTCACTCCCAGAGCACCGAGGCAGTGAATACTTTAAAAATACAGATGATTTGACTGTTAAAGTGCATTTATTAAGGAAAAGTTCAATTGAGAAACGCTATTACTATAAAGTCGAGTGAACAAATAATTGTTTTTAGGTGCTTATCTTGTTAAATTTCGAAGAAATGCACAGCGAGTCGTTCCTCTGCGCGCTCCCGCAAATTGGCTTTTGAAATGTAGATGATTTGACCGTCAAAGTTCATTTATTAAGGAAAAGTTAGACTTAGACACACCTTTGCTATAATTTCATACAAACGAATAATTGTTTTTAAGTGTTAATCTTGTTAAAGTCTTGTTAAAGTCCTCCTGTGCACTCTCCCTTTGCCACCATTTGGCAGCCAATCGATTTTTGGCACAACACCGGCCCACATTTCTGGGTTGTCAGCGGTGACGCATAATAGATACGACTTAAACGGCGAAGTAACTTAAGTGTTTTTCCACTTTATTAGACATATTTGGACTAATACGACTTATAGGGCGGTGCGATGTGTACAGCGGAAAATGCGGTAATATCTTTATGTGAGCATAAATTGCCACCACAGCTTATGCAGGGGAAACACCAAGCACACACTCTGCTGTTTCTGCTGCTTTCATCTAAATATCAGCATCCTGCCTCTGAAATATCACATTTTTCTTTTTTTAAGGGTGCTCATTGTGGTGGTTGTTTTTATCTTTAAATGTGCTATATGACTGTTTTGCAGGTGACTGTAGGTGTAAGTTAGAAAAAAGTTGATTTATTTCTGTGTTGTAAAAACATGCAATGAAGCTGTTGAAATTAGGCAAACCTTATGGGGTTGTATTGACATTTTATTTTAATAAATATATTTTAACGTCAGGTTAAATTTTGAACTGTATGTTTGGAAACTCAAAACCTGCATGGTTGATAGTTTGTTGCTGGCTTAGTTTTTCAACGTATAAATTGCCATGTCACACTGCAAACACGTTTAAAGTAATGCCCCTTAACTGAATGTCAACAAGCAAATAATAAAATAAATTATATTTTTATTTATTGACTTTTATTTAGAGAGCTAATCCTACTGAGACTTGTAGTCTCATTTACAAGCAAGACCTGCAACACAGACACATGACATTAGTTATATAAAATAATTAAAAACATTATCTTGATATTTACCATGGACCAAATCTGAAAACAAGAACAGGTTTCAAAAGATCATTTTCCCATTTTCTTTAAATACGTCTAAAATGTCCTGGAAGGATCAAATTGGACAAATTCAGTTCTTGCTGGAGTTATTCCAGAAAGATGGAGCAGAGTAGGAAAAGGACGTTTTTCAAAGTTATGTGCAAACTAAGGGTATACTGAAAAAAATAAAATCCTGGGAGCATAGGCTATGACTATAATGTCTTTGTGACATGTTAGGCTATGGATAATGATGCTGCAGGCCTAGGATACATTTGTAAATAAAATTATACCACAGTAGGAGTCAGTTTAGATAATGATGGCCAGGTTACCATTGCATATAGAGTACAGCGATGTGTGAGAGGTTTACATTTTGATATAAATCACAGAGCTCCATGATAAGCAACATCAGCTTCAAGTTCAAGGTTCTTTATTGTCCTTCACATCACATGTGGTACATGAGGTGGAACAAAACTGTGTACTCAAGGTCCCAGTTACACCCAAAAATAGCAAAAATATAAAGTATAACATATGCAGAGAGCTGGATGGGACATTCATATAAATATCATAATATTCTTTGACACACTTAAAATGAAATGATTACATATTTCTTTTCATTAAAAATGAACAAGTTATGTTTTTTTAAGTTGTAGGCTGAGAAAAGTAAAGTGTGACACTGACAAATGACATCAGCTGTGCATTTTAGTTAGACAGTCGTATATACTGTAGTATCAGCCTATTCTGTGGTGCATTATATGAAATGTTGTAGGTTGATATCAGAATTCACAAATAACGTTATAATACTGTATGTTTCACGAGTAAAAACAAATTGTTGACAAAAATGTAAAAATCCAGATGTGGAGCTTATCTAGTCTTACAAATGTGTGGATTTGACCCATCATTGTCAGTAGGCTCGGTTATGAGCCATGGACCAGATGATTCCTGGCTAGCCCTGAATCTCATGACAGAGATTTTAACTAAACCTAAAATATTGAAAATGAGTGAAAAAGTAGTCAAAGTCCACAATAAACAATGCAAGTCCTCCAAAAAGCATGAACATATATTAATGAAGACCAGTGTGTAAGATTTCAAGAACGTCTGAGTCCTTTAAAGCCAACTGTCCGTCCGTCCATGCATCCGTCCAGTGCAAAACACTGCTGCTCCACTTTTAAGTTGGCCTTTGTCTTCCTGTTTGTAACGAGACTGATTTTAGGATTTTATTGTCAGTTTAATGGTCTGCCCCCATCTTAGCTTAAGGATCTTTCAAAGCACAGTTTTTCACCTAGAACGTTGACGTTGAACAACCAGAGTCTTTCAGAAGTTGCACGATCCAAACTTGAGCGTAGAGGTGAACTTTTGCAGTTGCTGTTCCTGTTTAACAACAATTTGCCTCTCCATTGAAGATCTACACCGACCTTTGAAAACTTGAACCTGCTGTTAAAGACTGACCTATGCCTGCCGGCAATCGACTCCGCAACTTTATGGACTTTTATCCTGCTTTAGTTTAGATTTGATTTTTATTCGTTTTCGCAAATTCATGACTTTGTTTTCTTGTTTGTGAGTTTTTAGTATTATTTCACTGTTCTTTTCCATTGACATCTTTGCTACACAGCACTTTGGTGTCACTTATGTGGTTTGAAAACAGCTCCATAAATAAATTGCCATTGACAAAGCTTTGTATAATTCAACAAACATCCTGATTCCATTCAACTAATATTTCGGCACCAGTGACAGAGAGGCTGGATCTAGGTGTTCAGTAATTGGATCAAAAGCACTAAAATGTGTGCACACCTTGCTGTTGTTCCACTCTTTGATTTGACCCCAGTTAGCAGTTGAGACCAGCACACATTGTACAGACCATATATTAAAGCACTTATGTATATTTTTCCATTTCCTCTGTTCACACTGAGCTGCTGAGGTACTCACAAACCACGAGCTAGTCTTTTCCAATAAACAAATCAACTTTCTCTTCACAAAACACACCTCTTTGTGTTCCTTTCATACACTACTGCCAGTTTGAAGATTTGCATGTGCACTGTTCACTACCAGAACTGTGCTTTTTATTTTCAATTCAGTTTATTTATATAATGTCAAGTCACAACAGAAATCATCTCAGGGCACTGAACAGAAATATTCATATATAAATAAATAAAAATAAGCTAACAGTATTTATCTGAAGAGCAGACTGCTTTGAATTTAACTCCATCGCAGAACTCTCATATTGAATATATATATATATAT
>NC_056498.1:67385347-67392576 GCF_014905685.2 Nematolebias whitei | reverse complement strand
AAAGTTTGTGAACTCTTTATAATTTTCTATATTTCTGCATAAATATGACCTAAAATATCATCAGATCTTTACACGTCCTAAAAGTAGATGAAGAGAATCCAGTTAAACTCGTGAGACAAAAATATTGTATTTGGTCTTTTTTTTTCTATTGATGAAAATGATCCAGTATTACATATTTGTGAGTAGAAAAAGTATGTGAACCTTTGCTTTCAGTATCTGTTGTAAAATTTATTACACAGTTAAGAGAAAATGTCAAGCTATAAAAAGCAGGTACTATAAAGCAAGGTAGCTATTAAAACAGATACATGTCATTGAATTGGCTTCAACCACTTTTAGTTTGGATGCAAAAGCACCAAATGAGATGAATTCAGTCAATTTCAGAGCTTCTTGTTGCAAGTTCCAAGTGAACCCACGTTCAGATTATTTGTATGTGAAACCCTCATATTTGGCTAAATAAACCTGATTTATGATTTTGATTTAATCATGAATAGCAGAAGTTTCAACCAGTGTTACATGACATGAAGTTAAGTTAGTAAAACAATGTGAAGATGGGCAAACTAGGATGACAGGCTGAATTAAATATTTATGTCTGAGCTTGTCATAAGTTATCATAATTCAACTTTCAGTTAAATATTTGGTGCACAAATTCAACAACTAATGTTTATTTTGCAGATTTACTCTAAAATTGTAAAATAAACAATATATTTTTGTTATGACAAGACCTACGTCATTAAAGTTTTACGTTCAATCTCAAAAACACAAAACCACTTTCATTTGTGGTTTGATTCAAACTTCACAGCATCTGGATGAAAGTGAGGCACTGAAACTACTGATAAAGCACGGCAAAAAACAAACAAACATTAATTTATTTAAAATGCATCTTTGTATTAAGCTAGCTAATGTTGGAAACTGATGCAATGTTATATATATATATATATATATATATATATATATATATATATATATATATATTTATATATATATATATATATATATATTGGTCAAGTATACTCTTTATTTGAAGGCAGATCAAACAAATTTTAATGGTAAACGGACTGCACTTATATAGCGCTTTTCTATCTTATCCAGATACTCAAAGCTCTTTACTCTACAATCTGTGTCCTCATTTACCCATTCATACAGCACTCTACTAGTTTTATACAAAGCTAATTGAACAAATCATTCTAAAGAGACTAATCAGAGCTTTATCACATTCATACACCGATGGGACACACATCAGAGGCTATGAGGGGTTCAGTGTCTTGCCCAGGGACACTTCAGCATGTGACTGCTGGTGGATTTGAACCCCCAACTCTTGCATTGGAGGACGACTGCTCTAACCACTCATGCTCTCTGGTCTCCATGCATATAACCAAGTATGAATAAATAAATTTTTTGAGTCAACCAGATGTTTTTTTTATTTTTTCCATTCTTGCCAACATGGAAATAACAAACTTTTCTGAAAATGTATTTAAGCATATTCTGATGCATGCTCAATAATCCAGGTAGAAAAATCTAATAAAGTTAAGTCAGGTCCTCTGGATGGTCAGTTTGAAGAGCTGCAATAAACTCAGTCTTATAAATATCCCCTTTAGCTATCAAATAGCCCCTAATAGCTATTTATCCACTATAAGAATGGATTATTTATAAGAATGAGTTTATTGCAGCTCCTCAGACTGACAAAGACTTTTGGATTAAAGATGAAACGTTTCAGCAAGTTTTTTTATTTTATTTTTTTAATCCATCCATAGGACCTGACCCCCAAACCCTGATGGACAAACTATCCACACTAGGACTAAGCCCCTCCATTTGCAACTGGGTACTAGACTTCTTAACAAACAGACCACAGTTAGTGAGGATCCACAACCTCTCCTCCTCCACCATAACCCTCAGCACTGGCTCTCCTCAGGGATGTGTGTTGAGCCCCCTCCTGTTTACTCTGCTCACGTATGATTGTGCAGCTACCCATCCAGGCTGTCACATTGCAAAGTTTGCAGATGACACAGCAGTGGTGGGATGCATCACAAACAATGATGAGTCCAGCTACAGGCAAGAGGTGGAACACCTGGAGAGCTGGTGCAGAGAGAATAACCTTCACATCAATGTGAAGAAAACAAAGGAGATGATTGTGGACTTCAGAAGGAACAAAAACATCTACACCCCCCTGAACATAAGAGGATCTGCGGTGGAAGTGATCTCCAGCTACAAGTACTTGGGTGTACACATGAATGACAACTTCAGCTGGAGCAACAACACCACCAGCCTGATCAAGAAAGCTCATCAGAGACTCTACTTCCTCAGACGGCTGAGGCGAGCTGGTCTGGGAAGCTCAGTCCTCACCTCCTTCTACAGGTGTGCAGTGGAGAGCATCCTGTGCTCGAGCATCAATGTGTGGCATGGAGGCTGCACAGCTGCAGAAAGAAAAGCTTTGCAGAGAGTGGTGAAGGCTGCACAGAAATCTGTCGGAATCAGCCTCCCCACCATCACAGACATCTACACCTCCAGATGCAGGAAGAGGGCCACCTGCATCATGAAGGACCCCACCCACCCAGCACACACACTTTTTGCCCCACTCCCCTCAGGAAGGAGGTTAAGGAGCATTAAGTGTAGAACCACTAGACTGAGGAACAGCTTCTACCCTGAGGCTGTTAGACTCATGAATCTCTAACTAGAATAATCACTGTGAAAAACCATATCATGTTGCTGCTGATCTGTTTCATGTTGCTGCTGATCTGTTTCAATGTTGATGTGTTCATGCGTGCACATCTGCTCACAGACTCATGTTCATGTTTGTGCTGATGTTCAATGTTTTTATGTTATGAGTGCTTAGTGTATATTTAGTTGATGTTTTTCTTAGTTCATATCTTAGATGTTATTACTGTTTTTCTTATACATTTTATTGTTGGATGTAACTGGGACCCTGTGTACATAATTTCGCTCCACCACATGTACCACATGAGGTGCGAATGACAATAAAGAAACTCTGACTCTGACTTAACTTTGTTAGAATTAATTCGAACATAGTTTCACGCAGATGACCTATGATCATCTATTTGTTTGTCCTTTATCATAAAACTGTTAGCTTGGCACGACAATGTAATTTACAATTCTTTATGCCCCCCTTTTTATAATGGTGCCTACTGTCGTGAGTAATCTGTAATTACCCTTAAATGCCTCAGGGGCAGTTAAACTGATGCCATAAAACTGGGTTTCATTGTTCCACTGGCTTCAGTAGTGATTCACTTGTTGAAGCAAATATAGTGAAGGGAGTTGGGGAAACTACAGATGTTATAATTGTAAAACGGAAAACTTTTTAATGCACTCCAACAAAACCAATTGTGCAAAACCCACACCATATGCTACCCCCAGTGTGATAGCATATCAAAGACCATAATTTTAATCCTACTAAGCTTCGACAAGTGTTTCAGTTGGTACAATTCACATATTGTAAAGTAATAAAATAGGAATTCTAAAACGAACTTCTTATTGAATGTAGATAAATTGATAGCTTGAAATGTTTACACTAAATACTATCATAAATAAAGACCAGCACTTCTTTAAGGAATGCATTTTACATGACACATTTTTATCCCAGAGTTGAAACTATGATTATGTGATAAGAAATCCCAAATAACAATTTTAACTTTTACAACCACCTAGGGACAATTTAGAGCTAGCAATAAAGCCACTGTGCATGGTTTTATTCTGTGGGAGAAAACACATACGTGTGCAGGAGGAGAACATGCAAAATTCCTTCAGAAAGGCCCCAAGCTGGGAGGCAAACCTGCGACACACCCAGCACGCTCACTTTTTGCCCCGCTCCCCTCAGGCAGGAGGTTGAGGAGCAAAGTGTAGTGTGGAGCAAGTGCAGAACCATTAGACTGAGGAACAGCTTCTACCCTGAGGCTGTTAAACTCATGAATCTCTAACCAGAATAATCACTGTGACTACATAACTACAGTAATGTCACTTGATAGTTGATATGTGCTGCTGATTATTCATGTTGCTGATTATTCATGCTGCTGATTTATTCATGTTGCTGTGTTCATTCGTACTCATCTGCTCACACAGACTCATGTTTGTTTGGCTTGTTGTCCGGACTACTAGTGCTTAGTGTGCTTTTAGTTTAACATTTTTCTTAGTTCATATCTTAGATCTTGTTAGTGTTTTTCTTTACAATTGATACTTTAGTTGAATGTAACTGGAACCCTGCGTACACTATTATTTCACCACATGTACCACATGTGGTGCATATGACAAATAGAGAAACTTTGACTTTTGACTTTGACCTTCTTCAGAGGTGACAGCTCTAGATGTGACACTGTTCCCATTTTATTATGAAATCCACTCCTAATTCCAACTTTAAAAATCCTATTCGACTTTGTACCTCATAATTAAGACTTTAAAACTCATATGTATCATGTCTCTTAATTATGACTTCAGAATCCATATTTGCAAATCTGCATCTTATATAGTTATGACTTTGAAAGTCACATCATTTGTCATTTTTTTGTCTGTTTAGACAAAAAAAAAAAAAAAAAAAAGCTTCAGATCCTAAAACTTTAATGCCTGGTTGGATAAAGAAGTTTTAATCAAACTTCCTAAACCAAGTCAGCCATGCAAACAATAGATTGATTTGTGGTTTTTATACAGTTGATTTATGTGTTTTACAAACATTTTAACTGCAAAAGACCTCGGGAAATTTTTTGTTCTTTTGGTGTTTGAACTTTTTAAAATTTTATTTTCAAAATCCACACTAACTTTCAGAATGAGTGTTTTCAGAGTGTTTATTTTCTTATTATGTGCCTCCATCATCACTGCCACCATCACACTGAACATGAACTCTATGAAGTTCAACAATGAAGACAGATGCAGCAGCTTTTTAGAGATGTTCAGACACATTTTCCCACACTTGTAGAAATTGGGTAGTATTGATTGCATGTAAATGACATTGATTGTCTCACTCCCATCAGTCTTTATTGAGCTGTGTGTAATGTGTGCGTCCTCCTTCCCTGCAGCTGTTCTGTGGATCAGATCCTCTCAGCCTCCAGGGAGTCAATGATGGAACATGAAGCTCTAAAGTCCCACACAGACCTCGGCTTCTCTCGGGCTTCAGCATCACCGAGGCAGAGCAGGCTGTAAAATATAAGCTCTGTGTGAATACAGAAGCAAGATTCATTATATTAAATATCATAAACAGAACTCTAAAGACTAAAATGAACAGAAATTAGTGAGGAGCTCTGTGTCCCTTGCTCAGACGTGGGTTATCAGCGCCCCACCCAGGAGCCATATCTGGGGGAGGGGCTCATTGGTGAGTGCCTGGTTATCGAGTCTCTACCCATAGGGCTCGGTTGGGCTCAGCCCAAACGAGCAACATAGGTTTGTCTTGCTGTGGGCCCACCACCTGCAGGAGGGGTCATAGGAGTCAGGTGCATGGCACCATGGGCAGTGGCCCAAGGCAGGGGACTTGGTGCTCTGACCCTGGCTTACCAAACCTGGATTTTGGGACATGGAACGTGACCTCTCTTGTGGGGAAGTAGCCTGAGCTTGTGCGTGAGGTTCAGAGGTACCGGCTAGATATAGTTGGGTTCACCTCGACATACAGCATGGACTCTGGAACCAATCTCCTTTAGAGGAGCTGGACCTTATTCCACTTTGGAGTTGCCCATGATGAGAGGTGCCAAGCTAGCGTAGGTCTACTTTTAAACCCCCAACTTGGTGCCTGTGTGTTGGAGTTTTCCCTGGTAGATGAGAGGGTGGCTTCCATGTGCTTTTTGGTGGTGGGTGGGTGGGGTGGGGGCTCTGATAGTTGTTTGTGCCTACGCGCCATACGGCAGTTCAGAGTATCCGGCCTGCTTGGAGTTCTTGGCGGGGGTTCTGGAAAGTGCACCAGCTGGGGGCTCCTTCATTTTGCTCATTTTGGATTTCTGTGTTAAAGGAGGCCTGGAGTACTGGAGGACCAAGCTGTCTGCAACCTTGGCTGTTGCTGAGGCAAATCTCGGATGTGGAAGGAGTTCAGTGAGACCTCTCGGTCGGCTTTCAGGAGATTCTGGAAAACCATTGAGTTACTGAGGAGGGGAAAGCAACTCTTTATTAACATTGTGTTCAGCAAAGGTGGGGTGCTGTTGAGCTCAACCAGTGAAGTCATCGGGAGGTGGAAGGAATATTTCATGGACCTTTTCAATCCCACCAGCATGTCTTCCATGGAGGTAGCTGAGTTGGGGGGCTTCAGGGTTGGTCTGCCTACAACCGTGGCTGAGGTCACCGAAGTAGTTAAAAAGCTCCGTGGCGACAGGGCTCTGGGGGTGTATGAGATTCACCCTGATTTCCTTAAGGCTCTGGATGTTGTGGGGTTGTCTTGGTTGACACGCCTTTACAACATAGCATGGACATCAGGGACAGTGCCACTGGATTGGCAGACTGGGGTGGTGGTTCCCCTCTTCAAAAAGGGGGGCCGGAGGGTATACTCCATTTATAGGAGCATCACTCCCCTTAGCCTCCTTGGTAAGGTCTATTCAGGGGTACTGGAGAAGTGAGTCCAACCGGTGAAGACCTAGGGCACGCTGGAGAGACTACTTCTCCCAGTTAGCCTGGGAACGAGATGTCTGGGCCTGTTTTCTTTATAATTAATACTTCTGTACTTACTACTTAATGCTTGAATGTGTTTTGCTTTGATACTGTTTAATAAATTCTACAACATGTTTTTAATTCAAAGCTAACTGTTGTACAAAGTTTGTTGTACATTTATTCAAATACAAGCATCAGAGAAAATTTGAAATGTTCAATATGCTTAAAACTGGAGGAGTGGTGGCGCAGAGGTTAGAGAAGGTGGGCCTGTGTTCGGAAGATCGCCGGTTCAAGCCCCGGTACCAACAACATCAAAAATGTGGGCGGGGTAGATGAAGTACCCACACCTGCCCCCACCCTCATTCGCCCCACTCTGGGCCCATGAGCAAGGCCCTTAACCCCCACCATCTGCTCCCTAAACAGATCTCTCTTGAAAATGAGTTCTTGTGGCTCAATGAGACTACCTGGATAAATAAAGGGTAAATGAAAATGTAAATGGAAAAAAAAAATCAAAATAAATTAACAATTACAGTGTACTAACGGTGTACTTTGGTTTCTAAGCCCAGTATACCCACTACAAAAATGTAGACACGGGGTTAGGGGCAATTGAGGATGGGTTATGTTTAGGGGTATGTACTGGTAATGGTTATGTTTAGGGGTAT
>NC_056498.1:67379976-67385337 GCF_014905685.2 Nematolebias whitei | reverse complement strand
ATGTACTGGTAATGGTTATGTTTAGGGGTATGTACTGGTAATGGTTAGGTTTAGGGGTATGTACTGGTAATGGTTAGGTTTAGGATAAGGGTCAGGATTAGGCTATAGAAATGATTTAAAAAATGAATGGAAGTCAATGCAAAGTCCTTGTATAGACAGAAAGAAACGTGTGTGTGTGTGCGTGTGTGTGTGTGTGTGGAGGGGTGTCCTTTTACAGAGTACAAAAATAAAATAAAAAAGTTCAAGACAGAAAGAACTGGACTTTATTTCTAACAGGAGAGGTTTCTCTTCTCATCCCATGAGCTCGGATGAGAAGAGAAACCTCTCCTTCTTCTTTTGTCTTGAACTTTTTTGAATTTACTATGTCAAGAACAAAAAAAAAAAGTTAAATCATTTCATCTGGACCAATTTACCATGTCCTGACCTGGATGATTGAATCTTCACCAGTTCGAGTAATCGCGCGGGGCCTGTTCGACCACCAGGGGGCGATAACGCTCCGTTATTTGAGCTTGCAAGCTCCGCCCATGAGGAGCTGGGTCATGTGACCAAGAGCCTTTTCTCTTACTGCACAAACAGCTGGTTCTTAGTTGAGAGGGAGAAGAGAAAGAGAGCGGACGGAGAGCAGGCTGGAGTTTGTTTACCTGTTTTCCACTCGGACGAGGCGGAGTAACAACAACTGCATCATTTTCGAGACGTTATTATTCGACTACGCTGGAATTATTATATTACTTCTTTTTTTTTTTAATCTGTCGATTTATTTTTTTTCTGCTTTGGTCACTTTGGACTTGTGGATCACGCTCGGATCTTCCATTTAATTTAAAAAAATTTTTTTAATGTGAAAGTCTTGTCTGACTGAACTAGATTCGGAGTTCGCGGGATGTCGGGTCACTGCCATGTGTAGTCCATCCAGGTGAGTTTTCGGACTCAGCGGAAAATATGTTCTGCTGTTTTCTGACCTGACGTTTTGATGCACGTTTTCCAGCAGACACTTATTTACTGACGCTAAAAGCTCATGGACTGCAGCGGCCTTTGTCTCCAGCGATGCGTAAAATGCATTTTATTCGCCGAACAGAGTCCAAAAGCGTGGCACATTGCGCAGTGCGTGTTTAGTTTTTCCACAACACACCAGCTGACAGTTCCTAAACTCTCTGCACTTCTAATTTGCCTAATCACAATGATCTCACCGAGTTTTATGAGTCAGCTCAAGAACTGTCACGAGGCTTAACCATTTCCTTTACTGGCATTAATACAACAATAGATGTAAGTTTTGCCTCTTTAAACAGTACATGTTTGTGCGTAAGTGCGCACTCTCCAGTGGGAGGTGCACACGCACTTGATTTTGCAAAAAGGGAAAAAATGCCAGCAGAATGCACAATCCAGTTTGTGCAACTTCCGTATTATCCTGCACGCTTTGATATGCTCGTGTTACTGGCAAAGCTCTTGTCCTCCTCCTGACGTTCTCACCCGCGCCGAAATATTCATATTTGCGTGACTGGACCAGTGCGTCCAGTTTGAGCGTGTTTCCTTGGTGAGCAACCCGTGCGTCAAAACATGACATCCATCCAGGTCAGAGAGCGCTTGAAGAGCTGCAACTTTAAAGTTTGAAAATGTTTTGACAGGGACATGGATGTTTGCAGCTGTGCACATGTGTACTCATAGAGCGCCTGCAGAACTGTTTTCAAAAAGTTTAAGGTTATTTTTGTCAAGTAAAAACTTTTTTTTTTTTTTATTAAAGTACATGCTTAGCGGCTTAATTTCACTTCATTCAACAGAAAGTTCCCTGGTAGAAATAATATATAAAGATTTAAATATCCATCCATCCATATCTTTTATGGGGATTACCGGTGCCCATGTCCAGCATTCACTGTGAGGGGCGGGGGACACCCTGGACAAGTCTCCAGTCCATCACAGGGACACATAGAGACAAACGAGACAAACAACCATTCACTCTCTCACTCACACCTAGAGACAGTTTAGAGTTACAAATCAGCCTAACATGCATGTTTTTGGTCTGTGGGAGGAAACCGGAGTACGGAGAGAACATGCAAACTCCACCCAGATTTCAATAATTTGCTATTTCTCCCAGGCCGGTCTGTGATGCAGTTGAAGTTCTCACTAAAATGAAAACCGCTCCCTTCGTGTGGGATTTGTATTTTCTCCTTCATAATAAAATGAAGACTCGTCATAATCAGCAGATTCTGAGAAACGGTGAAGGAGGCCAGTCTGGACAGGAGGCCCTGCACCCAACTCCGTGCGCGTTTCATGGAGTCGGCTGCCACTTGAGCTCAAGTAACTCAGAACATGAACAACACAGTACTTGTATAAATCCCTCAGATAGTCAGGTGTAATAATGCCGTAGGTGCACTTGTAATGTTTAGGTGTCAACGCTGCGCAGTTCCTAGTGCGGCTGTAATCTGTTTGGGCCGACCGCCCCTGACGGTGCCGCTTTGCTCATCCAACAGACCACCAGATCTGCGCGATGGTTCAACCCAAGTAAACCCAACAGAAGGCAGCGAAGGAGATCCACCATCCGTCGGCGCCTCTCGAGGCTCGGCACAAGCAGCGCGCTCCATCCACTGCAGAGAGCCGAGCGCCGCCGGAGGAGAGCCGGAGTCCCCGCCCTGCGCCTCCAGAACCCCCGCCGGCTTGGACGTGTTTCGAACCAGGACGATATTTCGATTCCCTCGGCGCTCGTCCAGCGGATATTTCTCCTTAGAGGGCGACGTGCTGCCGAGCCCTCCGCCCTCCCCGAACCCTGCGACGGCTGACAAGTCCACGCAGACTGCCAGCCCCACCGGCCAGGTGATGGACCACGCCCTGCAGAGAATGTCTGTGGAGCAGGGAGGAGGAGCCGGGACGCCCCGGGCGCACGGTGAGCACAGCCACTCACAACACATCTGCGGGAGCTTTCAGTGCACGGATCCTCATAAAGGAAAAAAAAACAACTAAGAAATAACGTTACTTTCATAAAACGTACACATTCTGCATAGGAGTGATCAAATAAAACATCTGGCCTGGATTGCTTCAGTCATCCCCAGTAAATTCTGATTTTCATTATTTCTGAGGCTGTGTTAGTTTTGTGTAAAGAGTTTAAAATCATTGTTTCCCCTCCTGCATGACTCGTGCACTGCAGGCTGTTTTCACTGGCTGCTGCTTCTGTTTAGGAGGGAAACCCAAACCCATTGAGCTCACTGGTTTCTCACGAGAGATTCAAGAATTTTAACAATGATAGTAAAAAGTGGAATGAAAACAAACCGCTTCTCGTTCTTTTAGATGCTTTTCTTTCGTATCAGTAAAGCAGACTCGTGCTGTCTTCACATTATTCTGTTCGTCTTCCCACATTGGGCCTTTAAGAGTAATCCATCATGTTTACTGGTAATGATCACTGTTTAGGGCTGCCAAAACTCCGGTGATTCCCATGTTTTCATTCCACTGCAAACTGTTGCGTAATAGTGACAGTCTTTAGTAAAATATTACCAAACCTGTGTAAACTCTCAAGCCTGGTGGAAAATGAAACTTTTGCACAAAATGTTAACAAATGAAGACATTTATTGTGCTTCTAATATTATTTACTATGAGATCTGGAGTAGTTTGTGTATTTCTTGGAGTTTGTTTGAACAAAGCAAACATTGCTTAATGTTTGGAAACAGAGAGAGGACCCTCAACTCGCCACAAACTACACCGAAACGTGTGTGTGTGTGTGTGTGTGTGTGTGGGGGGGGGGGGGGGGGTATAACACACGAGGTTTCTTTACTGATACAACTAGGGATGCACAGATCCACATTTTCTGAAACACTTCCAATCCCGATACCTAAATCTGGACATCGGCCAATCCCGTTCCGATATCATCATCATCATCATCATTGATTTTATATGAGGCTGTAATAATCTCCTCTCAAGTACAATTTGTACAAATATATGCATGCATGTCCAAAAAGGCAAATTGAGGTAAGTTTTAATAATGTTGGACAAGTTTTAAAGTTAGAATTAAATCCTGCTAACTCAAAACGCGTTTTTTTTTTTATTCCTTACTTTAAAGTGGATATTAAAGTGATTAAAAGGCTTTAAACATCTGCTGCTAGTGGTGTAACGGTACACGTGGGTGTATTGAACCGTTTTAGTACGGCACGTTCGGTTCGGTCCATGTGCGCACCGTTTCGGTTATTTTTTCACTCATTAAATTTTATTAACAAGCGATTATGCGCCGCGGAACTAAAGTTCCGATGCGTGTTTCAGCACGGCGCTATTATCTTGCAGCACACGTAGCATTAGCAGCCTAGCATGTCGTTGTGGTCTCCTGTTTGGGAACATTATGGCTTTCTTGTTAAAAGACAAGTGGACAAATCCAAAGCCGTGTGTCGACGTTGTTTCACGGAGATTGAATCTGCAGCAGCAACACGTCTAACTTGTTAACGCGCTTGAAACAACATCATCCGAATGTTAACGTCTCTTCTAGCAGTTTGGTGCAAAGACCGATAACAGCAGCATTTAAACAATCTTTATCAGGCAATTCAGATCGGTGCAGAGCAATAACACAAGCTGTAGGAGTTTTTAAAGCTCTGGATGTACGTCCAAATGTTGTTGATGCGCCGGTTTTAAGCATGAAGTTCTTGAGCCCCGCTACGACGTCCCATCGCGTCAACACTTCAGCCAAAAAGTTGTAGCAGCACTTTATGAAAAGGCTAAAACTGATCGTCAACAAGCCCGACCCCAGATTTAATGCTCTGCCACATCAATGATGAGCGAGAGGATATTCAACCACCTCATATGATGATCGTGCAAGAAAAGGTATTGTTATTGTATTATTATGATCTAATTAACTTTTAAGTTTAAAATGATCATCTTATTAACTCAATTGTTTTTATCTCGTGTTATTTGCAGTCTGAGGATGATATTAGTGGAGTCCTCTTCATCCACCAGATCACCTCCAGCTAAGAAGTCTGTAATGACTGAACTTGTTTACTTGGCATATTTTCAAAATAAACATTTTGTAGGTCTTTATTTTGGCTTTTTTGTACCGAAAATTAACCGAACCGAGCCCTCCTTGACACCGAACCGAACCGAAATGTGATTTTAGCGTACCGTTACACCCCTATTCATGGCATAAACCAACACAGACATATTCCTGTTTTTAGTATTTTACATGGCTTTATAATGTAGCTGTTTTTGTTTCATTGTTTTAATATAACTTTCTTGTATTTTTCAATTCATATGCTTTTTTATGATCGTCTACTGTTGTCCTGGAGGGTCAACGTAAACTATATCTTGGCTGCAAGTATTCAATCAAACCGCAAAATCTTTTGTTTTCTACAAGTGACAGTGGTTGGTCATTAATTACAATGAAGTTTAGCAACTTCTCGG
>NC_056498.1:67374142-67379576 GCF_014905685.2 Nematolebias whitei | reverse complement strand
TTGTAATTTTCAATTCATATGTTTTTTTAATGATCCTTTGTTTTCTACAACTGATTGTGGTTGGTCTTTAATTATGATTAAGTTTAGCAACTTCTCGGTAAACATTCGAGCTCCGTTGCTTCAGCGGTGCGTTCTTCTCGTTCAGTCCAAAGCAGGCAGTCTGATTTAGGTTAGCCGCGCTCAGTCTGCCCCTCCTCTGAGACTGGCAGACTGAGCAGGGCAGATTGAGCACAGTTGACTGAAATCAGACCGCCTTCTCCGGACTGAACGAGAAGAACACACCGCTGAAGCAACGGAGCTCGAACGTCCAACGTAAAACTAACTTTACCGTGGTTTAATGTGGTGCTATGTTTGATTATGTTCGTTGTATTGTACGTCGCGACCGAGCTTCCCCCTCTCGGTACAGCAGCTCTGCAGACATTGCATGCTGCGGTCTTTCTTTGTGGTGTTTCTAGTGTAAAATACTTCCACACAGCGGACATGTTTCGATTAAAACTTAGTTAGCTGTTAGCCACAGTGCTAACTCAGTCCTCACGTTGTAGCTGGCTGCAAACTATGAAATGGATTTCCTGAATGTGAGGCGGGTCGTATTACTCTGAGTTCATGAGACACGCCTCCGTTCAGGAAATCCATTCCATAGTTTGAAGCCAATGTGCAGAGCAGCCGGCAGGGAATCACATGTGGAGACGTTTCAACAGACATAGATATGCATCATGGATCGTAAATCTCTGCAGGTTGGATTAGAAAAATCCGATGCGCAAATTATGCTGGTTTTGGACGCCGATACTGGCTCGGATCGGCTCCATTCCTAGATACAATGCAAGTTAGGTGTCAGATTCATAACACGTTCTAGTGAGCCTTCATGTTGGTGAACAAAAATAAAAGTGACAGTTCAGTCAATTTAAAATGGGGTTCTGTGCTAATCAATATCTGACCTGTTGTAGATAGAAGGGCTAAGACCAAGTGATTTGCTGTCATCTTAAAACCATTTCATTTCACAGTTTCAAATGGAGTTTTGCATATTTGAAACTGTTGTAAGACCCCCCCCCCCCCCCCACACACACACACACACACACTCACATTTAAATTACTGGCAGTTACGGTATACTGTACTGTAATGTTTCTGGAAGTGATGCACCTGACCTGCCTTGCACCTGACCTGCCTTGTTGCTCAATGAAAAGTAAAGAGACATGTCCAGGAAGCAGACTGTTCAGATGCTGTCTTTACGTCATGGTTGTGCAACATGAGTTGGTGAGATTAGAGCCGGTTATTTTTTTTTTACAATACAGATGTATAGTATAAATATTTTCATGTAGGATTTTTGACTCAAACCAAATGGTCTCTTAGCAATTACAGGCTGCGTTGAAACATTTAGTTTTAAAAATGAAAGAAACCAGTTTAACTGGACAAGAGTTTCAGATTTAATCTGCTCAGCTGCTGTTGAAGATATATGTATTAAAAAAAGTCTTCTGACATGTACCATGACGTTTAAGCAATTTAAGTCCACTTTTGTATTACCTTTTGTCAAACATGTTTAAAACATTCAGGACATGATGTCGAAATGCTGTTAAGGAAACCACAAAGATGCTGTGTGGACTTTACCCAGACAGACACAAAACCAGGACCAATTCAAAGTCTGTTGTCTGATTGAGATCATTTTGTGACAAAGCTGTCCCCAGAGGCTGAGGATGTGATTTTATTGCTGAACATTGTTGCCACAACATGTCACAGGACAGAACGGTCATTGTATCATGTTCCGAGTGACAACATGTGGTGAGAGATCACTTCCTAGACTTTATGCAAATAAACACCTATGCAACGTGCCATCAGCTGTTAGTGGGCAGCAATCATTGCTTCACTAATGAGTCTATACAATGTTTTCTACATAGGCCTAAAATATATTTACTGATCTTAATACTAATATAGACAATACCACGTTTAAAATTTACCTGAGTCACTGTTATAGCTGCATGACAGTTTTACAGTAAGCTGTATTCTAACAAATGTGATAAGAGGGAGTTGTAAAAGGAACCAGACACGTCAACCTGTCCATATAGGTTGTAGAAAATGGATGATTAGTATTTTTTCTGGTGATCTCTTTAACAAACTGACCAATTTTACACATTGAGAATGAGGATTCAGAGCCTAAATGTAGTCCTCTCAGCTCATTGAGCCACCAAAGTGTTAAGTGTTTTATCAGCGCTTACAATTTCAGTCCTGTTTTTATATCTGCTGTTTGGCTCAGTTCAAAACCAAAGGAAAACACGCCTGTCACCTCCAGCAATAAAAGCCTAAAATAGTTCTCCAGTGAGCTTTTTTTACTTTCACGCAATCTACAAAAAAGAGGACCAAAGCATTTAACTGTTATGCCATCAGCTAAAGTTGTTCATCTTGTTGCTTGGTAGCAAACAAAACTGAGCCTGAAGGCTCCAAAACTACAAAAACAAACTGTGATAGAAAGCAAGTGACAGCTGTTGATGCTGCTAAAGTGTAGGTTTTTATTCACCTTGTCTAAACATGCAATAAAATATTATTTTAACTGTGTACCGTATTTTCCTGGCTTTACGTCACTCCGGAGTAATAGGTCGCATCACTCAAAAAATGCCTCATGAAGAGGAAAAAAAACAATATACAGTATACAGCTGATGAAGCCTTCCGGATGGAAGGTGAAACATTTTAGCAAAAAAAGAAACTGTCCAGATAACCTGACTGAAAATTGTTGGGATATACAGTATAAGTCGCATTTATTTAGAAATGTATTTCACAAAGTGCAAGAACAGACATGTAATCTGAAATAACAATAACACACAGGGGCTGACTGACCGTCGGGATCGCCAGGACATTTCCTGTTGGCGTGGCGCTCAGTGGTCACTGAGGGACTGGACTAAAGGCTCGGCTCGGGTCGCTCTTTATTATTTTAAATAAAGAAGCTGCTCTTGCCCAGTCTGTCTCATGTTTCACTGAAACTCCAGCAGCTATGGGGGAAAGACAGACCCCCCTCGCCCCCTCCTTTCCTTTTCTGAGTCTGTGTCTGAGACACAGGTGTTGCGCGCCCGCCCCGTATACTCCCGTGTCCTGTCAGCCGTGCAGAAACTGCGCACTGTCTGCAGAGTGTTGAGACTTCATGCTCGAGCATCCAACCTGAGCGGCTGCAGAGCAGCTCCACAGACAAGGGGCGTTTACCTTCGAGACAAATTGAAGTTGCGGATTAGTCATTTGCTGACACACCTACTGGATTGATTGACAAGTCGGGTAAAAAAAAAACACCAGCAGCAGCGGTGTTCTGTGTTCATATGTTGTTAATAAAAAGTTATAAAAAAAAAAAAAAACAGGGAGCACTGGCCCTGCAGCCCACACATCAGAGCAGCCCACCAGGAAATCTCCAGACCCTCCCGCAGCCAAGCTGGACCTGATTTTAATTTGCTCGTGACAAATTCCTTCATTTCTCACCATTTCAGTCATGGCATCAATGGAGGAGGAAGCAATTGCTTGCTTTTTGGCAAAAAACAATAACAAAAGAAAAGGCCAGACCAGGGATGAAGAAGGGGAATTTAATACATTGGTGCTGCATACAAAACAGTCCGTCACCGGGCAGTTTATTGTGCGACACCAAGTACACGTACGCGGTCGTAAAAATTGAGCTTTGCACGGACATGCCCTGCAGGCGTCTGCTTCGACTCTAATCCGGTACGCTAGGACTGACGTACGCGGGAGTATACTGGGGGTTTTACGCTCCCGACAGTTATACAGAACATACCTGGGATCCTGAACAGGCTTACCGTGATTTCTGGGCTATAAGCCATTAGTTTTTTCATAGGCTTTGTACCCCATGGCTTATACAATGCTGTGGCTAATTTATGGATTTTTATTTTTTGGTGGGCTACCAATCTTCCTGCCGCCAAAATATTTAAGCCCCCACTATACTACCGCGTACGTCCATACGCAGAGGTACGCACGTACGTACGCAGAGGTACGAGTATACCCCCCAGGGCATGTCCGTGCAAAGCTCAGTTTTTATGTCTGCGTACGCGGTGTCCCACAATAAACTGCCCAGTGACGGACTGTTTTGTATGCAACACCAATGTATTAAATTCCCCTTCTTCATTTCTGATCTGGCCTTTTCTTTAGTTTTTTTGCCAAGAGGCTGTGATCTCTTCCTCCTCTGTTGATGCCATGACTGAAATGGTGACAAATGAAGGAATTTGTCAGGAGCAAATTAAACTCAGGTCTAGCATGGCTGTGGGAGGGTCTGGAGATTTCCTGGTGGGCTGGTCTGATGTGTGGGCTGTAGAGCCAGCGCTCCCTGTTTTTTTTTTTTTAAGATCTTTTTATTAACAACATATAAACACAGAACACCGCTGTAGCTGAGGCTGCCAGCGCTCGCTTTTTTTTTCTTTTTTCCGACCTGTCAATCAATCCAGTAGGTGTGTCAGCAAATGACCAATCGGCAACCTCAATTTGTCCCGAAGGTAAACGCCCCTTGTCTGTGAAGCTGCTCTGCAGCTGCTCAGGGTGTACGCTGGAGTACGAAGTCTGAACCCTCTGCGTACAGTACACGCGTACGTACGCATGAACAGACGTACGCGGGAGTACACTGGGGGCTTTAGCCTCATCATCACACCCCGGTGCTCAGATAGCTGTCCAATACACATCTCTCCTGGGGCGTGGGTCCTCGTGATTCAATGAGACTACCTGTATAAATTAAGGTAAAAAAAAATCTGACTGATGAAATTACCAGTGGACCAATGAAACGAGGAGTGGAGGAGAGAACGGGGAGGAAGGACTTATGCCCCTCCCTGGGGGCAAAACAAAGTATTCACAGGCACTCGATATCAGTGTGAATCATGTATTAAAGTGACACTCGAAGCTCAGTGGGAGGCTTGGATGACTGGTGGCGAGAAATCGTTTTCCAAAATTGGTGGAATGCAAACAGCAACTTCTGCTCCAGTCTGCCAGTGGATGTTGACAGAGGAGCAGTTTTAAAAAAATCCTCTGCAGGAGGAAGATGAAGATAGTGATCTATGACTTCCTGGTAGGCTACTGTATTTTTTTAACCAGTCTTATTACAGGCACTGTTCAGAATAAAACAATTACTGTACGTATTTGTGTATGTTACTGGTACGTATTTAATCAAAGTATATAAAATCTTTTTGTGTAAATATCTCGTGGTACAACATGTACACCCACAGCTTATACATAAGTGTGGCCTATATATGTACCTTTTTTTTTTTTTTTTTGGAGTGGGTGCACCTTAGTTTTGGGTGCACTCAATAGTCCAGAAATTACTGTAATTAACATAACAAGCCAACGAGTCCGACAAGCAAGTTCCCATATTTTTTGGCCTATAATTCACACTTTTTGCATAATTTACATGCCCTGCAACTTGTAATAATAATAATAATAATAATAATAATAATAATAATAATAATAATA
>NC_056498.1:67336230-67374132 GCF_014905685.2 Nematolebias whitei | reverse complement strand
TAATAATAATAATAATAATAATAATAATAATAATAATAATAATAATAATAATAATAATAATAATAATAATAGTAATAATTACTAATAATACTTTATTTGTATAGCACCTTTCAAACAAATGTTACAAAGTGCTTCACATTAATCAATTAAAACATCATAAATTACATCAGAAACACAAAAGTATACCAAATCAATTAAATTAACAACATAAAAAAGAAAGAAATTCCACAAATTATGAGCCCTGACCATAAAAGCCCTCCCTCCTTCTGTCACCAGTCGAGCTCTGGGAGTGGAAAGTAACAACAGATTTAAGGATCTGAGATTGCAAGAAGGGATGTAGGGGGTAAGAAGCTCAATATAGGCCAAAGCAACATATTTATGGATTTTTTTCCCCCATATTTATAAACCATTTTTTGGCTGAGATATGACCGTTTTCATTCTCACTGAAATTTTATTTTGAGCAGTACCATTTTCAGCCACTTGATGGCAGCAGAGTAGTAATAGCAATATATATACAATATAAATACTAAAATTAACTACTACTTGTACTACTATTCCTACTTCGTGGTGTTTCACTTATCTCGGGGCTTCAGAGTACAGATCCACCGTGATAAACGAGGGACTACTGTAGTTGTCAAAAGCCTAGAGGGCCCTCTCATGGCTGCAAATGGTAATGTTTACTCTTTGGCTCATGTCAGTATGAATGAGTTCACATTTAACGTGTCAGTCAAAAATTGCATCATGAATGGGAAAATAAAAATGTATATAAGTCGCTTCCGTCTATACATCACAGGACTGGTCAAACTATGAAAAAAAAAGAGTGACTTATAGTCCGAAAACTACAGTAGTTATATTTGAATTTAATTGTCTGTGTTGAAATCGTGTTAGCCAAAACCGCTAATCTATTTGTGTTTTTATAGTCTTTGGACAATGTTGTTTAATCAAAGCAGTAATCCACAGTTTGAAATAAAACTTCCAGATGTACCAGCATCTTCTAATCGTTGTATGGAGTTGTTCTGCCTTGTAAGATAATAGAAGTGTTTGGCTTCCCTGATTGCCTTGTGTTCTCTTGTGCTCTCTTTCAGTGTAGCCAGACAGACGAGATAAGTATCGTAAGAGTGTATACGAGTCATTCATTAAGTCAAAATAGGTCTGAAGTTCTTTAGAAAGACACAGACGTTGCATCTCAGGAAATCTGCTTCATCTTTAAAGCCGTTGAGCAGATAACAGCAGACACGGGGGGCAACGTGCTCTTTCCCTGTTTGTGTTGTATGTGAAGTGAGCTCTTGGAGGAGGATCAGTTTATCTTCTTGTTGTTTATGTGCACTGTGACAGAACTTCCTCCTCCTGCAGCAAGAAGAAAACACACGTCAGTGTGTATAATTAAAGTAAAGTTAAATTCTGGTTTCCCCTAAACAAAATAAAACCTTATCACTGATAGCATAAAAGTAGATTATGTTGAGACGTTCATTGTTCAAATTTAAGACAAACACTCAAACTGTTCAGCTGCAACCACAGAGAATGTACAGTAATCTGTTTTATTTTCCGTCTTGAAGAATTGAACATCTTTTAATGGCTTTTCTCTTGAATTTTTCCACCTTGTGGCATCATCAAACAGAATATTAGTCAGCAGCTGTTTTCATATTGTCTGACTTAGAAAAAAATTGGTTTATAGATTAGAAATTTATGCACATGATTGTGTAACTATAGTTGCTTCTGACACGTACAACCACACAAATTATTCATATGAAATATGTGAAAAAGTACTGAACATCTTGTATTGACAGCAGCCCACACAGAGAGTTTAGAAATGGGTCATGGATTGTTTCAGTTTGACCATGTCATGTGAGCAGGCGTCTATCTGGTGGATGCGTTGCCATATTTGTCATTTCAATATTGGAGGATGTTAGCGATATTAAGTCTGGGTTATAGAAAGGTGCGAATGAGTCATAAGTGAAGATCAGTAAGTCATACTGTACTTCAGACACAAATTCTATCAGATGGACCACAAAAACACACATTTATACATAACGATCGGTCAGCTGGAGGACTGTGTGTCATGATACCAGGGAGAAGCGTATAAAGTGGCGCTTGTAAGTTTGGGAACTCTTTATAATTTTCTATATTTCTGTATAAATATGACCTAAAACGTCACCAGATTTTTACGCAAGTCCTAAAAGTAGATAAAGAGAACCCAGTTAAACAGATGAAACAAAAATTTTATACTTGATCAATTATTTATTGAGGAACATGATCCAGTATTACATATTTGTGAGTTGAAAAAGTATGTGAACCTTTGCTTTCAGTATCTGGTGTAACCCCCCCTCCCAAATATCTGCAATTAAATGTTTCTGGTAACACAGCAGCATGAAATAGATCAGCAGCAACATTATCGTCTGGTCTTTCTTGTAAATGAGTCCCCGAGGCTCAGTGGGATTAACCTGTATAAATAAAGGTTGAATGATCAATGTGATTTTTCACAGAGGTTCATGAGTCTAACAGCCTCAGGGTAGAAGCTGTTCCTCAGTCTAGTGGTTCTACACTTAATGCTCCTTAACCTCCTGCCTGAGGGGAGCGGGGCAAAGAGTGTGTGTGCTGGGTGAGTGGGGTCCTTCATGATGCAGGTGGCTCTCTTCCTGCATCTGGAGGTGTAGATGTCTGTGATGGTGGGGAGGCTGACTCCAACAGACTTCTGTGCAGCCTTCACCACTCTCTGCAAACAGCTTCAACTCTGGGATGTTTGTGGTTTCCTCACATTAACTGCTCGCTTCAGATCCTTCCACAACTTTTGGATTGGATTAAGGTCAGGACTTTGACTTGGCCATTCCAAAAACACAAACTTTATTCTTCTTGAACCATTTTTTGGTATAACCACTTGTGTGCTTAGGGTCATTGTGTTGCTGCATGATCCAACTTCTCTTGAGGTTCAGTTCATGGACAAATCAGAATTCATCCATCAATGATGGCAAGCCTTCCTGGCCCAGATGCAGCAAAACAGGCCCAAACAATGATACCTCCATCACCATGTTTCACAGAAGGGATAAGGTTCTTATGTATGAATGTATTGCTGTTCTTTCTCCAAACAGAACACTTTTCATTTAAACCAAAAAGTTCTATTTTGGTCTGACTCTAATTCCACCTTCGTATTCACTGTTAATCCTACAGGTTCACAGTTTTATCAATAAATAAATGACCAAGTAAAATATTTTTGTATCATTTGTTTAAATGGGTCCTCTTTATCTACAGGTCTTTCTCAAAAAATTAGCATATTGTGATAAAGGTCATTATTTTCCATAATGTAATGATAAAAATGAAACTTTCATATATTTTAGATTCATTGCACACCAACTGAAATATTTCAGGTCTTTAATTGTTTTAATACTGATGATTATGGCATACAGCTCATGAAAACCCAAAATGCCTGTCCCAAAAAATTAGCATATTTCATCCCACCAATGAAAGACAAGTGTTTTTAATACAAAAACGCCAACCTTCAAATAATCATGTTCAGTTATGCACTCAATACTTGGTCGGGAATCCTTTTGCATGAATGACTGCTTCAATGCGGCGTGGCATGGAGGCAATCAGCCTGTGGCACTGCTGAGGTGTTATGGAGGCCCAGGATGCTTTGATAGCGGCCTTAAGCTCATCCAGAGTGTTGGGTCTTGTGTCTCTCAACTTTCTCTTCACAATATCCCACAGGTTCTCTATGGGGTTCAGGTCAGGAGAGTTGGCAGGCCAATTGAGCACAGTAATACCATGGTCAGTAAACCATTTACCAGTGGTTTTGGCACTGTGAGCAGGTGCCAGGTCGTGCTGAAAAATGAAATCTTCATCTCCATAAAGCTTTTCAGCAGATGGAAGCATGAAGTGCTCCAAAATCTCCTGATAGCTAGCTGCATTGACCCTGCCCTTGATAAAACACAGTGGACCAACACCAGCAGATGACATGGCACCCCAGTGACTGTGGAAACTTGACACTGGACCTCAAGCAATGTGAATTCTGTGTCTCCTCTCTTCCTCCAGACTCTGGGACCTTGATTTCCAAAGGAAATGCAAAATTTACTGTAATCAGAGAACATAACTTTGGACCACTCAGCAGCAGTCCCAGGCGAGATGCTTCTGACGCAGTCTCTTGTTCAAGAGTGGCTTGACCTGGGGAATGCGGCACCTGTAGCCCATTTCCTGCACACGCCTGTGCACGGTGGCTCTGGATGTTTCTACTCCAGACTCAGTCCACTGCTTCCGCAGATCCCCCAAGGTCTGGAATCGACCCTTCTCCACAATCCTCCTCAGGGTCCGGTCACCTCTTCTTGTTGTGCAGCGTTTTCTGCCACACTTTTCCCTTCCCACAGACTTCCCACTGAGGTGCCTTGATACAGCACTCTGGGAACAGCCTATTCGTTCAGCAATTTCTTTCTGTGTCTTGCCCTCTTGCTTGAGGGTGTCAATGATGGCCTTCTGGACAGCAGTCAGGTCGGCAGTCTTACCCATGATTGCGGTTTTGAGTAATGAACAAGGCTGGGAGTTTTTAAAAGCCTCAGGAATCTTTTGCAGGTGTTTAGAGTTATGTCGTTGATTCAGATGGTTAGGTTAATAGCTTGTTTAGAGAAACTTTTCATAATATGCTAATTTTTTGGGACAGGCATTTTGGGTTTTCATGAGCTGTATGCCATAATCATCAGTATTAAAACAATTAAAGACCTGAAATATTTCAGTTGGTGTGCAATGAATCTGAAATATATGAAACTTTCATTTTTATCATTACATTATGGAAAATAATGACCTTTATCACAATATGCTAATTTTTTAGAAGGACCTGTACTTTTAAGAACTGTGTGAAAATCTTATGATGTTTTAGGTCATATTTATGCAGAAAATTCTAAAAGATTCACAAACGCTCAAGCACCACTGTATATGTAAATATTTTCATTTTTGCAATATCCATTCTTTTGTGTAAAATATGAACTGAACACATTTATTTAACACTGTAAACAAAAGGATGCACCTCCTTTTATTTGACCAGCTTCTCTTCTCAGATATGCATTTTTGTTGATTTTATTATGTGACATTGTTATAGCGGCAAATAAAGTCAGTAGGGTCAAATCTAACAAAGTCCCTACTTCTCCCAAAGTTAGCATAAATTCAAAATGCTGAAATTCAGGACCTCGCTACAAAACCTTGCAAAATGTCCACTGATTTTAGTTCCCTTTTTTGGTTTCTGCTATTGTAAAGTGATTTTTAAAACATGTGAAAACTAAAGTTGAACCAGTCTCAACTCTCAACCATAAATCCTGTTTGATAAATCTTTTGTAATATTTCCCTTGGTGAATCATAGCTGAGTCAACCTAAAGTCTAATGATCCAGTGAAATATTCCACATATCTACAAATATCCATTACACTATGTGCTGCACACACACCTATTGGATCATATTGACAAAAAAGATTTAACTTTCTGTTGCAGGAAGCTCTCCCAACCCCTCTAGCACTCGGGCGAGAAACGCAGTGGGGGCCATGGAGGCAGAAGCATTTGGACGCCAACTCCGGTCAATTGGAGACGAGTACAATAGACTTCTACTCTTAAGGGTCAGTCATTAAAGAAAATATGTGATCAAGCTGTTATACAATCACACATTTGTCCATTTTAACTATTGAAACAATTAATGCTACATACAAACTAATGCACACACACATAAAACTGGCAAAAACATCACTGCTTTGACTCCAATCGTGGGCTGTAAAAGCTCCATCAGTGGAATAGGAAGAGATGTTTCCTCTGCAAAGCCTTCAGCTGGTTTCTAGCAATTGGAAAGACGCAAAGCCCAAACCTATACAAAACGGCTGTTTAAATGTGGTTAAACCCAAGACATCCACTGACTGCTCACATTTTTAAATCACAGCTTGTTTGCTCTGCCTGAGCTGCAGCTGGTAAGCAGCTTATTTCCTGGCTGGCAGACAAAGATACGGAGCAAGTTGTTTGCTGATGTTGAAAGCAAACTCCTCACTACACCCTCATTTAGTGCCATATCACTACGGTGGAGTTTTACCAATCTGTGCTAGCACGATGCATTTTTCTCCGAAATTCAGCTCTCCTTTATTCCCCCTAAACAAACTGTTTTGTGAGTGGTCCAATATAGGACGACTAACACAGCTTCTGTTTCAATGACAGTTCCTTGTTATGATTTCATTACCAGTTTGAGTATAAAACCTCCTAATGGTGCAATTATGAAGTTGTGTTGCTGCAGTAAGATACATTTCCTATTGGCTTCCTGCTTGCTTGGCAACATTTCGGCATGTTGCATCATCACAGTTTTATTTACTATCAAAGGGCGGACTGGATCAGGGAAGAGGGATGAAAGTCTGAGCTTGTTCAAATTCACTTTAATCTCACCAGTAAAGTGGGTTGAAAAATAAAAGGCAAGAAAATGCTCGGCATGGCTTTTATGTCCTTGTGAAGAGCTTCAAAAGCTTCAAAAGACGAACAGGTATGAAGCTTCAAATATGCATATCAGCAGTTTGATGCGTCTGAAATGCGCTTCCCCATTTTTATTTATTGTCAGGGTTACTGACGAGCTGCAAACAGGAAGAGAGTTAACCTTTTTGTCTCCTTGCATTTGCATTTTGTTAAAACAACACATCTTTTAGCCAAAACCCCACCAGAAGCCCTTCGGATCAGATTTTTCAGATAGTCTTTAATGCCAAAAGAACTTTCAAGTTCAAGTTAAGGGCGGTTTATGGTCGTTCTCACCACATGTGGTAGATACAGTGGCTCTAAGGTGTACAGTAAATGAGCAACATTTGAAAAAACAACAAAATCACAACAAAATTTTTGAAAAAAACGGAATTACATTAGAAAAAAAACAGAATTAGATTAAGCCAAAGCGGAAGTGGCCCGAATCACATTAGAAGAAAAAAAAAATATATAGAATTACATTTGAAAAAAAGGAATTACGTTTGAAAAAATGGAATAACGTTTGGGGCAGCACGGTGGTGCAACTGGTAGAGCTGCTGCCTCTCAGCGAGGTTCCCGGCTCAAATCCCAGTCCAGGGGCCTCTCTGGGTGGAGTTTGCATGTTCTCTCCGTGAATGCGTGGGTTTTGTCTGTGTACTCCGATTTCCTCCCACAGACCAAAAACATGCATGTTAGGCTGATTGGTAACTCTAAATTGTCCCTAGGTGTGAGTGAGAGAGTGAATGGTTGTTTGTCTCGTTTGTCTCTGTGTGTCCCTGTGATGGACCTACGACCTGTCCAGAGTGTACCTCGCCCCTCGCACAGTGATCGCTGGACATGGGCACCGGCGATCCCATGACCCAAAAAATGGAATAAGCGGGTAAAAGATAATGAATGGATGGATGGAAGTTTTTTTTTTTTTACTTTATTAACAGCATAAAAT
Organism: Nematolebias whitei; assembly: GCF_014905685.2. Classification (NCBI taxonomy): domain Eukaryota; kingdom Metazoa; phylum Chordata; class Actinopteri; order Cyprinodontiformes; family Rivulidae; genus Nematolebias; species Nematolebias whitei. The sequence continues at coordinate 67,366,737 of NC_056498.1, read as the reverse complement.
CGAACAACAGAACAATATACAGTACACACACAACGGAGATACAGTTAGCAGGCTATCCTTTTAACTGTATCTCCATCGTGTGTACTGTATATTGTTCTGTTGTTCAGTTTTATGCTGTTAATAAAGTAAAAAATAAAAATAAAAACTTCCTGTTGGGCTTAATGTAATTCTGAATTTTCAAATGTCATTCCGTTTTTTTTCAAATGTAATTCCATTTTTCAACTGTTGTTGTGATTTTGTTGTTTTTCTTGTGTTTTTTTCAAATGTAATTTTGTTTTTTCAAATGTTGTTCGTTTACACCTTAAGGCCACCGTAGGTACAGGAGGTGGGATGAAATTATGTACATGGGTCCCAGTTGCACCCAACAATAGCAAAACTTTGAAGCCAATTCAGAATCATTGTGACCATTTCCTTATGTTAATAACATTTAAGGCCCATATTCTTAGTTTATAAAACACCAGCCAGTGTTTCCCCTAACTTGCCATGGCGGGGGCGCTCATCTCGGCCGTGATTTTTGTCCGGGGTGGGGGCGGTTACGGATGGAGATACGTCCTAAGCTGCGCAGCGCACTGTTTAAACCAACAGTTTTAGAGCAGGGTGTGTGAGAGGAGAGACAAGGACACATCTCAGCCACGCGCTGTCTGAACCAACCTTTTTTTGGAGGGGGGGTGGGGGATTCGAAGAGACAGACACACATCTGAGCCGTGCGCTGTTGTACCGACAGTTTTCGAGTGGTGGGGGTGCGTTCAGCGCGAGGGTTCAGCAGGCTGCCTTTAGCTTTTTAGCTAGCACACCTGCATTGCGAGCCGCTAGTTTAGCGTTACGTCAGTGCCAACAGGTGGGTGGGGTTCGGTAAACGGGGCGCTCAGTTCTGTTGACAGGGCGGGGCGCCCCGCTTGTATAATGGCAGCGGAAACACTGCCAGCATTCATAAATATTGTGTTTCTCAATGCCAGCTTTATGCTGACTTATTGTCACACAGCCAAACGTAGCTGCTGTTTTATAATCTACACCATGCTGCAGCCATGTTTACTGCTACCCTCTTCTTTGTTAACACAGCTCTGTTGAGCATGCACCATTTAGACCATCTCATTTCAGGGAGGATTAAGCTATTCATATGTACGGTATATGCCATTGAAAAGCTTTTAGGACTTCTGCATCATAGTCGCATGCTATCAGATTCATCACTTATCTGTGCAAAGATACGTACTGTAGATGCATCATGATGCTGGGTCAAAGTTTACATGTTGAAATGCCAGGTGGGAACTTACAGACTTTTCCTCTGGGACTTTAAGCTCTCAGTTTGTTCAATTTAAGGACATAATCCAAAATAGTATTAGTTAAAATATATGTTTTGTTGTATTCCTATGGTCGCCCTTACTTTTTGATAAGTTGTTTTATGTACATTCGTCTTCTATCTTTTTGGTAGTAGGCACAGTCTTTGTCTCTCTGCTTCAAGAGTTCAGATTTTCACACAAATATAAACTAAAGTTAGCGCTGCTCTCTTCCTCTTAACGTCCATAGCTCATGGGATTTACTCGTCACTTCCACATAAATAGTAAATAATGTAAGGAAATGGGTCTCTCTCACTTTCACAGGTACAATATCAACAGGGACATTTAGGTTGAAGCTAATCAGCACCAGTAGAAACATTCTGCTCTTGTGCTGTACTTCCATGTTACTGACACTGAGCAAATAATAATAAAAGGACTGTTCCAGCAATGTTAATACATTTAATTAGCAATAAACAGCACTGGTATGTCACACTAAATAACAACAAAAGCATGATTAGCTAAATGCAAGACAAAAAACGCCAACATGTTTTTACTGTAATATATAGGAGTGTAATTACTCGGCACTTACTTCAGGAAGAGTTTGATTTGCTCCATATGTGAAAGATTTCCTGAGCTTGTACTCAGTATGTGATAAGAGTAAAGCAAGCCAGCTTTTCCACCCTGCTTCTGTGATTCCAGCAGTCAGTGATCACAGGGGCAACAGGGTGGGGACGTGAGAAAGATAAGGGCTGAAGCTTTGACTCATCACCTACTCACACACATGCAAAGAAAATCAGGAGCGTCTTTCTGTGTCTGTGTGTCTTCAGGGCAAACCTTCTTTGAACTGTGTAGCTAGCAGAATTATCCAGTGTGTGTGAGAGTGTGTGTGTCTTTGTATTTGTTACCTTGTAAGGCCCATTTTTCCAATACATACTACACTGTGAGGACCAGCTGCTCCTAATAGGGCCCAAAGCCCATAAGAAGATGTACCGTTGGTGGGTTAAGGGTTAGGACTAAGTTGTGAATTGAGGATGGGTTAGGTTTAGGGTTAGGTATGTACTGGTAATTAGGGGTGCACCGCTAAATTTCCTTAATTTTGGGAAATCGGAAATAGACCAAAACGATTTTGCTGATTTTTTGGGGGTTTGAACAATTGCCTGAACTTCATTTATATTTCAGAGCGCTACCTCATGGCCAGTTAAAACAAGTTTGTATTGTTTCTAGAATATTGTTCAAGGGTATGTTTTTCAACAAAATAATATTGGAAAATTGAAGGTGCATTGTGACCTTATAACACCTGACAGTGTCGCTTATAAAACAAAATCAGTATTGGCCAAAATCGGAATCGGCAGGTCAGACTTTTTAGAAATCGGTGATCGGTCAGAAAATTGAAATTGGTGCACCCCTACTGGTAATGGTTAGGTTTAGGATAAGGGTCAGGGTTAGGCTATAGAAATGAATGAAAAATGAATGGAAGTCAATGCTAAGTTCCTATAGAGATTTAAAGACAAACTTGTGTGTGTGTGTGTGTGTGTGTGTGTGCATATTCGTTCTAGCTTTGGAGCAAAGAAGAGGCATTGAAAAGAGGAACGTGGAGACTTGTTCCTTTTTTTCTGATCAGGTGTCACACTAGACACACAACGTCAGCTGCAAATCATTTAAAACATTTTTTTTATTAATCATTGGAATAAAGAAACATTTCTTATTTTTCTTTGCTGCTGAAAAAAAAAACACATAAGAACAATTAGTTTATTTTGATCAGTTATAGCACAAACTGTTATAGCAAGATCTGAACCAACTTCTGCTCTTGACTAAAAAGTTAAATATTTTAGAAAACCAAGGATTTGGTTCAAGCCACAATGGTTTCCCCATCATCAAGCAGTTAACTAGGTCTATCAGCTCAAGTTCTCACTGCTGGTGTGACAAGTTTTCTCAGTTCCAGGGAAATAATGGTTTTCTTGTGTATCAGAAGTTTATGAGTGGATGTCCCATGAAGTGTTCCTACATATTCTGCATCTTTGTGTCTTCTTATTTGTCCATGGGATGTTCTGTCAAGGCGTTCATGTGCTGTCTCCCTCCGTGTCTCCTTGTCCATGTACCTAAGTTTTGCTGCCACGTCAGCCTTTTGGTTTCTTGTTAATAAATTTTGTTCTTACCTTATCTTCAATTTCCGCGCATCTGTCTGCACTCTGGGTTCAAACCACACCAGAATCATGGTAGAATCCACAGCTGAACCAAGCAGACAGATTACTAAAGCTGGGCGATATATTGATATTTTAAAAATATTGATATCATTTTTTTTCAATATAAGTGGAGACTATATTGATATAAAATGATAGTTTTATACTTGGAAATCCTCATGCTGTCTTCTTTCTCCCACGCAGCCCCCTCTGTCTCCTTCCTTGAACATAAACACACAGCCCTCAGCCACGCTCCCCTCCTTCCTGCTTCTCCAGGAGGTAGGCGGGACGATTAGCACAACAAGTGAAGACGGGAGAAACAGCAGCTTAGTTAATGAACAAAATGGTTTGGATTTAAATTGTCAGATGAGGGGCAGAAAGATGATTCTGTAGACAATTCTGAAAACAGTCCTGACGAAAGATCAGAACTACGAATCTTTTTCACCATTTAAAACAGCGGAGTGGAATACGAAGCGTGCGTGAACTGCAGCTTCAGGTTTGAGTGTTTTTTTTAGTCTCCTTTCTTGAAATAAACCACAGGTCAGAACTTATTTAGCCGTGATGTGCCTTATGAGAGGAAGGGTGAGAGGTGGCACCGTGACATTAATAAATCAGCAGATTATCATATCGCTAAGGACACAGTCCTTAGCAGCTAACAAGTCGGCTAACGCTTTAGCCGTTTTGTTCTGCAGCTGAGACTGGAACCGTGTCTTAGCGATATGATAAGCTGCTGATTTATTAATGTCGCCACCTCTCACCTTTCCTCTCATAAGGTACATCACGGCTAAATGAGTTCTGACCCGTGGTTTATTTCAGGGAAGGAGGCTAAAAAAACACTCGGACCTGCAGCTGCAGTTCACATATGCTTACTAACATGTAGGCGAAGCAGCTGAATGGACTGTACTTATATAGCACCTTTCTATCTTATCAAGACACTCAAAGCACTTTACACTGCAACCTGTGCCCTCATTTACCCATTCATACAGCACTCTACTAGATCAATACAAAGAATAATCAGAGCTTTATCACATTCATAGACCGATGGGACACACATTGGAAGGGTTCAGTGTCTTGCTCAGGGACACTTCAGCATGTGACTCCTAGTGGAATCGAATCCCCAACTCTCCCATTGAAGGATGACTGCTCTAGCCTCTCAGCCACAGCTTCCCCCCAGCTGAAGAGGATTATTATTTAATATATGTAAATAAATGACTAAAAAGCAAACTTTAATATATGTAAATAGTTTATTTTAAAACATTTATTTTGTACAGTTACAGATGTTATTAATACATGTGCCTTTGTCTGGGACAAAGCTTTGACTCAGAAATATATTTTTATTTATTACTTTATGGAAACAAAAACATATTGAGATGTATATCGTATACCGTATATTTATCCTAAAAATATTGAGATATTAATTTTGGTCTATATTGCCCAGCTCTACTGATTACATTGTTTGAATTTCTGACCTGCGAAGCAAACAAGACTGCCCAGCAAAAGAGAGAGTGGGCGCATGAGGCACGGTCCACCATTCGGTGGAGCAGCTTCCGGATTGAACCTGCCCAGAGACGAAGACACCGCAGCCCGGAGATAGAAATCTTGCCCTCACCTCTTTTGATTGAGGAATAGGAGAGGAGGAAGTCTCAGCTTCGAGGAACCTGCCTGACTTTCAAGCCTGCTTTTTCCTTCTCCACCTCCTCACTTGCCTCCAGTGTCTCGTGGCTCTGCAGCTACTCGCTGTCCTCCATCCCACTCACCTCTTGAGTTCTCTGAGTGGCCATTAGAGGAAGATCCAGAGCCCGATGATGTGGTCTGGTTTGCCCTTGGTCCTAGCTCACACCACCACTGCAGGAGGGGCAGACGGCAGACTCAAGCCTTCTCTCCACCAGCGTGTCCTGTGCTGCTGCCACCAGGATGTCCTGTACCACCACAAGAATGTCCTGTACCACTGCCAGTGTGTCCTGTGCCACGACCAGCATTTCCCGTGCTGCCACCAGTGTTTCCTGTGCTGCGGCCAATTTTTCCTGTTCTGCTAGCAACTCCCTGTGTCTCTAGGGGTGTCGGGGACGATGATCCTACTTCCTGTGTCTCCATGGGTGTCAGGGAAGATGACTCACCTACTTCCTGAGTCTCCATGAGTGTCAGGGAAGATGGACCACCTACTTCTTGTGTCTCCATGGATGCCGGGGTCAACCACCCACCTCCTTCCTGTGTCTCTGTGGATGTCGGGGACCATGGCCCACCTCTTTCCTGTGTCCCCACAAGGGTCTTGGAAGATGCCTCTCACTCTTCTTCTGAGAGGGTCCTGGAAGATGCCTCTCACTCTTCCACCTCATATCCTGTGGGTCCCAAGCTTCTTGTGGGTCCCAAGCTTTTGTGGGTCACAAGCCTCTTGTGGGTCCCAAGTCTCTTGAGGGTCCCAAGCATCCTGTGGGTCCCAAATCTCCTGTGGGTCCCAAGCTTCCTTTGGGATCCAAGCCTCAAGTGGACTTCACGCTTGCTGCAGCCCCCCGGTTCCATTGCTTGCCGCAGCCCCTGTGGTCTCTGACTTCTACAGCCATTGAGGTCCTTATACCCACTGCAGCCCCTGTGGTCTCTACACCTGCTGCAGCCCCTGTGGTAGCTACGCCCACGGCTGTCCCTGTGGTTTCTTCATCCACTGCTGTCCCTGTGGTCTCTTCGCCCACTGCAACCCCTGTGGTAGCTTTACCTGCTGCAGCCCATGTCATAGCTACACCTGCTGCAGTCCCTGTGGTCTCTGCACCCACTGCAGCCCCTGTTGTAGCTACGCCCACTATAGTCCCTCTGGTAGCTTTGCCTGCTGCAGCCCCTGTGGTTGTTACACCCATTGTAGCCCACTGGTTTCATCATCTGCTGCAGATCTCATTGCTGGTTTGCCTGGTGCATATCTCATTGTTGGTTCGCCATCTGTGACTCTTCTCAATGGTTTGCCGCCTCCGGCTCTCTCTCCTGGTTCGCCATCTGTAGTTCACTCCCCTGGTTTGCTGTCTGCTGCTCTCGTCACTGGTTCAGTTTCTGTTGCCACATTCATCACGACTGATCCCTAGTTTGTGTCTGCCTCTGTATCCTTCTTCACTGGTTCTTTTTTGTATATGTCACTGTTTCCATCATAATTGGTCGCCATCTGGTGTGCCTACCGATTGTTCTACTGATCTCGAGGGGCTCCAGGGTGACATCTCTAGCCAGTTATGAACTGTTGCCAGGCTGTCCGCCCAAACTCTTGCCTCATTCCAAACGGTCTCCTGCCCGTCTGCCTGAACTCTTGTCCTGCGCTGGATAGTCTCCTGGTTGTACACCTAAACTCTTGTCCCTCAGTGGATGGTCTTCTGGCCATCCGTCTGAACTTCTGTCCCATGCTGGATGGTCTCCTGGCCATCCATCTGAACTTTTTGTGTTGACTTGGATGACCTCCTGATCATTCACCTGAACTCTTTGTGTTCTCTGGGTACTTGGTTCCTGGGTTATGTTTTATCCATTTTTTTGGTTTTCCCTTTGTATTTTCTTGTGCCCTCCATACTGTTCTCTCCCCCCCCTTCCCCCCCCCCAATCCAACCCGAGTTAAATAGAATGATTTTGGGGCATCAAGAGCTGTCCTTAGAGGAGGAGTACTGAGAGGATTGGTGTGTATTTGTAATTTGTGATCCCTCTGTTTTCCAGCTCCTTTCACAGTCGTCCTCTATCTCAATCACACCCAGTTGTTCTTTATTGTCTATCATTATTGTTCCTATATATTCTGCATCTTTGTATCTTCTTATTTTTCCGTAGATTGTTCTATCATGGCGTTCATGTTCTGTCTCCCTCCGTGTCTCCTAGTCCATGTATGTAAGTTATGCTGTCACATCAGCCTTTTAGTTTCTTGTTAATAAATATTATTCTTACCTTACCCTTCTAGTTCCCCGTGTCTGTCTGCACTTTGTGTTCAAACCACACAATAATCATGATCTCGAGAGTGAAGCCTAATGGCAGCACTCCTTGCAGCATGCATCAGGAAACTGTTCAGTGTGGTAATGTTTCATGCTTTATAAAGAGATAGTTGAAATACTTTTGAAGTAAGTTGTTGTGGTTGTTATGAATAGTTCGTAGTATCCTGCCAGCATTAAACCGGAGAGGGACCTCAGTTTGCAGAATCACAAGAGACTTTTAACTATAAGAGACTCAAGCTTACCACTAATGAGAGGAAGGCCTATTCAAGAAGGAATTGTTTCCATATTAGGCTTTTAAAAATTCATCAAGGTTCAAGTGAATGTTTTAGTGTAAACTTTTACCCAGTGTCACTTTTTCATCAGACATCAGACCATGCTGGAACCTAGTCATTTGTCTGCTGGCATGTTTATACGATACACAAGTTGCAAAATGGACTTCATGGGAGTGTTACAATCCACAACATAGTGTTTGCTTAAAGTTCTGTAAAACATTTGAGATTTGACTTGTTTAAATAAAAAAAAAACTGCTTCCTAAATGGGATCTCCTTAATGAAGTTACAAGCTTTACTCCTGAATAAAAAATTTTCCTCATATTCTCTAAACTAACACTCTGATGCCTGTCTATTGCAGATAAGACACTGACTGCTCAGAGGAGCTACATACAACCCCACTTTAAAAAAAGTGATATCCCTTTGAGCTTAACTGTTCTGGATTGTACAAAGTTGGGAAGGAAAAATATGAACTATAAAATGAATAACTTTCTTTCCTTGTAAAATATTAAACAAGCCCGAAGGCACTGCTTTATGATAACTCACCATTAAAGACATTATTTACCAGGTGAACTTGTGTTATCAGGCTTTAGAATGATTCACAGGAATACCTTACTACCCTTTGTTGATTTACTGTTGAACTGTTGGCTGAGTTTTTTTTGTGCTGTTGACAGAAGAGCTTAGTTCAGTTTTATTGGCTGAAATTTAAGGCAGACTTGCAGCGTTTCAGACTGCCAAAGCTTTACTCATATGACTCAGCTACACAGGTGGCTGAGTCAAAATGTCTACTTTTCATACGGCATTTTGATGCTAGAGAATAGATAAAACTACTCAAAACGTAGACAAAAGGTTACTTTTTTGATTGAAAAAGTTGAATGGATCATATTTTTAAAAATCAATTCTTATGCTTACATTTGTACTTGTTCTTGCGCTCACATTTGTTTCTGAATCCCTCCCTATTGCTCTCTCTGTTAATCATTTACACAAGTTCATGAGCTTTTTGTGTGTGTTTGTTTTCAAACATCTGTAAATGTGCTCAGCTCGGTGAACGTGCCCATTTGTGTGTGGTGTGTCAGCTTAGTGTCTGTGACAGTGTAGTTTCATTATGCCTTAACCCTGTGGTTAAAGGACTCTCAGGGAGCAAATCGCAAGGTCTAATTATCCTGACCAAACACACACAAGCACACTCACACAACCGTCAACGCACAATCTGTCAGTAAGACATAAAACCTTTTGTCCTAAAGACAAAAATAACCCTGAGGAATATTGTGGACCAGTAGGGTGTCACTGGTTGGCTGTTTTTTGTGTGTATTTGAAGTAAAATACAAAACAGGAGCAAGACTATGTACTTAAATCTCATAGTTGTACAGCAGTAGAATTGACGTTTGATTTAAAAATGTACTGCCAATTTGGAGCCTGCTATTGTTTTGCTGAATGCTTGTTTGAATTAATATCCAAATTTTGTTTCTTTTAGTTACTGTAGCAAAACACCAAAGTTCATGCTCAATAATCCAGGAACAAATCCAGCGATGTTCAGTCAGGTCGTCTGGACGTTTTCTTTTTTTGCTGAGCTTCCAAAAAGAAACCATCCAGATGACGTGACTGAACATTGTTGGATTTGTTCCTGGATTATTGAACATGCACTTTAGTGTTTTAAACCATTTTGGCATGGCTGCCTTAGAGGAGTTGATGGGGGAGAGGGTGGGCCCCAGAAACCATCTCATCACCAGCAAACTGGTTTTTTTTTTTTTGTTTTTTTCCACAATGGGAGTTGGTGCTTGTGAGACTCTAGTTTGTTTGTTGCTCCTCGGACTGAAGAAGTTCTTTGGATGAAGGACGAAACATCTCAGCAAAAACGAAACCGTCCAGATGACGTGACTGAACATTGTTACTGTAGCAAAAAATTAATTATAATAAAATTAAAAAATTAAGAAACCTAAGAAAGAAACAGTTGAGGCTCTGTGTGAATTATGTATGAGCAGTCATTATCTTACCTGTGGTTGACAGCAGTCAGAGCAATCTTAGTTTGGCAAATCAAGGAATTTTTCTTGGTAGAACCAAGGTTCCCATTCTTTTCTCCAAATGTACTTGGAGTATTTTTGGCCAAACAGTTGAATTTTAGCTTCATCAGACCATAGGGCATCTCCAAAAAATACCAAGGTTTTTGTCCCTTTGTGCATTTGTAAACGGTAATATTTAAAAAAAATATATATATATTATTATCTTGTATTCATTGTAAAGCTTTTTCCATGCTACGAGGCCTTTCAGCCCATGTCAGAACAGGATTCTTTCACTGTAGATAATGACAATCTGTTATGAGCTTTAGCGGCATCTTCACAAGGTCTTTAGCTTTTGTTTCAGGGTTGATACAAACATTTTGCAACAAAACACAACCATCTTTGAAACACAAAACGTGCCCCCTTCTTTTCTTTTTCTTTTCCTATGATGTACAAGCAGTGTTTTAGAGGTGTGCCTTAAAATGTATCCGCAGTCGTACTTCCAATTAACTTAAGTGTTGTTAACTAACCTATGAAAAGCTTCCAGAGCCATGACATCATTATCTGGGCCTCCCCAAATTGTTTAAAGAAAGAGTACATTCTGGACAGGTCACAAATCCATCACAAGGTTTCAATTGTACAGTATATTTTGTTTAAGTTGCATTTAGTTATTGTGTTTAAAAAAATTATAGTCAGAAAATGTGTGGAATTTGTGGAAGTTTGCAAAGTGGCATGTAGAAGGAAAAAAAAGCTGTAGTATAACAAAGCCAGGGTCAGTTCATGTGGCGTGTGTGTGCTTGTAAGTGTAGCCTAGTTCTGAGAGCTATTTTTGAGAGGCAGCATAGTAAACTGTGGTAACCAAATAAAATCACATGAGGTTTTTGGCTGACTCAATGTTTCCACTGTGAAAAGAACAAAAAGAAGAGCAAGAAAGCAAAATGAGAAACTCTGTGCATGCAAGATTTATTTTTCTCCAAGATTTGGTTTTAGCAAAACTTTTATCTTGATATTTATTTATTTTGACAACATTTTTATCCAAAGCAGGCTACAAGTGATGGAAAAAAAATATCAAGTGTTAATAAACACTTAAACACAAAGTTCTAGGGAGGAACACAATGGTTGACATGAAGTCTTACTTAGGTCAGACATTGGGGTGCAGACCCTGTAGGCTAGCGTCAGAAACTTGAATGTGATTCATGCGGCTATTTTTACCAAAATACGTTATTATTGCAGGCACGATGCAGTAATTCGGCAAAAATTAGTGATACATGCATGTATGAAAATACCTGAAACTGTGCATAGATGAGGAGTCTCAACACAATGCCTTGGGGCACCCCTTAGAAAAGCTAAATGTTCAAGAATGTTTACTCATGTTTTGGCACCTTGTAGAATTCTATGTCAGGTACAGTTTCAACCAAAATTAAGATGTTTTCCTCACAGCTGACAAAATGATTGATGCTATTGTCAATTTTTTCACAAGCTACATGGAGCTACATTAAGTCAAGTGATCTGTAAACCAGAAATTGTGCTTTTGCTCTGATGATGCTGCATTTAATGACTCTTTTTTTAAATACACATTGTTAAAAAAAAAAAAATATATATATATAACACATTACAGAATTTAAGTCTGATACCAGTCACTGCTTTCATTTACATTGTGTTTTGTCCTCCTCTTATTTTCTGTATAAACCGGTGAATATTCTCAGTCATCCAAGACATAATAATTATTTTGCCGTTCCTTAGTTTTTTAATGTTGTGAAAGTCGGGTCTTTTCAGCAAAGCAAACTTCCACAATCAAAGTTTTGGGTAGACAAGTTTTTATTGTGAGCTTTATTTCAAGTATTTAATTTCTACTTATTTCTACTTATTTATAATTTATTTGATTTTATAAGCTATGTAATAGGCTTTAAAACTCCCTAAACAGTTATCTCTGACACCGTTCACATTACCTTTTGTCATGTTTATTACTGCTGTTGTTTCAGATAAACCCCTGATGTCTAAAAAATATTTAATTCAAGCTTAAGTATCTCTTTAAGGAACTTTGAGACATGCATTGTTAGAAGCTGCCATTTTTTTTTAAATCTAGGCATAGGCGTCGCAACCATTATATGTGAAGGGGACATGTCCCCCACCCATAAAAAAAACGTTCATGGCAGTTGACCGGGGGGAGGATGCGGGAGGAGCGCTACATCTGTAGCATGTTAGCTTAGCAGTAACTGTGACGCTTTAAGACGCTGCAGGTGTAAGAGACGCTGTGTGTTCAGGTGCATTAAAGTTGAAATGTCTTTAAAACCCCACACCTTATTGTCTTCAAGCTTCATGAGAAACATCATTTAGATGAGTACTGTTGAACACAAGTAAAAAAGTCCAGTGGGGATGTTTTTTATTTCTCTATAAACACAACTAGTGCCGACCTGATGCTCTGTATTAAAGTGTATTAAAGTTGAAATGTCTTTAAAACCCACAGCTGAATTTACACAAACTTGGTGAGAAACATGTTTTAAATATGTGGAATTAAGGGAAATCTAGGTGAAATGCTGCTTTTTTGTACACTAGTGTACACTTTTTTTTGCACGCGCACACACACACCTACACACATCAGTGTGTCCCCCCCCCCCCCCCCCCACACACACACACACACATTACGGATGCTTCTGACGCCCTTGAATCTAGGTTTAGTTTTCTGTAAAGTTCAACTACTTTAACAGTCATGGGTAACTCCTGAAGGGCTGGAGCTTTGTGTCAACTAAAAAGATATGTTATATTTACCAATATACTGGAAGTACATAGACTAAAATATATTTTCAGTATATAATTGTGTGTCATTTTGTACGACTTACCATCTAAACTGATTTTCTGGTTAAATTATCGTTTTATAAACCGATTGGCCAAGTTCCTGCTTGGTTAACCTCTTACCTTGTATGAATATTCAGCTCTGTTTTGCATATTTATTATTTTCTTCCTCAGTCATGTCACACAAGAAGATGCATGTTTATGTCTCTGTAAAATACTACATGTAACCCATGTAGGGGTAGTTGCATGTGTATTCAAGGATTCAAGGTTCTTTAGTTGTCATTCACACTCCATGTGGTACATGTGGTGGAACGAAATTGTGTACACAGGGTCCCAGTTGCATCCAACAATAAAATGTAAAAGAAAAATAGTAATAGGATCTAAGCTATGAACTAAGAAAAACATCAACTAAATATACACTAAGCACTAGTAGCATAAAAACATTACGCCGAACAGCAGCATGAGCATGAGTCTGTGTGAGCAATTGAGCACGCATGAACACATCAACATGAAACAGATCAGGAGCAACGTGAAACAGATCAACAGCAACATGAAACAGATCAGGAGCAACATGAAACAGATCAGCAGCAACATGAAACAGATCAGGAGCAACATGAAACAGATCAGCAGCAACATGATATGGTTTTTCACAGTGATTATTCTAGTTAGAGATTCATGAGTCTAACAGCCTCAGGGTAGAAGCTGTTCCTCAGTCTAGTGGTTCTACACTTAATGCTCCTTAACCTCCTTCCTGAGGGGAGCAGGGCAAAAAGTGTGTGTGCTGGGTGTGTGGGGTCCTTCATGATGCAGGTGGCTCTCTTCCTGTATCTGGAGGTGTAGATGTCTGTGATGGTGGGGAGACTGACTCCAACAGACTTCTGTGCAGCCTTCACCACTCTCTGCAAAGCTTTTCTTTCTGCAGCTGTGCAGCCTCCATGCCACACGTTGATGCTGGAGCACAGGAGGCTCTCCACTGCACACCTGTAGAAGGAGGTGAGGACTGAGCTTCCCAGACCAGCTTGTCTCAACTGCCTGAAGAAGTAGAGTCTCTGATGAGCTTTCTTGATCAGGCTGGTGGTGTTGTTGCCCCAACTGAGGTTGTCATTCAGGTGCACACCCAAGTACTTGTAGCTGGAGACCACTTCCACCACAGATCCTCTTATTTTCAGGGGGGTGTAGGTGTGTTTGTTCCTTTTGAAGTCCACAATCATCTCTTTTGTCTTCTTCACATTGATGTGAAGGTTATTCTCTTTGCACCAGCTCTCCAGGTGTTCCACTTCCTGCCTGTAGCTGGACTCATCATTGTTTGTGATGCATCCCACCACTGCTCTATCATCTGCAAACTTTACAATATGACAGCCTGGATGGGTAGCTGCACAATCATATGTGAGCAGAGTGAATAGGAGAGGGCTCAGCACACATCCCTGAGGAGAGCCAGTGCTGAGGGTTATGGTGGAGGAGGAAAAGTTGTGGATCCTCACTAACTGTGGTCTGTTTGTTAAAAAGTCTAGGACTCAGTTGCAAATGGAGGGGCTTAGTCCTAGTGTGAGTAGTTTGTCCATCAGGGTTTGGGGGATTGTGGTATTGAAGGCAGACGTGAAGTCCACAAAGAGCATACGGACGTAGGAGTCCTTCTACTCCATGTGGTTGTGTGTAATTAAGTTACTCACTGAGTACAGCAGGGAAATTAGTTGTGGGTTCAGGTTCTCTAATCTCAGATTGTGGAACGAGTTATTTGAAATAAATTCAAATGAGGAAATGGTGAAATGTTTAGAAATTAGTGCCTTAATATGCAAGTGTGTGCATGCTTTTGCTGTAACCCCTGAGGAATATTCTAGGGAAAAGGCAAGACTTTTCACTGCAACTGGTTTTGGCTTCATATCCCACTTTCAGCCTGCAGTATGTCAGCTGAGGAGTACATCTGTTTTTAGTTTCAGTGAAAATCAAATCCCTCATCCCGACTGTGAAATACGACTATTCATCAAGATAACTCACAAGCCTTGCTATTAACCTTAAATAATGATTTGTATTCCCAAACCTCCTGACATCACTGTTTGCATTGGGATTATTAAATATCATTAAAAATGTGGAGTTTTGGCGGTGCAGGGAAATCTTTTTGTCCTTTGCATCTAATCTAGCTCTAATTGTCATCTGGCTTAAGCTTTTCTGCAGATTTGTGTTTTTGTGCTATTGTTTTACTAATTTTACAACAATAAATAAAGAAAAGAAACTGAGACTACAAACCTTTTGTTATCATCAGGATGACATTATTTACACTGTAAATACCCAGCATACACTAAAATACAATGGGTTTTTTTTTATATATACTTTTTTTTAATTTAACCTTTATTTATACAGATAGTCTCATTGAGTCAAGATAACTCATTTTCAAGAGAGACCTGTTTGGGAGCAAATGGTGGGGTTAAGGGCCTTGCACAAGGTGCCCAGAGTGGAGCAAATGAGGGTGGAGGCAGGTGTGAGTGTTTCAACTTTTCCACCCACATGTTGATGTTGTCGGTCTGGGGAGTCGGACAGAGTCAGAACATTACAGACTTTGTAAAATTTCTGAATCATGTATTCAATTATAAAACAGTTTTTTTTTTATCAGAAATTATCAGTTATAATGTACAATATAATAAATATAATATATTTGTGCAAAAGTGAAACAACGTTTTAGTAATTTGCCAATTTGACCATCGTGACAGCTAAATCATCAGATTTGTTGGTGAGGTCAAGAAAGGGCACCAACACTCTGACAAGTTAAACCCACAAAACATATGTCTGCCTTTCCTCCGTAGCTTTCAGGGAAGATTCTTTTTTTATTACAAAATAAAAACCTTGTCTGCAAAAAAACTTGGCTTTAATATAACTATTATATGTGTTTTTATAACAATAAAAACTGTGTTGCACATCCAAGACTAAAAAGGATTAAACTACCGTAGTTATTATGGGTAAGCTGACATGTTTTATTTCTTTTAAAAAAAGATTTTCAATTCAACATTCACTTGAGCTTTTATTCTGACAGGAGTGTTGGATTTTCATATGGTCAGGTTGTGGAAAGGAAACCAAATTGTAAAAAAGAACAACAACGTGCAAAGCCGTTGCTTCGCGTTTTACTGCCAAACACAACAAATTCAGTTTTCGATTAAATGAAATTAGTGTTGACAGGACCGAGTCTCTTTGCCTGAGTGATTATTTTTCTACTTTATATGTTGACTTGAGTTTGGAAGTTCAAAAGGCATTTGACATATAATTATAAAAAAGGAGAAGTATCACATGCCGTGTCAGAATAAAGTACTTGTCCAGATGTGCTTCCAGTCTTCATCCATGCTTGCAAATCTGTGAAGCCAAGGAGAAAACTATTACAGTGATATTTAGCAAAAGTAATGCTGCATGTGCTTCAGAGATATATATATATATATTTTAAATCTACAATGATGGGTAAATGTTGAAAAATACTGCATCAGTTGCCAATTTTAGGACTGACCTAAATGAAAAGTTATGAATGTGATAAATATAAAATATAATGTAATAACCAAAAAGTGTTTCTAATTGGTAGACAAAATATTGGTTAAAAAAAATAGATAAAGACTGAAATTAGCCTATTAAATTAAATTGTGTTTTTTTTATATAATGCAACAACAATTCAGAGCAAAAAAGAAAAAAAAAAGGCCTAGAGAGAGCACAAGCCAGTGTATCTGTTGTGCTGGTCCCAAGCCCGGGTAAATGGTGAGGGTTGTGTCAGGAAGGGCATCTGATGAAAATCACTCTTGCCAAAATTATAATGCGAGTTCATAAAAGTGAAACCATACTGGATCGGTCGAGGCCCGGGTTAACAACAACCACTACCGGTGCTGTTGACAAACGGTGCCAACGAAAATTGTAGTTAGTTGAAGACCACGAGGAGGGAAATGTGTCAGGAGACAGAGGGAGAATAGGAAAGTCAAGAATGTAGAACTGAGGGTTGCAAGGCTAAATGTGGGAACAATGAGAAGCAAAGGTAGAGAGCTGCCTGACATGATGCAGAGAAGGAAGGTAGATGTTTTTTTGTGTCCAAGAGACCAAGTGGAAGTGTAGCAAGGCTCGCAGCATTGGAGTAGAGTTCTAACTGTTTTACCATGGTGTGGATAGAAAGAGAAATGAAGTAGGGGTGGTCCTGAAGGAGGAGTTGTCAAATAATGTAGTGGAGGTGAAAACAGTGTCAGATATGGTGATGTCCCTGAAGGTAGAAGTAGAAGGTCTGATGCTAAACATTGTCAGTGGTTATGCTCCACAGGTTGGATGTGATGTGGAGAAGAAATACATTTAGGAAGGATCTGAAAGAAGTGATAGAGAGTATTCCCAGGGAGGAGAGAGTAGTGATCAGAGCAGACCTGAATGGACATGTTGGTGAAGGAAACAGAGGGGATCAGGAAGTGATGGGTAGGTTTGGTGTCAAGGAAAAAAACCAGGAAGGACAGATGGTGGTGGATTTTGCCAAGAGAATGGAAATGGCTGTAGTCAACACATATTTCCCCCCAAAAATGTATTATGAGTTGTATGGGAGGCTGGACACTAAAAAAAGGTGAGAAGGACTTTTACCAATTGTCAAGACAGAGGGATCAGGATGGGAAGGATGTGCAACAGGTTAGGCTTGTTAAAGATAGCAATGGTAATGTTCTAACAAGTAAGGAGAGTGTGATGGGAAGATGGAAGGAGTACTTTGAGGAGCTAATGAATGAAGAGAATGAAACAGAAAGAAGAGTAGAGGTCATAGAAACTGTGGACCAGGAAGTGGGAAAGATTAGTGAGGGCGAAGTTCAAAAAGCTCTGAAAAAAAATGAAAGGGGAAGGCAGTAGGACTTGAAGACATAACAGTGGAGGTTTGGAAATGTTTTGGAGAGATGGTAGTGAGGTTTTTGAATCAATTATTCAATGGCATATTTGAAGGTAAGAAAATGCCTGAGGGATGGAAAAGAAGTGTTCTGGTGCCCATTTTTTAAGTGGAACAAGTGGAAGAGAACTTGGAGAGGTGAAGGTATGCACTTGAAAGAAGAGGAATGAAAGTCAGCCATAGTAAGACAGAGTACATATGTGTGAATTAGAGGGAGCAAATATTCAATGGCATATTTGAGGGTGAGAAAATGCCTGAGAAATGGAAAAGAAGTGTTCTGGTGCCCATTTTAAGAACAAGGGTGATGCACAGAGTTGTAACAACTACAGGAAAATTAAGTTGATGAGTCATGCAATGAAGATCTGGGAAAGAGTTGTGGAAGCTAGACTTAGTTGGGAGGTGACTATTTGTGAGCAGCAGTATGGTTTCTTGCCAAGAAAGAGCACCACAGATAACATATTTGCTTTAAGGATACTGATGGAAAAGTACAGAGAAGGTCAGAAAGAACTCCATAGTGTCTTTGCAGATTTAGAAAAAGCATATGACCGGCTGCTGGGGGAGAAGGTGTGGTATTACATGAGGAAGTCTGGAGTGCCAGAGAAGTATGTTAGACTGGTACAGGACATGAGGACAGCAGGGCATTGGTGAGATGTACTGTAGGAGTGACAGGTAACTTCAAGGTGGAGGTGGGATTGCATCAAGGATCAGCTCTGAGCCCCTTCTTGTTTGCTCTGGTGATGGACTGACTAACAGATGAGGTCAGGCAGGAATCCCCATGGACTATGATGTTTGCAGATGACATTGTGATCTGTGGTGAGAACAGGGAACAAGTGGAAGAGAACTTGGAGAGGTGAAGGTATGCACTTGAAAGAAGAGGAATGAAAGTCAGCCGTAGTAAGACAGAGTACATGTGTGTGAATGAGAGGGAGACCAGTGGAACAGTGAGGCTACAATGAGCAGAGGTCACAAAGGTGCAGGACTTCAAGTACTTGGGGTCCACTGTCCAGCAATATGGAGAGTGTGGTAAAAAGGTGAAAAGAGAGTCCAGGCAGGATGGAGTGGATGGAGAAAAGTGTCAGGAGTGATTTGTGACACAAGGGTGTCAACAAAGGTCAAAGGAAAAGTGTAAAAGGCAGTTGTGAGACCAACTATGTTGTATGGTCTGGAGACAGTGGCATTGACAAAAAGACAATTCAATTCAGTTTATTTATATAGCGCCAAATCACAACAAAGTTGTCTCAGGGCACTTTACAGGAACATTCACATACATAAAAACCCATTAGTAAAGTTCTCTATCTAAGGAATCCAGCAGACAAGTTGAATCTTGGCTTCGTTTCCCATCCTGAGCAAGACAGGAGAAAGAACTGGAAGTGGCCAAAATGAAGATGTTGAGGTTCTCCATAGGAGTGACAAGGATGGATACGATTAAGAATGAGATCATCATAGGTACAGCACAAGTTGAACAACTGGGAGATAAAGTTAGAGAGACCAGACTGAGATGGTTTGGACATGTCCAGAGAAGGGACAGTGGGTATATTGGTAGAAGAATGTTAGAAATGCAGCTGCCATGAAAAAGACAGAGGAGATATATGGATGCAGTTAGAGAGGACATGGAGGTAGTTGGAATGAGGACAGAGGATGCAGAGGACAGAATGAGATGGATATGGATGACTTGCTGTGGAGACCCCTGAAGAGGGAAAAGCTGAAAGGAGAAGAAGAAGAACACCAGTTCAGGACAAAGTTCATCTCAGGGCCATATATAAAATGTAAAAAGTTCAAATCATACATTTAATTAAGTTTAAAACAAATCTGTGATGAAATATTGACTACGCATATACAGGTATGTATTTGTGAATAAATAGTAATATTTTGATGAACAGATAATTTCTATCAATATTAGTTAAATTGCTCTCAGTCTGTTTCTGCATTGACTTTGAATGCTTTAAATGTTTGCTTTTTCAATTTTCTTATTCCATTCAAGCTTTATGTTGTTTCTATGTTGTGACTAGACCTGTGCTTATGTTACAATCTTTTATTTATTTATTTATTTATTTATTTATTTATTTATTTTAATGCAGTTGAGTTTAATTAATTGCATTTCAATTTCTGAGAATTACAAATCTGATTGCCTGCTTTTGGGGTGTCTTCTTTCTTTATTAAGCATCTTCCAGAAATCATGCCAACTTTGAGTTGAGTTTGCATCATCAGGGTCATAATCAGCCTTCAGCTGCTGTAACTGCCTCTCACTTCTGCCTCAGACTCCTTTCTCAGTTAAGCTACCAGAGGAAGTTTTGTGAACCCTGAACACAAGATGTTTTTCTCAGTTATTTTCTTAACTAATGGGGCTGTGGTAGTTGGGTGGTCAGTGCAGTGGTCTTGTAATCCTGAGGCTGCAGGTTGAGCCCAGGTTGCATCAAGAAGAGCATCCTGCATAATGATTTCCAAAATGTTCAAACAATTTGTTTACTGTGACATTTCCTGCAGAAGAAAGCAGCTGAAATAAATAAATAAAAAAACTTTATCTTTTCAAGATATTTCCAATTTTTTTCTTTTTTATTGACCAATGTGCAAAAGTTGCAGCTAATAAATCACTAGGTTTTCAAACTTATCAAACCTTTCAGTGGCCATTTTCACTGTAGAGATGGGGGCACTTTCATCTTAAACAAGACCACTGCCCATCACACAGAAAAATGTGGGTAAATAATGACTCAAAACTGCTGCACTGATTGATTTCTAATGCCTTTTTCATTTAGTGAAACAAATAGTCTTAAATTATGCCAAGACAATGTCCCTCAGATGGAAACAGGCACAGGATTCCCTCATTTGGAGGGAGGGGTTCAGAGTTTTCTACAATGTGTCATGCCCAATAAACTAATTGTAAAAAACAGTTAGGGGTGTATCTTTTGTCAGTATTTTGGCAGGTCTTTAATCATCTGTGACCTGTTTGTTTAACTTGCTCACAGTCTTCTTCTTCATCTTCTTCTTTCAGCTTTTCCCTCTTCATGGGTCTCCACAGCGAGTCATCCTTCTCCATCCCACTCTGTCCTCTGCATCCTCTGTCCTCATTCCAACTACCTCCATGTCCTCTCTAACTGCATCCATATATCTCCTCCTTGTCTTTTTCCTGGCAGCTGCATTTCTAACATTCTTCTACCAATATACACACTGTCCCTCCTCTGGATATGTCCAAACCATCTCAGTCTGGTCTCTCTAACTTTTATCGCCCACTTGTTCAACCTGTGCTGTACCTCTGATGATCTCATTCCTAATCGTATCCATCCTTGTCATGCCTGAGAACCTCCACATCTTCATTTTGGCCACTCCCAGTTCTTTCTCCTGTCTTTTTGTCAATGCCACTGTCTCCAGACCATATAACATAGCTGGTCTCACCACTATCTTGTAAACTTTTCCTTGGACATTTGCCCTTTTGTCACAAATCACTCCTGACACTTTTCTCCATCCACTCCATCCTGCCTGGATTCTATTCTTCACCTCTTTACCACATTCCCCATTTTCCTGGACAGTGGACCCCAAGTACTTGAAGTCCTGCACCTTTGTGACCTTTGCTCCTTGTAGCCTCACTGTTCCACCATCCTCCCTCTCATTCACACACATGTACTCTGTTTTACTATAGCTGACTTTCATTCCTCTTCTTTCAAGTACATACCTCCACCTCTCCAAGTTATCTTCCACCTGTTCCCTGTTCTTACCACAGATCAATGTCATCTGCAAACATCATAGTCCACGTGGATTCCTGCCTTGACCTCATCTGTTAGTTGGTCCATCACCAGAGCAAACAAGAAGGGTTGAGAGCTGATCCTTGATCCAATCCCACCTCCACCTTGAAGCTATCTGTCACTCCTACAGTACATTTCACCACTGTCCTGCTGTCCTCATACATGTCCTGTACCAGTCTTCTCTGCCACTCCAGATTTCCTCAGTGAGAATCCAAATTAGAAGCAGTGTTCATTACAGGGTTAAATAGTCTTCCTCTCACCTGTTTCCTCTCCTGACATTAGGCCTTTCAGTGGTTTTAACGCACATTTGAATCAAACCACACAGCTTTTGATATGCCTCTCTTACTCATTCATAAAGATCCTGTTTTTCAGAGCCAGGTCCCGCCCCGGGGCAGGCGACTTACTCTGAGCTAGTCACTGTCTGGAGTATTGTACAGTCCTTCTGCTCTGCTGCAAGAAGTGGGCTAAATGTCAAATGCAGGGAAGAACAATCTCAGCGCTTGTAAAAAATTTTATTCCCACTTGTTCTTATGAACTGCTCACTTGCAGCACAATGTTTCTTCTAAAGATGTCATTGATCAGATGAGTAAAAGCTTGTGGTGATTTTATGTGAAGCTGTCGTATTTGAGGAAAACTGTTCAGTTTTTAACCCCTTACTATTAATCCTTAGAAAATATTTTTTGTACGTTTACCAAAAGTTCTTGAATCCTTTAAACAGTTCTGAGTTTAATTTTCTAAAGCAAGTTTAAAGGCAAACACATAAAAAATATACACACATATCTATATAGGTAATCTGATGATGGTAGAATGATGGACTGAGGCCAAGTCACAGAGCTACGGTAGAGAGCGGAACGGAAAACACCCGTTTCAGTCAAAACTTAGACTTTTTTCCTTGAATGACTGTTGAGGGTCTGTAGGAGGGAAAGGAAGACAGCTGAAGTGCACAATGTAAAGCCACCTTTACAGACCCAGACCAAACCGCTGCAGGTCATTTAAGTGGACGTTGTCTGTTTGAAGAAATGTTTTACTAATTTGGCACTGACTGCACTGAAGCAGTTCACTTTGGAATCTGGATGATTTCCTGGACTCATAAATTTGGTTGAGGTTAATACTGTGGATATGAGTCACCAGAGTTGGTCTCGTTTAAATCCCAGAATCAACATAAAATGAGACTTTTTAAGGAAAGGTTAAATGTGACAACAAAAGAACCGGACTGAGGCAGTCCCGTGTCAGATGTTCTCACAGGTATTAACAACACTTCTGGGAAAATGACTGGGAGATGTTTCACACCTATTAATATATTTTGCATTTGTCTGGTGATGCCAGTCATTTGATTTAAGTAGTTTAGGAAGTAATTAGCTGCCCTTTACTTAACCTATAAACATTTCACATAAAATGCCTCGCTGATGGGCAGTATTCATTTCCCTAAGTAGCAATTTAATATAGTGGGATTCTGTTTGATTAATTCATCCCATTTACTCTTCGTGTCAATGATTTCAGAGAGGAGATTTTTTTTTTGTTTGAAAGCCACTTGCTGTTTCTACAGAGAGCTATTTCCCTCTCACACGATCAAGTTCAAATTTGCGCACGTTGGAACTAATGGCCTCGTCAAGCTTGTAGATATCTTTGGTTATGAATGAGATGTTGGATGTTCAGTTTGCATCTTTGCAACACATTTTGTAGAGTGAATGCGTGCACGAGGTATAGTATGTCAAAGAATAAATCACCTTTTGAAAGGACAATGCATTCATATGGGCGCTCTTTATCCTGACAGACATGTCAAAAAGCTCTTTCTCAGTTTTTAATAATAGAAGAGCGTTTTATCACTATATTCTTTGCCTGGCATTGTCAAACATAATAAAAGGAAATATGAGTTTGTTTTGACCTTCCTTTCATTTTCACTTTCCAAACACTGCAGACTAAATTCCTTTAGAGGCAGAAAGAGGTTTAACAGGTTAGAGCAGCAAACACATCATGTGGCTCTGAGCAATGGGTTTCAGTTGCACTTTTCACTTAAATATATCATAACCACCCGTCGTTACAATAAACTCAGTCGGCTCAACTGCTTTTTACCAGAGTAAATAAAGCATGACCCATGAATTTTGTCTGGGCTCTCACATTACTGCATTATTTCAACTATGGCTAATGACCATGAAGTAGAATAATTTGTTACTTTAGTGTTTCAGATTGTTTGACATGTGGACTCTGACCTCATCTTCTGCACAAGGATTCATGGTGCTGAGTGCAATGATTCTTCTAAAATGCCATGGGCAGCAGTGGCAGAAAATAACGTCATGCTGTAGCTGTCAGGTTTAATGTGCATTCAGGAAAGTAGCAGAATCGCAAGCGCAAAACTAGTAGCTTAACTGTGTTACAATGACTGAGTGTTGAAATTGTGTCCTAGTCAAAGAAGTTTTCTTTTAATGTTTTGATGCTATTCTTCATATTTAACTGTTACAAATCCCCTGCAGTACATTTCGCAGACAAACAATAGACATTATAGGTGAAGATACACGTTCTATAGTTTGTCAAATGGCTATATGATAGAAAGTCTATCAGTTTATAGAACAGAATAAAAATACAGGAGAACTCTTCAGACAAATTTAATCCATAAGGAAAACTCAAAATGCAAAAATGCTCATGTGCATTAAAACATGCTTTGGCACCTGGAGGTGGATAGCGTAAAAAGTAAATAGAGAGTGGTGGCAGGATGTGGAGATCTATACTTACCTGCTTCCTGTGGATGTAAACATGTGTGTCCCTTTGATTCGCAAACATCAAGCAATCCGGAAGTGTTTATATGAACATTTGATGTATATGACTGCAAACTCAGAACATTTGTTTAAAAAAAAAAAAGCATAAAATTATTACTTATGCATTGGGGGGTCCCTTTTTCTGACGTCCTTGAATGTCAAACTGTAGGTTAAGTCTTAGCTGAAAGAAAAGCAGCTGGATCTTTGTGTCTGGGTGGAACCTCCTCGAACACTGTGCTACATTTATTGTCATTACTCTTATTATAATGCCTTCTCTTGTCCGTATGCTTCCTTCCCCAGAGGATGGCAGGCCGACCCAGACGAAACATTGTTCCTCTGAACCTCCTGCCACACATCCACCAGGAGCCTGTCGCCATGCTCTGTGTGAGCCTCCTGCTCCTCCTGATTGGACGGCTCATTTACTTTCAAGGCTGCACAACCAACCAGAATCATTCTCAGGTTTAGCCTTTCCAAAACCCAGCAGATGTAGCATTTTTAAAAAAATCTGTATTAGTTTTTCTTGAAATGTCCGGTAATTCTTTCTTTTTTGGGGATTGGTTCCTTCGAACATTTTACTTTTAGGAAGGACATGGTTGGTTGGATGTTCTTGCACCACTGTTTTTCCCTTAAGGGCTTTTGAGCCTCCATCAATCAACCAAAGAGGCAAACTTTTGCACTCCTTTTTATAAGAGCAGAGGCATTCTTTTCACCTAATATTGCCACTGTAAAAATACGCCTGTGGAAACTCAAATGTGCCTTGTACAGTTTTTTGTTTACTTTAATTTGTCTTCTTTTTAAGGCTTTTTTTAAAGTGTACAGAATTTATACATTTTGTAGGCAATCAACATCTTGGACGCAGGGTTGTTAAAATATATGATCTGCCATACTTTGTGTTTATTTTATGCAGCAGATTATTTCGCTCTGCAGCTGAAGTTGTCTTGCTAGAATCCAGCATGTAACTTAAGTATGGGATGGCATGAGAAGGAACTGGATTTTTATTTTTCGGTGTTAACCAACGTTTTTGTCACACGTTGATCCCAAACTACTGTGCCGTTTGACATTTTCTCAGAACAAAGTATGTCTTCCTGAGCCTACACTGTAAGTGAATTTATAAAACAAAGACAACACCAGCATCTTTAGCCACAAGTGATTAATTTTATAATAATTCTTTGATAACTTTTTAAGACTTCTTAAAACAAACATAACTGTTGCTTGGAAAATTAAAGGTACAGGTGATCCACTGCAATAATACATTCAAACGTCAAGTAGAAAATCAGACGTTATACTGTTCTACAGTATGCTGCTCTGCATGTTTGTAGACTTTTTCTTTTTGCCATTTGCAAAAAAACACAAAAACACAAAAAGCTTCCTTTAGACAAAGATTCAGAACTTCTATTAAAAGCAAAAATGTTCTTGCTGGGACCAGTGGTAGTGAAAATACTGACCACACCAAATGTTTGAAAAGTAAATTAGTCATTTTCTGCATTTTCCCCATTTAAAACATTTACTCCTTTCTCTCCAGCACATATCCAAATTTTTATAGCAACAAGAGCCATCTCTAAAGTCATAAAAAAACTCCACTGTTACTGTTGTTTCCAGCAAAAGATCATTATACAAATCATTAGTAAAATTTGGGGATACAGAAAGGACACACAACATTAATGTCTCTTAAAAAAACACCAGTATGTTTATAGCAACATTTAAACTTAAATCTCAAGTTTTTAATCATCTTTAGAATTATTTTTCTTTATAAATCTCAGTTTTCATCCCCCAGAAATGCAGTTTGTTTATGATATCATGTAAATGCAGCACGAAAAAAGTTGTATTGTAAAATACCGTAATTTCTGGACTATAAGGCGCTACTTTTTCCCACATGATTTGAACACTGGCTTGTACAATGTTGCGGCTAACTTAGTTAGTTGTTTTTTTTTTTTTTTTTACGTGCTAATGAGCTTGATGCCGCCAAACCATTTAGCCTCATCACACCCAGGTGCTCACTTAGCTGTCCAATACATGTCTCTCTTGGGGGTGGGTCCTCGTGACTCATTGAGACTACCTGTATAAATAAAGGTTTTAAAAAATGAAATGACCGAACAGGTCTCAGTGGACCAATGAAACTTGGGGGTGGGGGGTATTGTTTCTCCCCGAGGGCGGAAGAATATGATGAAGAGGACAGCACAAGCTCTTGGGTGCAGTGCGCAGCGTATATATGTCAGTGGTGTGCAGGAGGAAGATGAAGCTTGCGATCAATGACTTCCTGGTAGGCTACTGTAATTTTATTTTTTTTAACTAGCAGTGTTACGGACACTGTTCAGAAAAAGAAACATTTACTGTACATATTTATGTATATTACCGGTATGTATTTCATTAAAGGTTTAAAAAAAATCTTTCTATGTAAATATCGCATGTTACAATGTGGACACCCGCAGGTTATACACAAGTGTGGCCTATATATGTACAAAATGTATTTTCTTTATAAATTTAGTGGGCGTGGCTTATATTCAGGTGTGCTCAGTAGTCTGGAAATTACGGTATCTAGCATTATGGGAGAAGTCATTGTTGTGGAGGTCACGTCATTGAAATAATACGTTATGTGGACGATTCCTGCAAAGGTACTAAGGGTAGATGTGCCAAGCATCTCTTTGTTTAATGGGAGTTCTTTTTTTTCAAAAATATGTACAATAGACTTTTTCTTGTCTTGAAGCATTACAAAGTATTTTCTTTAGCAGTTATAACAAGAGGTTTAATAGTTCTTCAATCAAAAGTTCTTACCAGCCTTTAAGTCTTCACTTTGGACCTTTTGAAGAGTTTTATCAGTTTTTAATCATAAAAGTTGACGTGTAAAAAAAGATTTAGGGGTAAAATGGCAATAATAAAGTGTAAATAGCTTTTTTGTTTCCAATGTTGTACTATTCAAGACAAAATAAAAATGAAACTAATTTTGCACAGGAGCACTTTCCTCCACTGGTTAATGCAAAACTAGAGTCTGAATAAATGTTACTTCACTGCCCAAGTGTAAAAAGTAAAAAGTTTATGATCAAATTCAGCAATGAGAGCCCATCAGTCTTTGACACTAGTTACTAGTGTATTTTATTTGATTGCCTTTGTGCTTGTTTATCTAATAAGCAAATGATCAAACTGTACTGTCTTCCAGTTTCTGGTTTTGCAGCCAGAATGTGAGTAGCGGCGAGTCTTGGCTTGTTGACAACTTTCCGTTTATTACATTGATTCAGATCCAGCCAGATCTACTCGTGCTTGTCAGGTCATTAAACATTCAGCCAGATTTCTCAACAGCAACCAGTCATGACATAAACACAGTCAAAATGTTAAGATGAGGCTTTTCTGGCTCAACCAACCATTAGTTCCATTGTCATGGAAATAGCCAACAGAATTTGTACTGAAGGTTTTCATCACTTCTAAAATGCAGAAAATTTATAATACAACGTTTGTAGGTTTAAAAACATAAACCTTAAACTACAGTTCATCGGAGGTGGAGAAACTATAATGTCAGAGATATGCAGTTGAAAAATTCTGAACTTGTTTTACAGCCTCAAAAGTATTCAGCTTTTTCATTCATAATTTTTCAGACAAAATGTAAAAAAAAAAATAAGTTAGATTTTGATAAAAACATTATGCGTCAGTATTTAATTTGGATTCGCTTTCATTCAGCTCTTCTGCACTGCATCTTAAAGTGGCTGAATTCCCTGTGAAGCTCATCTCATGCACATATTCTGATTTTTACTGTTAGAGAGCAAAATAAAAATCAAGTCCTAAAATCTGACTGGATATATTACTGCTTTTTATTACTCTGGGTTTGATCGCGCTCTCTTTCAAAACTTGCCATTCATAAATTTCTGTTTTCATTTAAGCACATTATCTGACAAAATTCTTTCATTTACAAACTGTGAGTTGTGATGTTGACTTTACTATTTTTCTAACTTTCTCTTTACACATATATAGAAAGTTGCAATGACATATGTTCTTTTATTTTTATTTGACTTCTCTACTCCACTTCGTTCTTCTCGTCCATGACTGCTTGTTGAGATTTGGGTGTGTTCTGTGGCTGATGCTCAGGAAACAGTAACGCAGGCACATCTTGGTACAAACCTTTAACCTTTGATGTCTAAGACATGAGCAATAGGAATCCCTTTAAAACGGGTTGTCTACACAGATATTTTTTACAACACACTGACTGTGTGGTACAAATAAAGCATCAAAATAAATCCAGAAAAAAAAGACACCATTGCCAACGGGAGCTGGACTCATGACATTTGTCAGTTTCAAATAAAACCAGCCTTGTTAGGTTCAAGGTAACTCATA
The DNA here is from genome assembly GCF_014905685.2 of Nematolebias whitei. Lineage (NCBI taxonomy): Eukaryota > Metazoa > Chordata > Actinopteri > Cyprinodontiformes > Rivulidae > Nematolebias > Nematolebias whitei. The sequence continues at coordinate 67,338,597 of NC_056498.1, read as the reverse complement.
AATGTGTTAATTTGAGCAAACTTATGATTTTGGAAGGTTTTGGAAGAAGAGATTTAAATGGAGATATCGACTTTGATTAGTTGTTTCACTTCTTTTATGAAAAAGGGAAAACCTTCATTGAGTTTTTGTAATCACCTCTTCCTGCACTTCAGACAGTCACAACTTCTGCAACAATAAAGATGCTCTGGATGCAAATGAACCCAAACCAAAGTGATGGCCTCTTGCATTCAGTGTTTGTTTGTGTGGGTCAAATGAAATGATTCAATTTGGAATCTGGATGATCTACTGGATGTAGTATTTTTTATTTATACTTTGCAAAATGAACTGAAATTACTAGAAATAGATTTTTGCTAAAATAATAGTAGCTATGGTGTCTTACGTAAATGGTTTGCAGTCCAGCGATGTTACTAAAAGTGACAAAAATATAACATAAAACTTATTATTCCTGATGTAAATAAAAAAAAAAATGAAACAACTTTAAAATGGCCCATCCTTAACAAATTTGTTGTTAATGAATTGGACGTGTAACAGTAACACCTAACTGCTCCCCTCCCCCCGTCACAGTCAGAATATGACACATAGGGTTAATAACTGGCTTTCAACCACAAAGAAACAGAAAATGCTCATAAAGAAATGCAAAATAACCACAAACACCTAGCAGTTATGTTCATAATGAGTTTATTTTTGACCACGCTGTATCACACTAATTTCTGTTTCTAGTTGTACAGCTTTTCTTCACCCCCTCTCCTGCTGGAGAAGTGTCACCAGAAACTTGTAACTTTCTACATTTGTTACAGTTTTTATGCACAAAGCATGTCTTCCCTTCTGTTGCGCCACATTTTGCTTTCCCTTCGCTGTGACAATGAAAGCGCTGTGAGTGCATGTCAGTTTCTGATATTATGCCATGTGAAACCGACAACCTCGTTCTTGAAGTACTGTATCACGGCTGAAGTGTGAGAGACGAGCAGGGCAGGGAGGAAACCGAAAGATAATTCACTGCTTTCTGAAACTGCTATAGAAACCTTGTCAACTGATGGAATTAGAAAACAGTTGTCACTTTGACTTTTTTATTTTATTTTGTAATGCAAATAAAATGTTAATCCCTGTTGTTTTTATTTTATTGTAATGTGTTTTTTGTGTGTGTGTTGATGATCAGTTAAAGGCAAAAACATTTCATTAAAATGTTGCTCTGTGTCATGGAGTAATAAAGAAAATGCTATTTCATTGGAATTGTAAAATAGACCAGGAGCTTGCAGCTTTTAGGACCTGGGCTGCAGTGTGATGTGCCGTTTCTGAAAATGCTTTGCAAAAATGCTTCTTTTTTAATATATCTTTGTGTAAAAAGTAAGAAAAAGAACAAGTTCAGATGACCCGGTGTAATTGTAGCAACATATCTTTTCTGTTTATATTTTCCATGTACACTGAAATAATGTAAATATACAAATTGAATCGCTTTAAAATGCTTTTGATTTATGTAAACAAAGCTTTTGCATCATTTTGCAATAAACATAAAAATACCCATTTTGTTGTATTCTTTGATCCATAACAAAAAAAAATGCTACTTTTGTAATTTAGTATTTCAATTTTAAATAAACTATTCTGACAATAACCTAATTAGCTGTTGAAATACTAGACAGCAGTAAAATGATTTGGGGCAGGACATTGAGCAACACTGAGACATTTTGAAGTCCAACAGAATAGTTCTGGTTATTACACACCCAAAAACATAAACCATGATGAGGTTGAGATACACTGAAGCAACCATTGAAAGTTGTAAAAGTTGTGGTAAAACCATGAAAATTCAAACAAAGACACTTAAAAGGGCATATTTTAACAGCTATTATGGCTTTAGGGCTAAATTTTAGGCTACATTGCTGAGTGTCCCATTACTTGACGAACGTTTTAAAAAAAAAATCTTGACTTTTAATCATATATATATATATATATATATATATATATATATATATATATATAGATATGAAATTTGGTAAAGAGGTGTTACAGTAATGATAATATATTTTAGTGTACACTCATTACTTACAGTATATTTAGTTCCTTTGTAGCAGATAAAAGCAAAACTCCGATACAATCCAAACAAAACCCAGTCCAAGGTAACTTGGAGGAAATTGTAGTACCCAGAGTTAGGATGCACATGAAAACAAAACAGGGAAAATATGTAAACATCACACAATAACACTCCATATGTGGTTTGAACCAGCGGCGCCAGATTCATATTTGAGATGAGGGGGCTGCGGGGGTTGTTCGTCGCCTTGCACTCTCTGTTCATATGCACCTTGAATGTCAGGCGCACATGTTCATCTTTGCCACACAGTAATGTAAATGGGTACTTTCACAGTCATCGGATTT
>NC_056498.1:67323859-67333230 GCF_014905685.2 Nematolebias whitei | reverse complement strand
GGATGGATGGATGGATGGATGGATGGATGGATGGATGGATGGAAGGAAGGAAGGAAGTCTTTAAGCTGAATTAATGAACAGATCATCCTCGGTCAACATTTGTGTAGAAAAATAATTAAACCAGAGATGGGCTAAGGCCTGCACCTTTATGGTTGTAGCCCTAAATGTTATATAATTAATTTCAAATCTTCAAATCAATCAAAGACAGAACAAGAAAAATATAGCACAGTACTGTTTAAATTATCTTATGAAACCTCTAAACACAATGATCATATCACATGTTTGCATAAAATACATGCAGTTTAGGCTGTGATTTATCTTTTCTTCTTACATTCAGGAGAGTCAAAGAGCTACTGCTTAAAAATGGTTCCTAATGACTTAATCCAACTTGTGTACATTTTCAACTCCCCTTATTAGATCTTTACTCAGTTCCCAGGATTTTCCCATTATCCTCAGATTTGGTCATTGTCAAACAGATCCTTTTATATTGGAAAAAAAGAAGCTACAGCTGCAGTTAATCATGATCACTAACCATTAGGTAATATGTCTAGTTAAGACCAAAGGTATCTGCAGCAACACTTGTTAAGATTTAGGTGAAAGCATGCATTTTAATTTGAGCTCTCGTGAATAATTTTGATCCTGTGTGGATTAGAAGAAATTCACAATAAATTCAAACTTATGCACTCAGTTTTTTATTTATAAATGTATTGAATGTGAAGATTGTATAACTTAATCCTCAGTTTTTCATGCTTTTAAGACTTGTCTCTGACCACAACTGTATGATAAGATTCAAAGATTATCTAAATGTTTCTATGATGTTTTACTATGAATAATTAAATAACAATATTTAATGATAAGCCTTCTATTATGAAGTTCATTCTTGAATTAAACTGTTTTATCAGAGTCAGAGTCAGAGTCAGAGTCAGAGATTCTTTATTGTCATTCGCACCTCATGTGGTACATGTGGTGGAGCGAAATTATGTACACAGGGTCCCAGTTACATCCAACAATAAAATGTAAAAGAAAAACAGTAATAACATCTAAGATATGAACTAAGAAAAACATCAACTAAATATACACTAAGCACTCATAACATAAAACATTGAACATCAGCACAAACATGAACATGAGTCTGTGTGAGCGGATGAGCACACATGAACACATCAACATTGAAACAGATCAGCAGCAACATGATGTGATTTTCACAGTGATTATTCTGGTTAGAGATTCATGAGTCTAACAGCCTCAGGGTAGAAGCTGTTCCTCAGTCTAGTGGTTCTACACTTAATGCTCCTCAACCTCCTTCCTGAGGGGAGTGGGGCAAAAAGTGTGTGTGCTGGGTGAGTGAGGTCCTTCATGATGCAGGTGGCCCTCTTCCTGCATCTGGAGGTGTAGATGTCTGTGATGGTGGGGAGGCTGACTCCGACAGTCTTCTGTGCAGCCTTCACCACTCTCTGCAAAGCTTTTCTTTCATGTTTGAAATGCTTGCTAATTTTGTAAGGCCAGAATAATTACATTGATTTCAAACTTTTTGTTAATTACAACAACAGCAAACAAAAAGAAAATCATATCAGTATTTACATGAATAATACAGCATCCCCTTTCTGAGTTATTAACTTCTTCCTTTAATGTCCATTTTAAATATTATTTCCTGTCAAGTCTTTTCGCTATTTGCTAAATTAATTACTCTGCACACTCAAATCACACTTTTATTTTTGTTTTTAACATTAAATTTAGTTTATGAAATTATTTTTCTTTACATTTAAAACATCTGAAATCCCACTGGTGAAAAATAATGACTCTGTAACTAGTTTGACAAGAGATTCAGGCAGTATGGGCCAGTATTCATGCAGTCATAGAGAAGCCTTACACCTGTGATCTGTGAAAAAGGAGATTCTGGAAGACAGAAAAATTCAATAATCATAAACTCCGTCACGTTGAAGAAAGACTGCAAATTTGTGGACAATTGGGACAAACTTTTGTTTTACTGTGGATGCGAAGATCTATTAAAAAAACAAGTAATCAAAAATTCTGTTTAAACTTTATAAAACGTGCTTGCTCGACAAACACACATTCTGTAACAACTGTCACAAAAAAAGGTTTGGATGAAATTTTTAATCAGTTGGGTTTTTTCAAATGTATAAATAGCACCAGCACATAAACTGTCCAGTACAGATTATGGATATTCTGTGGGATTCCAGGATTTTTCCTCTTGCAGCCTTCTGAGTGGCAGGGCAGCACTGATGAGCACCAGCTGTGGCCAATTCCTGTGATAAGCTCCAGGGGTATAATGGCATTTTTGCTTTGTAAGGCCCGACCCGGCATGGCCTGGCCTTTATTCTACCTCGCCCATGGTTGTGTTTGCTTTGAGTGCTGGCTCGATGTGGGCAGGGATCATCATATCAAAAATGCATGATGTCATATTATTTGCCACAAAACAATGGATGACATTGAGCTCGTGCTACTTCTCTTTGTTCTCTATTTAATTCAAAAGCACCATAAACAGAGCGAGAGAAGGTGATCTCTCTCTCTCTCACTCAAACCAACAGCAATACACTTGTGGAGGAAATGAGCAGTCACAAGAGGATGACTCATCTGTGACTTGATTGCTGAATACACTTCTGGAACATTGGATAAGATAACTGGTATTTGTGACAGTCTTCTTGTGCTTTTCCAAAGATAAGAATTGTACTTTCCAGATTTTCTCTATGCCCTCCTAGTTTGACTCCTGTAGGATCTTCCTGGACTTACCTGTTCTCCTCCATGTCTACAAGCTGAGTACTACCCTGGAACTCTTGGTGCTACTTGCCTTCAGTCCATGTGCCTGCCTTCAACCTGCCTGCCTACAATCCACAACGGTGCTCACTCTGCTTACCTCCATCACCTCCCTCTCTGCTTCCATACGCACCTGGAATCTTCTGCCCTCCTCTCTGTGCTGTTGGATCACTATCCAACTCTCTTCTTTGCAGATCTTCCCAGTAAATACCACTTGTAAATAAACATCACTTAACTTTTATCCAGAGTTAGGGGCCGTTGACACGGTGTGTATTTTGAGTGAATCTGCTCCTTTCTCTCTGCGGTTCTGCTGTTCATTTACATGACACCAGTGGCCCCCCTCTTTGATTCTGGAGGTTTCTGAACCCACCTTCCAGAGTGGAGGTTTTCAGCTGACCGCCCGCTGATAAAATAAACATCTCTCGCTGAGGCTTTGATTTGATTAAAATGATGCGAAACATGTTGTATGTTATTAAAGTTGAAAATGAGGACATCAGGTTTAATTTTTATTTATTTATTTTTATTTACACCGTGTCCGTGTAAATAGTGCCTTATTTGAGTTTATTACACTCAGTTCTGCTCTGGGTGTTTATCATTGCAACTGTGGTATAATCCGTTTATACACTACAGTCTTTGAATACATTTTGTTTTTTCTTTGAGCCTTGAAGCATGTGTGCCAAAAGTCAAAATATCAAACTTAATTGGAGTTAATTAGAAATTTCATTTAGAGCTCCTCAGATTTAGATCAGTTTACCATCCAAAAATGTTAGCTAAGAAAATATTTTGTTGTCAGGAAGATGAAAACAGAAGTACTGGGCGGGTAGGTGAACAACTAAGAGAGGTAACAAAGGTAAATAAAAAGGTTTGAAGTGAGTTTTATGTGAGGCTGAACACTAAAGAAAGAGCAAAATGACCTGCATTGATTGGCTGGACAGAGAGATAGAGCTGGTAAGTGTGCAGCAGGTTAGAGTGATTAGGAATTTAAATGGAATTGTAAATAAGTAAAGGAAGTTGAATGGTATTGTAGGACTGATGAAAATGTGAGAGATGAAGCCATGAAGTTAGGCTGCCTGCCTTGTGAAGGCTTGGTTCGTGCTTTGAGGACTCAAAATCAGCTGATTTACGAGCTAAACCACAAAATGGAAGTGATTTGTGAGAATCGCAGGCCACCTGCAGCTTTGGGACTCACCAGCATGAAAACAACCTTGGAGGGGCTCGTAAGCATGGACCAGTAGAATGCACCCTAATCTGGCCATTTTGGCTCTTGGAAGTACCAGTAAGACTCAAGGCTGACAAGAAAAATAGTCTGCCTGAATAAATCAACAATTGTGGCTTATCTGAATCTGACTCCCCTAGTTGACCTTGAACATAGGCTGACATATCAATTTCTCCTGGGAAATGTGTAAACTAAAGAAAAGCTTTGTCTATCGAATCCCCCACCCCCTACCCCCATGAACTTCTGTGGAGACTCATCAGAACTGTGCCGGCTGACCATCATCTTATCAGGACAATGAACTATCTGTTAGTGTTTCATGGACCACCTTGTTGTCAAATGCATATGCAACGTGTTTATAAATGTATTTGCTGGCAGAATTTGTTGATGTCTTAAATCGTGTCCTGATAGGACAAGGTGTGAAGAGACCATTTTTTGTAATGCCACTATCTTCTCCTCATGGCTTTGTCCCTTTTTCTATCGAAAAAAAAAACAGTATTCTAAAAAGGTAAGAGGCCGCGCTGTCACAGCAGCAGCTACATGTACGTGCACTCCGTCCATCTTTCGGACGACTGTACTGACATATTCTCGTTGTATCTCGGTACGATGATAATAAAGCTTATTCTGATTCTGATTCTTTGACTGCTCTAACACACCAGATTCAATTGTTGAATTACCTCTTCATGATCTACAGAAGCCTGTTAGTCACCCATTGAAACAAATCAGATGTGCTGAATCCAAACCCCCCCCCCCCCCCCCCCAAAACATCTAAAACATGCATCCATGTCCAAGGTCCAGGACCAGGATTTGACACCCATGGTGTTTTTGCAGAGTGGAAAGACAGTTCATCCACATGATATTGTGGAGGTATGGAGATGACTGAAAGCAAGGGCAATAGATTTAACTGATTAAATCCCAGAAAGAGAGAGAATGTCTGAGGAATGAGGAAGAGGTGTACTGTTACTGTTTTTCAAGAACAACAGAGGTGCAGAGCTGATCACTATATGGGGATGAAGTTAACATTGTAAAGAGTTGTTGAAGCCAGTTAAATGTGAGGTGATGCTCAATCAGTGGCTGGAAGATTTCATGCTGAGAAAGAGCACTACAGATTTGTTGTGTGTTGATGTAGAAAAACAAAGAGGGTCAGACAGGCTTGCACTGTGTCTTTGAGGATCTAGAGAAAGCATATGGTGCCAAAAAAGGAACTGTGTTGCTGTATGAGGAAGTCCGATGTAGCACTGAAATATGGGATGTTGGTGCAGGACGTATAACAGGACAGCTATATGATGGAGTGACCATCACACAGTGGAAATGTAAGTGTTCAATAAACCAAAGATAAAACTTTACTGGAAAATCTTCCAAAACATTATGACAAGCAAGTCGTGACTGAAAACAATAATACAATAAAATAAACAGGTATATATATAAGGAAGTCAAATGAAGGTGATGCACCTATATATGGTCTTTTCTAGGTTTAGATTATTTGTAATGAAACAAAAGTACAGTAAAATGATGAAATTATGTTTTTCCTATTATTTTTTCTTTCATTTTTTTTTTAATCCTTTTTTTTTTTAGATATATACAAGGAGAACATTGAAGTTATTTTCTTCTTTCTGCTTATGTAATGAAAATCATTTGACTGGAACACAAATAACAAATTTAGAAAGAAAACAGTCCTGTTGAAATGACCAACACTTATCCTGGGCAACACTGTTATTATAAAGGAAGTACTTCTGAACATGACTGCACTTTGAGGTTTTCAGTGGTTGGACTGGAACCAACATCTGTCTCCTCCAAACAACCACTATACCTAAAGTGTAAAACACAACAGGAACCAGGTGCGCACATAGTTTCCTTACTGCTACTTTTTCCACCATTAACTTCTTAGTCACTTTCTGTCAGACAGAGAGTTGGTGAAACAGCTCAGGCTGTGGGTTTTGCTGTTTTAGGGCCAAGAGGAGACATATTCAGGATGCTGTGGTCAGAGACCTCCAGTCTATTGTCTTCCTCCATGCTGCACTGTGCTGAAGTATGACAAATGTGTAGAATTGTGTTCAATACCACAAAGTAAACCATTCCATGACAGATGTCCTGTATTTTGCAAGTGAAGTATGAAACAAACTGCAGATGCCATCTGTTACAAAAGAAAACATGTGTACTTTTACATGAAAGGGTAACTGCACACAGCCATGTGTGTTCAGCAACTAAGACTCCATTGAACTGCAAATATTATAACATTGTCAACACATCTGTTTAGAAATGAGAAAGTGATGTGCAAAACAGGATTGTGGAAATGCAAACTAGATGTTTTGGTTCACAGATAAAGCAGAAATTTATGGAAATCTACCTGCCTGGAAGTGATGTTTGTTGACAGCGATGATGTATATTTTTTAATACGGTAGTTAAATTATATATGTAATTTTTTTTATCAACTAATGCAGATTGTACATAGTTTCAGACACTGACAGGACAGGCCTTCTATATTATTTCTTTAGGTTGATTGTGATGTGGTCTTTTTCAGGTCTTAATTTGTAAACTAATCAATGCCAGACACAAAGAGTGGGCAAATCGGCTGGGGGGAGCAGTGGGAGGGGTGGTCCTGGAGTATGCTCACAAGAGAAGAACCTGGCAAGTTGTTTAATTTAATGACATAGTTAGCAAATAATAGATTCCTAACATTTATTAAACATTACTTTAGTAATTACAAAAAACAAACAAACAAACAAAAAAAATCACTATTGTGCTTTGACAAACACATTGATAAAACAAACAAAAAAAACTGTCATTGCAAAAGAGGATAAGATAGAACTTTAATGATCCCACAAGAAATTGTTGTGCCAGAGTTTCAGTACAAAGGAACATCCATCCATTATCTTTACCTGTTTCTACCATTTTGGGTCACGGGGGTCATCGGTGCCCATGTCCAGCAATCACTGTGCGGGGGGCGGGGTACACCCTGGACAGGACTCCAGTCCATCACAGGGACACATAGAGACAAATGAGACAAACAACCATTTGCTCTCTCACTCACACCTAGGGACAATTTTAGAGTTACCAATCAGCCTAACATGCATGTTTTTGGTCTGTGGGAAGAAACCAGAGTACCTGGAGAAAGCCCACACATGCACGGAAAGAACATGCAAACTCCACCCAGAAAGGTCTCCGGGCCAGGATTTGAACCAGGGACCTGCTCGCTGAGAGGCAGCAGCTCCACCCGTTGTGCCACCATGCTGCCCGGAATCACACAAGATATAAAATAATAACAGATTATAAGAAATAACTGAGAATATAAAAAATAACTGAGAATATAAAAATATCAACAATTAAGTTCTAAACTGGTCAGGCGTAGACAGAAACATTAGTGTTTATTGTATAACAAGATTAATTGTATTGTCCTAAGTTCAGAAAGGGGGAGGAGTTGAAAAGTTTGAAGGACTTCCTGTATTGTTCTGTGGAGCACCTCGGTGGTCGCAGTCTACGACTGAAGGCGCTGCGGTAAGAGTCCAGTTTGTCATGCAGGGGGTGTGACGTGTTGTTCAGGATCTGGAGCAGTTTCCTCAGCATCCTCTGCTCAGACACCTCTGTCAGAGACTGCAGGTCCACTCCCAGAACTGAACCAACTCTCTTGATGAGCTTATAGTCTGTTGGCATCAGCTTTCTTCACCCTGCTGCTGCAGCACACCACAGCGTAGAAGAAGACGCTGGAGACCACCAAGTGGTAAAACATCTGCAGCATGGTCATAAGAGGGGGCAGGTATCACTTCTCACTTTGAGTGTTTACTCTTTGACGCATGCGTTCTGTGGGTGACAAGCGTCCAGTGCATCATAAAAACAGCAGCTGATGTGTCAGAATTATTTATTTATCATCTATTATCATCATTTATCAGAGGGGAGCAGCACCGTTCAAGCATGGCTCCCCAAACAACAAGGCAGTCATATTTGTTCATAACTTTATTATTAGTAAGCCTGAGAGTTGCTGGATCCAAGCAAACAGTTGCCGGAATACACCCTGTCAAAATGATAGAGTTCCCAGATCTTGTTCCGGCAGGATCGGCTCAAATTAAGCCCTGGTCTTGTTTGCACCAACACCAGATAGTTACTAATGACTTCAGCCTCAGACCAATCATCATGACACATTGTCTTTGTTAAGACAAGACATGTATATTCTTTATCTCATTCGGTCATAGTAGTCACACTAACTATTTTTGAAGGGGTCGTCTCCCCCTCACTTTTAAAAATATTTGTGTGAGGTTTCTCCGGTTTCCTCCCACAGACCAAAAACATGCATGTTAGGCTGATTGGTAACTCTAAATTGTCCCTAGGTGTGAGTGAGAGAGTGAATGTTTGGTTGTCTCATTTGTCTCTGTGTCCCTGTGATGGACTTTCAACCTGTCCAGGGTGTACCCCACCTCTCGCATAGTGACTGCTGGATATGGGTACCAGTGACCCAGGTGACCCGAAAAAGGAAGAAGCAGGTAAAAAGATGGATGGGAATGGATGGATGTATGGTTGGATGGATGGACCCCCCCACACACACACACTCACACACACACACACATGCACATTTACCATGAAATATTAGTTCACCCAGTGCTTTCTATTGCTTTGTGAACAAAGCTGTTCCACCTGATTAATAGGAGAATACTCATACCACTAAAACTCCACTCCAGGTTTTCCTGGTTACCTACAACAACTCATGCCACACAAGCAGAAGCAACACCTACTCAGTGCAAGCTGCTCAGAACTGGAGGAGGTAACGTCAGTTCCACTGACATCTCACAATGTCCGGCTTTTGCTAAAACCTTATTTGTTTTTTTACTAGCCCTAGGCCATGTAAATTACTGTTCAAGTAAACAATGAAAAATTGGGATGAAGCTACTTTACTTTAATTAACAGTAGTCTAGTATAGATTGATATTCTTGGATGACAATTAAATGTTTGCAATATCTGATCCCTCCCCAGACACATCAGGCATTTGGAGATCCTTTACAAAGAAGCAACACAGTTAGTGAAGTAGCAGAGACTCTCAGAGCTCTGCTGCCAGAGGTACATGCTCTATTCACACAAGGAGAGCTGTTGGCCAGGCTACTTCTTGTTGTGCCGTGCTCTTCAGCTGAGGCTAAAAGGAGTTTTAGAGCTTCAAGAAGGCTTAAGACCTGGCTTCACTCCTCCATGAAACAGCAACGTTTGAACAATGTACGGACGGCATCTGGAGCCAGTTTCTTAGGATCCACTGTGTGATGGACCTTTACAAGAAATCCTTCCTGTCTACAGCCATCAGTATCTGTAACATCTCTTAATGAAATGAGGATAACGAGTTACAACAACAAATAATTTCCCTTTGGGATTAATAAAGTATTTTTGAATTGAATTGAACTGAATA
>NC_056498.1:67311685-67320859 GCF_014905685.2 Nematolebias whitei | reverse complement strand
ACTATGGGAGCGTTCTGCTTGTGGGACTCGGTTTGTTGTGGCTCCTCAGACTGATGGAAGTCCTTGGATGAAGGATGAAACATCTCAACCAAAAAAAAAAAAAAAGGAAACTGTCCAGATGACCTGACTGAACTTTGCTGGTTACCAGGCAGAACATTTCAGGGATGAGGCAGATCCATGTGTCAAAATCTGTCTAACCTCAGATCATTCAGGAGAGCTCATCTGAACAAAGACGACAACAGCACAAGTCTTAGAACAAAGAGGCTGCATCACTTATAGGGCAGCATGACCGAACCAAAATCTGTGAGCAGATACGGACTGCACAGGGCGATTCTGCAACATCTCAGAAGGTCTACCTCTATCTTATAAGTGGATATTTTATCTCTACATCTATCTGAGACTTAAAGTGAACATTTTAATTCTATTCTTTGTGAACTTGATCAAAGTAATGTCAGCTTCAAATGAGGCAGGAAATGTTGAAAAAAGCTGAAATCGTTTGTTTATCTGCTAACTAATTTTCACAAGCTTCGTCATCATGCATCAGCCAAACAGATTTCAACATTTTGTGGTCGTTAAAAACAAAACTCTGTGTGACATGGATACCATAGAACATTTTTAGAAGCAATCATTTAACCACCTTTTTGTGTTTTGTATCTGAATTTAAAAGCATAGCCTCATTGCTTTCCAGAGAAATGTCAGTAAAACTTATGCTGACCATAAACTAGACCTGAGCTTTAGAAGCAAAATGGACTCATCCAAATTCAAACTAGATTTATTTGCTATGAACAATGTTACAGAGAAGCACAGCTATAGTATTTAATTTACGGTATAGCTGAGAGTACAAATGAAAGAGAAAATATGTTATCTGGTACAGATGGGGGAAAGCAAGTCCATTTAAAAAAAGTTGGACTATTTGGCATCATAGACTTTTGATGTGAGTGGAAATACCCAACAGAGTGTCCATACTTGTGGCAAGAGAGAAATGCAGGATTAAAAAGAAAATTAATGTATGAGGCATTTTAAAAATACATTTGTGTTTTCCAGCAATATTTTAATGTATGACACGTGTCACAGACAGTTGCATCATGTAATCCTTGTTCTTTCTGTTTTGAGATTTTATTCACGTCTCTTCAATAAATGTGCTTCGACTTAAATTATTAATTAATATGATCCACAGTGTTTCTTTGATGAGTGTAGTGAAAAGAACTCTTAAGGATGTGATTTTATAAGAAAATCTGTCCGTGCGCAGCAGTATGTGCCTTATGAGTTGTATCAAAGCATCTTTGCTCATGAGCAGCACTGCAGTGCCAAACGCTCTGTTGCAGCTTTTTGGCTCAGCGTTGCATCACCTTTACTGAGACAGACATGCAGCTCTGGACCAGTTAAGTCCGACATTTACACACACACCAGAATCGTGGAGGCATATCAGATCAACGGTTCCAAAGTGAAATTGACAAGTCCCAACTAAAAAGGTTGCACACTGCAAGTGAATCAAACTATGGGAAGAAAAACCAACAAGCAACCCACAGCAAAGTGAACTAGTTGAATGTGAGAGAAACAGACACAAATAGACTCATTTAATATGAAAAACAACGCACAAGAGTAATTACAGCTGTCTCATGAGAAAACATGTAAACCAAACCAAAAACTACTGTGTGACAGTGCTCCAGGAAAATAATATAGTTTCATTTTCAAAGAGCAAACATGACCACGATTACCTAAAAATGTGTTACAGGGTCAAACATTTGTCCAGTTTGGTGCTGTCATATGCTGCTGTCTTGTCAGAATCTTGATAAAATGTGAATCCAACTACAGTAGTCTCTCGCTGCTTCGTGATTTGACTTTCGCAGACTCGCTCTATCGCCGTTTGTGGATGTCCAAAATATTGCACATGTTGCATATGTATTTTTTACACACAATTGTGAACTGTACAGTAATATCACTGTACTCATGTAGATGTGAAAAAAGTTCATCACAAAAATAATAATAATTCAGACAGGCACCGCCATTTTGTAGTTTTCTTTCATTCTGCCTCCACTAATCACCACTCATAAGGACTACATTTACCTCAAATCAACGCTGTGCTCTACTGTAGTGCCTCAGGGCTCTGTTTTTTGCCGAACAGCATTTTTTGCAAAGTGAAGTCATAACTGCTGAACTGGCCTTTCAAAGGTAAAATTTAATTCATGTCACATGGAAAAGTTTTTTGTTTTTTTTATTCATCTTTACAAATGTAAGATTCAAAAGAAATTGTAAATCGTGAGGACATGTCTCTTTAAGAAACAGAGCGTTGACCCGGTGACCCTGATTGACAGTCAGCTCTGTTTTCCCAGTCGCTGATTGGCTGTTACAGTACAAGACGTCTGTTTACCTGCGCTCTTTTTCAACTTGACGTTAATTGCCTTATTGTTTCTAAATGTTCTGTGCTTTCAAAAGTTTTTGGCGGTGAACCGATATGCCAGAAAATGCTTTACAACTGAAATGCTTAGTAACCCGGGCGCTGATTGGCTCAGTAACCTTCAGCTCTGTTTAACCTGGCTGCTGATTGGCTGTTACAGTAGCAGATGGTCACTGTTACACAAGGGGTTTGTTTACCTGCACTCTTTCTCAACTGGACGGCTCCTATTAACGTTCTGTGCATTCAAGTTTCTGGTGGCGAACCGAAACACCAGTGGAAGATGCTGACGATTAAAAAGAAAGTGGAACTTACGGACAAACTTAAAGATGGCCGTACCTATGGGGAGTTTGGCCACCTTTACGGCACGATTGTTAAGATGGAAGCTGCATTGGTTGTGTGGATTAATGATTGATCATTAAAGATCTGATGGTCGAGGGGTCTACAGGGCTGAACACGTTTTTCTTGTGGACAAAACGAGCCTGTTCTGCAAAAGGATGCCATCTCGCACTTTTATTATGAAAGACGAAGCCAAAGTGCCTGGTTTCATCTCATCTTCATCACCTTCATCATCATCACTGGACAGCGAATTCTTCATCTCCGTCTCTCCTTCATCTTCATCTTCTCTGGTGAGTAGCCATTTAGATTAATATTTTTTAAAAGGTTTAAGAGTTTAGAAAATTGTTAGGAACATTGCAAGAGTGTGGGAAGGGTTTAAAACGCCAACCTGTATATAAATACTAAAACAAAGTACTACTTATTACTACTACAGTAAATACTAAAACAAAGTACTACTTATTACTACTACAGTAAATACTAAAATAAACTACTACTTATTACTACTACAGTAAATACTAAAATAAACTACTACTTATTACTACTACAGTAAATACTAAAATAAACTACTACTTATTACTACTACAATAAATACTAAAATAAACTACCACTTATTACTACTACAGTAAATACTAAAATAAACTACCACTTATTATTACTACAGTAAATACTAAAATAAACTACTACTTATTACTACTACAGTAAATACTAAAATAAACTACTGCTTATTACTACTACTACTTGTGTACATAATTTAATTCCATCTCATGTACCACATGAGATGGTAATGACAATAAAGTTAATTTGAACTTGTACTACTGTCACTACTTCATGGTTTTTCAATTATCGGGCGGGGGGGGGGGGGGGGAGATGGGGTCTAGAACTCACGATAAACGAGGGACTACTGTATAATAAATTCTCCCTGTCCCATGTTAATTCAATCCATCCTTCATTATTTACCCATGTTGGTGTCATTTCTGTTTTTGCGGTCACATCTTCTATCTTGTAGTTTGATTTCTGACTTGACTTTCTCAGGGTTCAGAATAAAATTCTTCTTTTTTGTTTCAGTCCTGACATTTTGATAAAAGACAAAGCAGTGATATGGATTTGAATCATTTCAAGGGGAAAAGTTAAACATCATGTTGTGATTTATAATCTGTGTGCACAGTACAGAAAGAAGAACATTATCATGATGACAACTGCTTTGAGATTGTTTTGGTTGATAAAGTGTTCATAACAAATTATTTAATTTTTTTTCTTACCTTTCTCAGTTATGAGTTATAACTAAAATACATGACATTTGTTTCAGTGTTAAGGACAGCAATTTAACTTTACTTGGAAAATGTTCTTTTTGGATTGGATTTTGAAAGTGTAAGCTGGAGTTGACAAACTTTATCGGAGTTTAAAACCTTTAATTCAACATTTTTTCTAGTTGGAGGTTAAAGTTTAGTTTCCCCCTGCTATCAGTGTAACCTGTTGATAACAGCTTACTTTGTTCTGTTCTGTCTTGCTTCCTTTCTGAAGTTTTTTTTGTTGTTGCTAATTTGAGTCCTTTCATGAGATTTGAGCAGGCAACTCTAGGACAGAAATTAAAGAAAAATGATATATTTGCTTCTTTATTGTTTTCCTTTGAAATAAAGATGCCATCCTTCTCACATCTCTCTCTCTTCTGGATTATTTTTATGAACGTCTTTTAGCCAGTTTGATTTATCACCATAAGCAGAGACACAAATAAAAAAGTAAGATGAGCAAAGAGAGGGATTTTGTAGATTATTATTTATTTTACAGAAGCCTCCAGGATCTATGGAAGCTGCATTAAACATGACTGTATTTATTTATTAGTAACAGGAGATGGAGATTCAAACTAGTTCTTTGTTTTGTCAGATTATGTCATTTTTGGAAAGAGTGCAGCCGAGGAAACAGAGAGTTACAGGAAGAGCGGCCGGAGAAGGGTATTCTAAAAATGCCACTCCTGAATTATTGTATTAGTTACTAAAATTAAGAACACACTTTCCTACATGCTGTTTATTTTTTACATTTATCTCAATTGCCATTTTTTGCTTTAAGACAAATAAGCATTTGTGGCAGTCATTGTGACATAAAGACGATACTTGTGCCAGAGTTGCTGAATTTATCTCACATGAACCCTTAATCCAAATGTGAATTAAAATAAAATTTAAGCAACAAGATCTCCTTGTTAAACATCATAGTATCCCTCTGAAGTACAGCAGACGTATATCTTTATTTTGGTTTGTTGCGGATTACATGTTTCTTTGTTACAAAGGTGAAAGCCACTTTAAATTTATTGTTGGTTTGAGCCAAATACAAGTTGCAGCTCTAAATCACTGCAACAACCTTTTATTATTTGTATCATTGTCTGGTGATCTTGTAGTATAATTGCTTGAACCAATATGTGCTGACATTCCAAAATATTTTTATGTTGCTTTTAGTTTTAATATTTATTTTATTAGTCCTAACATTTTCTCTCTTTTTTTACTTGTTTATACTTAGACAGCTGTGTTTATTGTATGAATAAAGTTTAAAACTTGTGTTTGTTGCATATTTGGTTAGTCAAATGTGAGATAAAACCTGCATTAGAGGTATATGTGAAATATCTATTTGCATGTGATTGTTTGGAGCTTACTTGTAACTTACCATAAAAGGCATGATGTGAGTTATTGGAAATGATAAATGGTGTCTGACTGGTAGACTTCCTGTGCTCACTCTTGTGCTCAACTTAACTTCCTGTTTACAGCTGTAACATCCCACTGAAGTCTGCTCCTCTAATATAGGAAATGCAAAACATGTAGTCAGCTGAGCATCAGCAAGGGACTTAGGCTATTGTCATTTCATTTCTGCTTTACAGCAACAATCACACTTTTGTTTGACTAAAGCCAAACATGAGTAAACGCTCCCTAAACTCAGTTTTCCTGGGATAAACTGAAAGGATTCATCATTCTTATGAGTAAAAGAGTAGTCATTTAAAACACTTCTAAAAAGAGAACTTCCATCCAATGAAAGCAAGCATAATTTGTACATTTCAGCCATTGATTTTGCGATTTTGCAGTCTTTTAAAGTTCTTGCATGTGTCCAGTTCCATCCTTTTATAATCCCACAGCTTTTATTTATTAAAAGGAAGACTGAGTTTGCTGCAATGACTGTCCAGGATCCCACAAAAATGCTACAAGAGACATTTGCACAGTTAGTCTTTATTTATTCTTCATTTTTCAAATGTATACATAAAACTATTGTAAGATGGTCCATTTGTCCCATACCACTTTGTGTTCTAAGAATGCACTTGTTGTGTAAAAGTGTTTATGACTAAATATTTGACAATATATTTATGGTCAACTTTTCTGGCTTTTTCAACAAATATGCTTAAAAAAGTCTTATCATGACTCATTGTGGAATGTATTGTGCTATTTATTGCACTATTTATAAGACTGAGTTTGTTGCAGCTCCTTGAACTGATGAAGTCTTTTGGATGAAAGACAAAACGTTTCAACAAGAAGAACCCATCCAGAGGACCTGACTTAACTTTGTTAGATTTTTCTACCTGGATCATTGAGCATACATCAGGATATTGTGGAATCATTTGTTCCCCTTGGACTAATGACGTGTCCAGGGTGTTGCCCATCTCTCAGACAATAACCATTAGAGATAGGTATCAGTTCCCCTCAACCCAGAAAAGAGAAGTGGGTAAAGAAAATGGATGGACTGATTTCTTTGTGCATAATGTCATATGAGGGGTTGGTGACTAAATGCTAAATGTCAGCCCCCTCACTAAACATACAGATACTTGGATTTTTGGATTATGACGACTAAATATTTGGAAAATAAACAAAAACTGAACAAGTCTGATTTTACTCAAGGCAAGAGGTGTTCAATACACTTGCTTTTAGTGACCTCCAGATTAATGGCAGGTTTGTATCAGATAATGTGTAATTGCTGGCAAATGGCAGCACAGACACACCATTCAGTGATTCACAGTCACATTCTGTCTCAAAGTACTCCTTCTAATAAAAAAAAAACAACAACAGGTATTTCTCTAGGTTTCAATTCAATTTAATTCAGTTTCTATAGCACCAAGTCATAACAGAAGTTGGCTCAGGGCACTATACAAAAACATGTGCATACTTTGTACATAAAAAAAGCTAATTAGTAAAAGTTATCTAAGGATTGTAGCATATGTGTTGAATCTTCATTTTTTCGCAGTCTCCCATCCTGAGCAAGCACAAAGGCAACAGTGGAAAGGAAAATCTCCCTTTTAACAGGAAGAAACATCCAGCAGAACCAAACTCAGGACAAGTGGCTATCTGCTTCAACCTGCTGGGCTTTGAGCGGACAGGAAGGAGAAACAAACACATAATGGCAGGTCCAGATGTACTTTCTATTGGAAGAAAGACAAAAAACACATGTTAAGGACAGAAATAAGTACAAATACAAAACAGGTACATCAAGTAAAGACAGCATCAGAGCAAGGGGATGTGGACAATTTGTCCTCCAGCAGCCTAAGCCTATAACAGCATAACTAAGGGATAGCTCAGGAAACTCAAGTCAACCCGAACTATAGGATTTATCAAAAGGAACGACTTAAGCCTTATCATTAATGTACACAATGTGTCAGTCTCACGGACAGAAACTGGAAGTTGGTTCCACATGAGAGGAGCCTGATAACTGAAAGCTCTGCCTCCCATGCTGCTTTTGGAAACTCTCGGAACCACAAGTAAGCATGCAGTCTGAGAGCAAAGTTCTCTGTTAGGAAAATGTGGAACAGTAAGAGTAGTAATAGAAGAGGGAGCTAGGTTGTTGAGAGATTTGTGGGTTAGAAGTAAGATTTTGAATTCAAATCTGGATTTGACATGGAGCCAACGGAGAGAAGCTAAAACTGGAGAGATATGATCTCACAGACCAACTCTAATTAAAATTCTGGCAGCAGCATTTTAGATCAACTGAAGACTTTTAGCGTTTTTGGACACCCAGATAATAAACAATTACAATGGACCAGTTTTTCTGCATTATTTTAGACAAAACGTTTATAATTTTAGCAATATTACGCAGATGGGGGAAAGCGATTAACATCTTTAATGTGGGGGTTAAAAGACATATCCTGATCAAAAATACCACCAATGTTTTTAACCTTAGTACTTACTGGAGGCCAAATTAATGTCATCCAGAGAAAGTGAAAGACTGCTAAATTCATTCCTAAGATACTCAGGTCCAAAAACCACAACCTCTGTCTTGTCAACGTTTAAAAACAGAAAATTAAGGGTCATCCAGGTTTTTATGTCTTTAAGACATGCTTGTAATCTAAGTAACTGATTGGATTCATTGGGTTTCATGGGAAAGTATAACTGTGAATCGTCTGCATAACAATGAAAATTTATCCAATGCTGTTTAATCTGACTCTGACTTACTTTATCTAATGGAAGCATATACAATGTAAAAAGTACGCCTCCAAGCACTGAATCCTGGGGAACTCCATGGCTAACTTTAGTGTATGAAGAAGATCCAATATTTACATTTACAAACAGAATTATATAAAATAAATATGATTTTAACCATTTTACAGCTGTTCCTGTAATCCCAATATCATATTCAAGCCTCTGTAGTAAAATATTGGGATCAGCTGTATCAAATGCAGCACTGAGGTCTAACAGGACCAGTATAGACACAAGTCCATTGTCTGAGGCCATGAGAATATCATTAGTTACTTTTACTAATGCTGTTTCTGTGCTATGATGAGCTCTAACCTCTGAATGAAACTCTTCAAACAGATTATTTATCTGTAGATGTTCACGCAACTGACCTGTAACTATTTTTTCAAGAATTTTGAGATGAATGTTAGATTAGATATACAGTAGTCCCTCGCTATTCTGCGGTTCGTTTATCGTGTATTTGCTATATCACGGTTTTTCAAAATAAAATTGGACATGACATAATTTGCTGGTTGATGGATGAGCCATGGATTGTTTATTTAAAATAAATTAAAAAATATATTTTTGCACCTTGTGTGCAGCCCACAAGTGCAGAGGGAAGCTCCCTCCTGCAGCTGATCAGCTGATTTCCTTCCCTGCCATGGACACATTTCTCCTGCTGCATCAGCTTTGTGAAGGGTTAACCCTTTGCTGCCCAGACGCACAAATCGACTTTTGTCTTGCAACTTAAAATTCAAAGTATGTCACAGCATAAAATTGTCATGATCACAAAATATAAAAGTGTTAAAAGTTATTTTTAATTATGTTAGAACTTCTATGTTCAGTTGTTTCAGTGTAATTTATCAATTTCTGCTCCGTGCTGCAGAGCTGTGTCTGGCTGTGTGACATCCCTTTGCCGTCCTGCTGTGCTTCTCTTCTCTTCTCTTCTCTTCTCTTCTCTTCTCTTCTCTTCTCTTCTCTTCTCTTCTCTTCTCTTCTCTTCTCTTCTCTTCTCTTCTCTTCTCT
>NC_056498.1:67302088-67311675 GCF_014905685.2 Nematolebias whitei | reverse complement strand
CTTCTCTTCTCTTCTCTTCTCTTCTCTTCTCTTCTCTTCTCTTCTCTCATTTAAGGAGGGAGATTGGGAGTAACAGATGATGAGTGTGATTGTAGTCTGGCACATGTCATGACAAAGTTTACTGAACTTGAACTTGGACTACTTCCCTACTTTGCGGTTTTTCACTTATCGCAGGTGGGCATGGCCACTAACAGCCACGATAAATGAGGGACCACTGTAGGTCTATAATTGGCCAGAATTCCTGAATCATGATCAAGTTTCTTAAGTAAAGGTTTAATTACAGCAATCTTAAAGCGCAGTGGTACGCAACCATTCATTAAAGATAAAATTAAGCAGATCCAAAATGTGGATAATAATTGGTGGAAATACCTTTTTAAAAAGTCTGGTTGGGATGGGATCTACCAGACATGTTTGGATGAAGATATGTATATATATTTTTAAAAATTCAGAGAGCTCAACAGGACAAAAACAGTCCAAACATAAATCAAGTTCTACTGACATTTCTAAAGCTGCCTCATCTGACAGGGAATTGGAGGCAATAGTAGGAAAGATTGGTTGAATTTTCTCTCTAATTGAAATAATTTTATTTATAAAGAATCTCATGAAGTCATCACTGCTTATAGCTGTAAGGATACATGAGTTAATAAAGATGGGACTTTTCATTAGTCTAACTATACTGAACAGAAGCCTGGGGTTATTTTTATTCTCATCTATTAAATATGAATAATATACAGTTCTAGCTTCATTGAGAGCTTTCTTATATGTTAGCAGGCTATCTCTCCAAGTTATATAAAATTATTCCATGTTAGTGGAGTGCCATTTTCTTTCCAGCTTTCTAGATGCCTGTTTTGAAGTACATAACTGAGTTGAACCAAGGAGCCAGTTTCCTCGGATTACTTTATTTTTCAGAGGAGCAATTTTATCAAATGAAGTTTGTATTGAAGTTGTAAAATGATCAACAATATAATCAAAATCACTGCTCTCTGGTGCATTACTCTGCAGGATGGAGGAAAACAACAATGGAAGATATTCTTTAAATTTAGTTACAGCTTTCTCTGATAAACACCTGCTATAATGAAATTTACTCTCAGTGGCTGTGTAGTCAGTTCATGTAAACTCAAAGGTTAAAAAGTGGACAGACAGAACAGGATATAGAGGATTTTTTTCTTTTTTTCTTATGAACAAAATATACACTTCAGATAAAGGTTATTTTACTGATTCACCAGGCTCTTATTTTGTTGCTGTGAGTTCAAGTTGCATTCTTTTTAAAATAATTTTATTTTTAATTAGTTAGTTGAGGCTTAAAACATGTCATTTTGCAGTCTTGAAAAAATGATGGTGTTTTAGAATTTGAGGTCAAATATGGAAAACAATATGCAAGATTGTGAGCAATATGACTGGCATATATCTTAGATCTTTTAGTGTACCGCTTGGCGTTCATTTAGCATATATCTTAGTTTATATCTCAGATCCTTATTTACCGTTTCTTTTTACACTTTATATTTTTGCTATTGTTTGATGTAACTGGGGCCCTGCATACACAGTTTAGTTCCACTACATTTACCACATGTGGTGCGAATGACAATAAAGAATCTCTGACTCTAAATATCAAAAGTTCCAGCAGATCTACTACCATTTGTAGCATTTTCTAAAAAGAAAAGAAAAAAATACAGCATTCTCTCTCTACTTTTCTGATTTAACTCATCCCCAGAGCCACGTGTCTCATTACCCAATCGTAACGTTGCATCAACTATTTTACTGACTGTAAAACAAGATGCCAAACAGACATGTTCAATCTCTATAAATCTAGCAAAACACCTTTTAAATCCCACTTGGGGTTGAAAGAACAATGCAGTTGCAGAAACTCAACCACAGGTTTCAGAATCAAAGGATTTCACATCTTCAAAAACAAAGGTATCAAAGCTTCTCTCTCACCTCAGGCAAGTAAACAACTTCTCACTCTATACTGTACATGGATTTATCACACTGAACTCTGGGGGAAATGATAAGAGCTACACCCGACTAAAGTGAAATTATGAAAGGTTTTCCTTTGATGCAGTTTCATTCTAGAGATTGTAAGTTTAAGGCATCGCATTGCATTTTATTAGTTGCCGTTTTGTGTTTGTGCTTTTTCTTCAGATAAAGCTTCTTCGTTGTTTTGGCTTTGTTTTGTTTGCATTATGCTGTGTTGACCACCTAATAAAATGAATAAAATTCACCTATCAGGAAAATGAAGGATAAAGTTGACCAACACTGCCAGGAAGAGAGTAACGTTACCAATGAAAATATCAAAATGTAATCTGCTTCAAAATGTTGTTTCATTGTTTTATTTGAGTCGACCAATAAAACACAGGTAATAAACTAAACAAGAACCACTCTGCCCTGCAACCCCTCATTGCTTGATTAATTAAATTCTTAATTTATTCTTGACAATGTTTAACATACTATTCAAATTAGGGGAAACAATGGCTTGTATCATTGACATACTTTTTTTTGTGCTATTATCTTCCGGTGTAAATCCTGACATTTCCTTAACTAATCTATGACCATTTACTTGAAAAAGCTTAAAAAAAAATCTTCCTATATCCCAACATTTAATTTACTAATGATTCATGTTTCATGTCATGAGTGGCAGGACGGAGCCAAACCGACAACAACAACAATAATAATAATAATAACATTAATAACAATAATAATTTCAAAGGAGTTAAAGTCAAATGAAAAATGGTCAATAGTATAGCGAAAGAAAATACATTTTGAATTCTTTAGAAACACTCTGATTTCCCAGAAATGGAAACTAAAAGAGGAAATGATGGTTATCACTGAATGGTTTTAACTTCAAAACAGAATTCACATGAATACTATAGGTGCAGGGCCATTAAATGAAGAAACTGAAGGGGCTGTGTAAATATTTCTGAGAAAGCAGCAGTGCACTGTGACTTTTTTTTTCCATGTTCCTGGCATCATGAGTCGTTTTGCCACCTGAAGAGGAAGAAGCCTCTCTCAGATGCTCAAATAAGCTCTGACTGTAAAAAATAAATGAATATTGGTTTATTTGTGCAATCATGCTTTCACTTAAACATTTTAGAGACAAACACCTACAAAACATAAAATAAATAAGTAAATAACATAAACACTTAGAATTTTTTTTTAAATTCAACCTTTTTTTAGACAGGTTAATCCCACTGAGCCTCGGGTATTCATTTACAAGAGGGGCCTGATTTCAACAAAGAATGATGACAACAGTGGACAACAATGACAACAATAAACAGTTATAAAAGAGGCAAATAGATTTTTTTTTTTTCAAATTAAAATAAGATGGCCAAAAAAGTAGCGAAAAAACATCTAGATTATAAGGCGATGTAGAAAACTTAAAGACAGGAAGATGTCTGCATTGGTTCTTGCCAGGAACTTAACAGATGTTTGAAGCCACTTAGAGAGGTCATGGTCGAGAGCTTCAGATCTTTTTGCAAGTTATTCCAGGAAAAAGGAGCGGAGTAGGAGAAGGCCCTTTTGCCTAGTTCAGTCTGTACTGAGGGAACACTGCATGTAATAATGTCCTGAGAGCGCACGCTGTAGCTGCACTCACGCAGTGACATGTAGGAGGAGATGCATGAAGGCAACAGACCAAGAAATGATTTAAAGATGAAAATGTACCAGTGAGAGAGTCTGCGTGAAGTTAATGATGTCCAGTTACCCAGTGAACGTAGGGTGCAGTGCTGGGTACGATAATCATAGCCAGTTATGAATCTTAATGCACCGTGATAGGAAGCATCCAGCATCTGCAGGATGCTTGTAGGACTGTTCATGTAAATATTGTCACCGTAGTCAATGGAGGGAAGGAAAGTTGCAGTTACAAGGTGTTTCCTAGCATTCAGAGTTAGGCAGGATCTATTTTTGATAAAGAAACCCAATTTAATTTTCAGTTTCCTTACTAGGTTTTCCACGTGAAGCTTAAAAGAGAGATGCGAGCTGACCAAGATACCAAAATATTTATAAGAATTGACAAACTCAATAGGGATACCATTTGAGGATAAAATCATAGGAAGAACTGCTGGGACTGACTTCCTGTTTGAAATAAAAGCATCCCTTTGGTTTTATCGGCATTTAGGACAAGTTTGAGATGGAACAAATCTGACTGGATGATGTCAAAGGTGGATTGCAAAAGCTGGAAAGCCTTAGCGACTGTTTTAGCTCAACAACTAACAACTGTGTCACCAGCATATAAATATTAGGATGCATCAGGGATGCTCTGACCTACATTACCTATGCAGATTGTAAAGAGGGTGGGTCCTAAAACTAAGCCTTGTGGTACACCATTGTTGACTGTTAAATAACTTGAGAAAGTACCATTATCTTGAACACATTACCTCCGATCTGAAAGATAGTTAGAGAACCAACCAATGGTGTGAGCTGAGAAACCAATTTCAGAGAGCTTATGACACAAGACGTTATGATCCACAGTATAAAAGCTAAGAATATGGTTTTTGAAGAATAAATATGGCAATCACGATTGGGGATTTTAATATATATATATATATATATATATATATATATATTAGCCTGTGAATTTGTCTAAAGTGCACCTTCTAAACATTGTCATCCTCTTTCAGTAGCACTAACAAACACTATGAAGCAAACCAATCCTGCACCACAAAACAATCTGATCGTCACTCATGATGATGCACTGCAGACCTAAAAATGTATCAGAGGGGCTGCATGTGAGAAGTGTCTGTAATATTTACCCCTGAGTTCTAATGTGGTAATCTACTGTAATCTGGGAAAATCCAAAATATGTCTGAGTAGAGCAGCAAATGCACTAAATATTGTGGAGCACTAATACATGTAATAAAAAACACACTTTTTAAGCACCCTGACAGAATGAAAAACTTTTTTTTAATGAACAGAACAAATTGTTCAGTATATACCTAAAAAACATTTCATTGAGAAACAAGCATGTTCTTCACTGTATGTGCTCAGCTTCTGCAGCTGCTGACACAAACAACCTCCACAAATGGGAAGCTGTTGTGAATCACGTTCTGAGGAAATTAATGAGTTTTTTCCGCATCATCCTAACAGTTACAGAATGGTTTCCACAACAAAGGGCAGTGGATGGTGTCCAACAAAATCAAGTCAGGACTTCATAAAACTGGAAGGTGTCAAAGACTCAGAGAAACAATCATACTTTCTGTGGTGGTGCAACGATTACAATAAAGCACACTGATGACAGTAATTTTATCCCTGGTTAATTTGCCAGTAAATGGGAAGGAACGCTTGGATAAGGAGTTGCAGTGCATACATAGGGAATTAAATGCTGCAACAAAACTATATTTACATTAAAAAAAAGTGAATATCAATTTAGACGCCTTTGACTCTTTGCTTAGTTCTCATGATTCAGTTAAAAATGAAAAATTGTATTTAGTAATACATTTGGAATTACTAGTGAGTTTTTAAACACTCATGAAGCTGAATCATGTGTTAAAAGTGAGAAATCTCACCAACCTGACAACAAAAGGTGTGCAAACTTTTCACTAGAGTCTACAGCTACGATTCTAAATGCAAATGATAAAGTTTGGCAGGACTCAGAGGCTGTAAGGACCTAAATCTACAAACATTTTACTGGTGCTAGTACCTGTTTACTGGTGCTGGTACCTGTTTACTGGTGCTGGTACCACATTCATTAAAGATGCTGATGAATCTTAACTGTCTGCTTATTTTAGGAACTTCAGTTATTTATCCAGAAAACGTTTACAACACTTCACTTCTGAAATGAAAAAAGTTTGTTTGTTTTTTATTTCTTTGCTAATTTGTCAAAAGAAAAATAAAGCTATAGCATTCAAGTTTCCATTTTCTTTACCCCCCTATTGATAATTAACCAAATGCAAATTTACATCTGATTTGTTCTTTTTATATAAATCTATAAACGTATAAGAAAATATCCAAAGCCCTTGTAATTAAAGAGGAGAAATGAACAGTTTGCTTTAATAAATTGAGTCTGATTCATCAAAAATCACAAGTATGCCATTCAACAATTTCACAGAAGGAATCATTCTTGCTTTTTAAAGACAGAAAAACTTCTGTTTTTATTTTCAAAAATCAAAGCAGAACCTTGGCTGAGTGACGTCACCAAGGCCGTTAGGCAGCAATGTAGGAGGGCGGAACGAAAGTGGAGGAAAGACAGGCTGCAGGTCTCTTTTCAAATACGTAGAGTTGGCGCTATTATCAGAAAACAGTAAAAGCTGCTAAATCAAAATTCTTCTCTGATGTAATTACCTCAAACTCTCACAACCCACGTGTCCTCTTCTCCACCCTAAACTCTGTTCTCCACCTCACTGAACCATCACCTCTGGAAGCCTCAACTGAGCTGTGCGACAACTTCTTACATTTCTTTTTGGAAAAAATTGCGACCACCAGGGCTCTCATTTCCCTCCAACTCATGACCCATCCATCCCACCTCAATCTGTAGCTCCTTTTGACCATTTTGAACCCATCACTCTATCTTCTCTAGAGCAGGTCATGTGCAGCTTGAAACCTTCTGGCTCCTCCTTTGATGTTGCCCCCCCATCGACTACTAAAGGAGGTTTTTCCAACTCTAGGTCCGTCCATTCTTGATATAGTAAACAGTAGTTTATCCACTGGCGTGGTGCCAAAAACCTTTAAACATGCTGCTGTCCAGCCTCTCCTGAAAAAAACAAACCTTGACCCCTCAGTCGTTTCCAACTACCGGCCTGTCTCCAAACTCCCATTTGTTTCTAAAGTACTGGAGAAAATAGTCGAGTCCCAGTTGAAGTGCTTCCTGGAGGATCACGCCATCTTAGAGCTATTCCAATCTGGCTTTAAACCT
This sequence comes from Nematolebias whitei, assembly GCF_014905685.2. Classification (NCBI taxonomy): domain Eukaryota; kingdom Metazoa; phylum Chordata; class Actinopteri; order Cyprinodontiformes; family Rivulidae; genus Nematolebias; species Nematolebias whitei. Next base: position 67,304,831 of record NC_056498.1, on the reverse strand, counting down.
CTCCACAGCACTGAAACTGCCCTGCTGAAGGTCTTTAACGACATCTTCAGATTCACAGATACCGGTGATTCTGTGCTGCTTGTCCTGTTGGACCTCACGGCCGCCTTCGACTTCATCGAACATGAGATCCTCATTGCTAAGTTAGAGCAGTGGGTGGGCGTCACAGGGTCAGCCCTCAATTGGTTCAGATCTTACCTCACTGACAGATCCTTTTGTGTCTCCATCAAGGATTTTAGTTCCGCAGAGCCAGAGCTTAAATGGGGGGTTCCGCAGGGGTCCATCCTGGGTGCCCTCCTATTCTCTTTATACCTGCTGCCGCTTGGTGCTATTTTCCGAAAACACAACATGCCCTTCCACTTCTATGCCGATGACTGTCAAATTTACTTCCCCCTAAGACACAATGGTACATGCTCTATTCAATCGCTGCTCGACTGCCTGGCTGACATCAGGGACTGGATGGCTTTAAACTTCTTAAGTTTCAATGAAAAGGAGTCTGAAGTCATGTTGTTCCCTCCCAATGACACGATCACAAACCACTGTATCGACGTCTCCGCTCTAACCCTGTCAGAAAAACAGTCACTAATCTGGGAGTGATAATGGACCCTTCCCTGAAGCTTAACAATCACGCTTCTTCCAACTGAGGCGGCTGTCTAAACTGAAGCCCATATTGTCCAAAAATAACCTGGAGACAGTAATGCATGCATTCATTACATCTAGGCTTGATTACTGCAATTCACTCCTGTTTGGTATCAGTCAGACCTCCATTGCACGACTACAACTGGTCCAGAATGCAGAAGCCCAATTTTTAACCAGTACAGGCAAAAGAGAGCACATTACACCAGTTTGGGCCTCACTGCACTGGTTACCAGTTCACTTTCGAATCCAGTTCAAAATACTCATGTATGTCTACAAATCGCTGAACAGTGCCCCCCCATCTCTCTGATTTGCTACAACCGTATGTCCCACCACGCTCCCTGAGGTCAGCGGACCAGTTGCTCCTCACAGTTCCAGGAACTCGTCTTAAGCGCAGAGGTGACAGGGCCTTCTCTGTAGCAGGACCAAGACTCTGGAACGAGTTACCTCTGCTTGTCAGACAGGCCCCCTCCCTCTCGGTTTTCAAGTCCCGTTTAAAAACTCACTACTGTTCAGTAGCTTTCAACACAAGATGATCTGTGTTTTGATCCTGTATGCTCCACACTGGTTTGTCGTCATTATCTGCATCGTTTTTATGTCTATATTCTGATTTACCTCATTTTGTATTTTGCTTTGTGTGTTACCTGTTGTTTTGTCTGTACAGCACTTTGGTTGGCTTTGTAGCTGTTTTAAGTGCTTTATAAATAAAGTGGTATGGTATGGTAGAAAAACTTCTGTTTTTAATTATGACTGGAGACAAAAAAAAATGAAACAAATACATATTCCTGTGATATATCTTTAAAGTATAATAAAAAAATATATATTGAAGTTAAAGTTTATTAACTTTGCTTATATGACTATTACACCCTTCATTAAACTAAATCAAATCCAAACCAGCACCACCTCTTGCTTAAATATAAACTTTTTAATTTAAAAACTAAAGTTCAGACTTAGCTGTAATGTCACAATGCATCAGGAAGACTTTTCGTTTCCAGCCGGGAGCCAGGTGTCGCAATTAAGTAACACACACATACACACACACTCACGTGTGCGCGCACACACATACACGCATGCACACAAAATTTCTGGTACTTTCCTCTCCATATGAATCAGTCTCTATTTACAGGTCACGCCACACTGAAAGTCCCACCTTGTTTCCCAAGGAACCAATCAGCAGGAATCTTTTTCCCTCATTACCTAAGGTTGATCTGAGAGTACTCTTAGCAGGATTAATTGTCTTCTCCAAATTTTAAAAGCGTCAAGTTTTGGAGCTATCTATTTTCAATTCCATGTCACTTGTTTTACTCTTATGACCACCTGTAAGTTCAAGTGTAAATACCAAAGCTGCTAGTAATGAATTTATTCTAAATCAATAACAAAACAAGTTGAACTCTTGATGATGATGTCAAAAAACTCTATTCAGCAACTTTCTTCCAGTGGATGGAATCAGAACAGCATACTTATTTTTTTGCTCATCATAAATAAGCTTCAGGCTTGTTAATAATATTCTCATAAGTGACAAATTAAACAAAACTCCTTGACTTTTAACTCCACCAGTGACTGGTAGTGGTGATGCAGGGAATTTGACTGGCATTACTAATAGTAAGTTGATTGGGGTTATTCTTTTTATAGTGAACTGAGTGTCCTCATTACTGTGAAAACATTGTTTAAAATGAGCCAGTCTGAGTCACAAATAAACTATGGTGTAAGTAAATTGTAAATGGTAAATGGACAGTACTGATATAGTGACTTTCTATCTTATTTCAAGATATTCAAAGCACTTTACACTACAATCTGTGTCCTCATTTACCCATTCATACAGCACTCTACTAGATTTATACAAAGCTAATTGAACAAATCATTCTAAAGAGACTAATCAGAGCTTTATCACATTCATACACTGATGGGACACACATCAGAGGCTATGAGGGGTTCAGTGTCTTGCCCAGGGACACTTCAGCATGTGACTGCTGGTGGATTTGAACCCCCAACTCTTGCATTGGAGGACGACTGCTCTAACCACTCAGCCACAGCCACCGCGTAAGTAACCAACAAAGATCTTTGTAACATCCTGATGCATGCTCAATAATCCAGGTAGAAAAATCCAAAA
>NC_056498.1:67300621-67301988 GCF_014905685.2 Nematolebias whitei | reverse complement strand
CCCCCCAAAAAAAAAAAAAAACCAAAGCAAAAAATCTAGAAACGTTTTGTCTCTCATCCGAGAGACTTCCTCAGTCTGAGCTGCTGTATTCAGCTCAGTCTCTTAAATAGCACCTTCTCAGAGTGGATCAACCAGTTTTGCTGCTGACAACCAAAACCAGCTGATCACATGCTCAAGAAGGACCATCAGCCTAACAATGGGTCATTAGCACACTGATGGCTGTTTACTATTCACAGAGGGCTGAGTGATACTAGCAATCACAGCATTGTAAGAGGGGGACAGTTGAACCCGGAGGCCTCCACCCCTGTTTAATGATGGACGGTTTCTTTTCACAAAGATGGCCTCCTTTACTCCTCTCTCAAACCATCGTTCCTCTCTATCCAGGATGTGCACATCTTCATCCTTGAAAGAGTGACCGCTGGCCTTGAGATGAGTGTAGACCGCAGAATCCTGGCCTGATGATGTTGATCTTCTGTGCTGGGCCATCCTTTTGGCCAGTGGCTGTTTAGTTTCCCCGATGTAAGACTGATCACAGCCCTCCTGACACTGAACAGCATACACAATATTACTCTGTTTGTGCCGAGGGACTGGATCTTTGGGATGAACCAGTCTTTGCCGTAATGTATTTTGGGGTTTAAAAGCCACTGGGATGTTATGTTTAGAAAATAAACGTCTCAGTTTCTCTGATACTCCCTCAACATATGGAATGACCACTGGTCTGGGTCTGGGTTCCTCCTTTTCACCTGATGGCTGACTGGAGTCCTGTTTGGGTTTCTTATCTGCTTTCAGGAAGGCCCCGTTAGGATATCCACATTGCTCTAGAGCCTGTCTTGTGTGGGATTTCTCCTTCTGCCTGGCTCCTGAGCTAGTGGGGACGCTGTCTGCTCTGTGATACAGAGTCCTGATGACTCCTAACTTGTGCTCCAAAGGGTGATGGGAGTTAAACTGCAAATACTGGTCTGTGCTGTCCCACACAAGCTTTTAAACCCCAAAATACATTACGGCAAAGACTGGTTCATCCCAAAGATCCAGTCCCCCGGCACAAACAGAGTAATGTTGTGTATGCTGTTCAGTGTCAGGAGGGCTGTGATCAGTCTTACATCGGGGAAACTAAACAGCCACTGGCCAAAAGGATGGCCCAGCACAGAAGATCAACATCATCAGGCCAGGATTCTGCGGTCTACACTCATCTCAAGGCCAGCGGTCACTCTTTCAAGGATGAAGATGTTCACATCCTGTACAGAGAGGAACGATGGTTTGAGAGAGGAGTAAAGGAGGCCATCTTTGTGAAAAGAAATCGTCCATCATTAAACAGGGGTGGAGGCCTCCGGGTTCAACTGTCCCCCTCTTACAATGCTGTGATTGCT
>NC_056498.1:67276969-67295621 GCF_014905685.2 Nematolebias whitei | reverse complement strand
GGGGGGGGGGGGGGGGGGGGGGGGGGGGGGGGGGGGGTAGCCCAGGGACACACGTCTGGCTTCACCAGAGGACAGAGAAAAAAACACACACACATATCACATATGTGATACATATCATGTGGGGTGGAATGAAATTGTGTACACAGGGTCCCAGTTATAGCCACCAAATGTATAAAATGTAAACGAAAAACTGTAATAAGATCTAAGATATGAACTAAGAAAATGTTAACTAAAAATACACTAAACACTAGTAGTACAAATACAATACTCCGAACAGCAGCACGATCATGAGCCTGCAAGCAGATGAGTACAAATGAACACAGCAGCGTGACACAAATAAGCAGCAAAAGGATTATTTTTTGGTCATTGATTAATAAATTCACCAATGGGGAACTGTTGCTTGGTGTCTGAGAAGTCTTCCCCACCAACCAGTGTCCAGTTTCTGTTCGTCACTGTGACTCATCTTCCTACTATTAAAGCAAGCAGCTGATTGGGTGATGATTCATGACTCAGCATATGTGTAGCTGCTTGGCTGAACTATTCTTGTACATATATGACCAATCTGAAATAATAGGTACATATTAAAGACACACAAGGAAGCATGTATCCAGTGTGTACAATGTAAACAGACTGTCATATACGTAAATTCTTCTTCAAGATGTTTTTACAAAGAATAGCTAGACACAATCATGAGCTACAGGCTACATAACACACACAGTTGTAAACACAATATACTAGTTTTATGATGTTTATAGTGACATGTTATCAGACATTTAGATTACTATTCTTTAACATAAGTAATAAAAAAAATACATATTAACAGTGATGTTAGGGTGTTGGAAGTCAAATTTAAAGATGACAATGTCCCAATAAACAGAAGTTTTATGATAAGAACCAGTGTCCATTCTTTTAGTCACACCAACTAATCCAGGATTGTAAAGTGATAAATGACAACACAAGATAGTATTTACTTGAATATTTTTATTAATGCTCTTTAGGTTCCAACAAGGCAGCAACAGTGGGTTCACAAACAAACAGAACATGACACGTGCAAAAGTCAAATTTTTAATGGATTTTGTACAACACCACCACCACCACTGAAATGCAATAAAAAAAATAAAACATGTAGGTGCAAATTAAAACATCCAGTTCATTGTCATAAACAAATTTTTAGTTTCCAACAATTACTTTCTAACAAAGGCTACAATGCATTAATTTGAGTCACTTCAAATGTTTCATTTTGCAAATAATTGAAAGTGTTTCAAACAAAAACAAGAAACCAGAGTAGTAACTAAGTAAAAGAATATTAATATGATTTTGGTGTTTGGAAAAGGGCAAACACCAGTGATTTACAGTAGGTGGGCATAAAATGGGTGTGACCCATTTTTAAAACTGCATTCTTTACAGGCTTCTTCAATGGTTTCTGTATCTGCGTACACAAAGTCCCATCTGGACCTTGCTGACGCAGATGCTTGCATTTATGAGACTGTGGGGGATTAGTTGTGCTCTGTTGTTCCACTCATCATCAGCCAACAGTTTTACACCACATCAGAAAGTTGTCAGTACACCCATCTGATATTGAAACACATACCTGAAACTCATAGGACCTGGAAGACCCTCTGAGGAAGGGGAAGATGACTAAATAATTAAATCACTTCACACCACTTTTGTAGCGGAGCATACACAGACAGCATAATACGATTTGACATTTAGAAAGGAAAGTGACGAACGACAATGAAAGTCAGCGTTTTTTTAGCCCACCTTTTCTTGCAACTTCAACAAAAATTCTTGGCTGAAACTACTGTCATAAAACTTGGAGTAATAAAACTCAATCTGAAGACCTTCTGTGGTTTTCTTTTCTTTTTTCCCCCAAAAAAATCACTGCTCAGTGAACAAATACATGTGCGATTAAAGCATTTCCACACACTCAAGAACAGGAGAATTGTACTTCTTTCTGATGACATCGCAAACAGCTACATCAGGGTGAGTTTCACATTTCAGCATGTCCGTCTCATGTCTTGCTCAGAAAGAAAATAAGAAAAAAAACATTTAGAAATCCCACCAATGTTTTGATGCATCATGGTGAAAAAATATTTCCTTGTCATGCCGTTTGTAAAGAATAAGTTGTTAATTCAATTTCAATTCAATTTACACCAAGTCACAACAGAAGTCATACAGGGCACTGAACAGAAACATTCGTATATAAAAATAATAATTTAACATTATTTATCCGAGGAGCAGACTGCTTTGAGTTTAACTCCACCACAGACTCTCATTTTGAGAAAGCACGAAGGCGACAATGGAAAGGAAAAACTCCCTCATGAGGAAGAAACCTTTAGCAGAACCAGGCTCAGGACAAGCGTCCATCTGCTTCGACCAGCTGGGTTTGAGAGGAACAGATACACAATGGCAGGTCAAGAATCACATGTTAAGACAACTCATTTAAGGAAATGAGGTCAATTTGTCTTCCAGTAGTCTAAGCAGTATAAAAAGCCAACCCTAACTATAGGATTTATCAAAAAGAAAAGTCTTAAGCCCAGTCTTAAAACTGGACAATGTGTCAGACAGAAACTGGAAGTTGGTTCCACAAGAGAGGAGCCAGAAAACTGAAAGATCTTCCTCCCATTCTGCTTTTGGAAACTCTAGGAACCGCAAGTAAGCCTGCAGTCTGAGAGTGAAGTGCTCTGTTAGGAAAATATGGAACAATAAGATCTGTAATATAATATGGAGCTAGGTTGTTGAGGGCTGTTACATTTTGCTCACTAGAAATTTTCATTAAAAGCAAATCTTTTTTTTTTCCAAAGTGCCATCCAGATGTGATTTTTAAAAATATGGGCTTTTTTTTTTAAATTATGTCTGTAGCCACACCAGTGTAGGTCTTATCAATACAGCTGCAGTCAGATTAGTAGGTTTGTGTGGTTTTATTTGTTAGGAACTGACTCACTTTCCGTTGAAATATTGTACGAGCTGTGCTCTCGACATAAGTTTTATAACTGTTATGTCCTGTGTGATTCTAGTATTTGGAAAATTAGTTTTTGATGAGAAGCAGGTGGATTTGCTGCTTCCATACAGGGGAAAGGCTTTGGCTCTTATTTTGTTACTATACACACACAACAGCCCTTCATTTACGTTAAAGCATTAAGAAACCCCTGGGGTTTAAGTTTTCAGCTGAAGATGTGAGTCATGTTCGTGTTTACTCCACACCTTGACGTTGTCGCTTGCGTGTGTTTGAACACCGACTGTTGACAAGGATCAGAAAAGGATCATCTTTATAAGTCAGGGTTGAATAGTTAAAAGGGGATAATCACAACTCAAAACTACTAAACCTCCTGTTTCATAACACCACAGAGAGACAGAATGAGCAGAATGTACTGAAAAAAATTCTTAAAAGAATATCGACATTTTGTTACAACTCGGGTTTTATTATCAAAAATGTGTCGTGTTCCCTTTCGTGATAGCATAGCTGAGTGGCAAACGTGTTTATATTATGAGTGTACATGAGTGACACCTCCAGCACAAAAAAGTGGGGAGGAGGTGAAAAACAACAAAAATACAGAAAAGCGGGGAAATGGACTTTAAAAGATTTACTAATTTCACACAAACAGGATTATTTGAAGCTATACTTGAATTGAGGTTTTCTTCGAAAAAATAAATAAAGTTTGAAATAAACTAAACTGAAACGGAAACAGAAATCGTTGAGCAAAAAGGTAGTTATAAATTTTACAACCGAATATTAGGGCCACGCTGTTAAGAAGCATTTTTTTGCAGAGAGCATCTTAAAACAAGATAGCAGATGTGTAACAATAAAAGTGCACAGCTCTGTTTTTCTTGTTTTTTTTTTTCAGTCACAAACATACACATGTAATGTGTGTGTATATGTGTATTAAAAACTTATGATTTACCTAGCATTTCATGTCAGGGGTATAGTAACTCTGATTTTAGAAGAATATAATGCATAATTTCGTTGTACTACTGTACAAGGATAATAAAATCATTCTGATTCTGATAATATTCTATTGTAGTTTACACTGTATAGTTTTTAGTTACTGTAAAATTAAAAATACCCAATGTTTCTCTTTTACCTTGAGGAAGGTGTCCACCAGTTACACTGTATTTCTGCTGTGCAGCCTACTTGGAAGTTATGGGTCAGCTTGTGGTAAGTTCTTTGTACATTGTGTATTTGTGAAAATTGGATCATCAACTGATAGCCCTGTTTTTTTTTACACCTCACCCCGTCTTTTTCCTGTTATCCATGCATGTGGAAAGATGGCAAAAACATTTGGATACTGAAGACAGGAAGTCAGACATACGCAGCCAAGTGCTGAAAACATTTTGGTGAGATGGCCAGCACTTTTCCTAATGCAAGATATATGCTTGTTTTTTTCTTTTAAAGCAGTTCACTCATTCATGTACTAACAGTTATACTGCAGGAAAAAACACTTTGAGAAGAGATTACACATCCAAAAAAGCTGATCTTAAAGCAGTATGATCAACCCTGTAGATGTTTTTGAAAGAAAATGCCAGTTCTTTCTGCATACTTGTTTATGTTTTGCTGATCAATGCTGAGTTCCTGCGAGTTACAACAGTTCCTCTGGAGACAACGTTTCTGGCACAGTTGGACAAACACTCCACCAAACTGCTAGAGGTCATCAGGAGCAAGGGAGGACGTGTGAAAGAGCAGACCACCAGGATCTTACAAGTTTTAGATGAGGTATCTGAGAAGACTCTGTGGGATTTATAGCTGAATAGCTGTTTTGTGTAGGTGTGAGTTAGATTTTAATTAATAGTAATTGTTCTTATTCAGACTGTTGACATCACCATCAAGAGAGAGGCTGTCCTTAAAGCTCTGATCTACCTAGGTGAACCTGTTGAGCATCTTTTGAAAGAACACCAGGTAAGAAGATATGATGCAATAACACGAGCAACATCCACAGACCTTTTTTGTGTTTGAAATGCAACATTGCACTGGATTTTTTTTCCTTCTATTTGCTATAGACTGCTTTTATTTTTGTCTATCTTGGGCTCAAATTGAAGTAACAGTATGCCAGAGGGGGAGAAACAAATATATTTTTTTGATGACTCTTTGATATTTATTGTACTTTGTAGCACCTACATTCATTTTATCTGAGAACACTTGTTGTTGTAATCTAGCCGGTAAATTGTCCAGTGTTTCAGAAAGTAAAGAGACTGTTTAGACTGTTGTGCTTTGCCAGTGGTCTGCACTCTTTTAGTTGTCCTCATTTCTTTATTTTTGGTGTGTTTGCAGGATGTGCAGGAGAGTGACCAACTGCATCTGGAAACCATGGTGATCTTTGTCACTGGGAGAGAGGATCCTTTCCATCCACCCAAAGACATGAAGATAATCATTGGTCTTCTGTTGCAACAGCTGTTGACATGCTCTTTGGGCTCATATACTCAAACTAAAATATCCCAAAATCTACAGTACACTCTTGGTGTATGACACACACATGTTTGAAAGTTACTGACGATAATTCCTATTGAAATAGCGCTAACTGTGTTATTTAGTAGCATATTTTCCCTTGACCATTCTGACAAGAGGGCATTAGCTGATTTTGTCTGAGGAAGAATATCTAATTGTCTTTTCACCCCATTTAGGGATATATCTTGCAAAGTTGAGTGTTATTTGTAATTTCATGGACTAAGTTCTTGAGATTCAGAGTATTTAGTTTGGTTCAGCAGGTTTGACAAGGACAACATGTACCCATTCCAAAGTCTGTTAGCTAAACTGCAGACATATTTTGGCTGTTGTTGTTTTTTGTTTGTTTGTTTGTTTTACTTTTAGTACCACTTGATCACATGTGTCAAACTCAAGGCCCGTGGGCCAGCTCTGGCCTGCCATAACCATTTCTGTGGCTCTAGAGGGCCACAGAAACAGAACTTCAAAATAACAGTTGTGTGCTTCAAAATAACGTTATCAGTCAAATCAAATCAGTTTTTATGTTTATAATGCCAAATTACTCAAACATAAAATACTTCATTTTTAGAATTAGTCATCAAATGCAGAGAAAGTTATATTTTAGCAGGATCATCTTTCTGTTATGCTAATTCCAGTTTACAGGCCACTGCTAGCAAGGAGCAAACCATCTGTAAAGCAGATCAGAATTTGGCCAGAGGGGGCTACCTCAGCACTCCAAGACCGTTTTGACTGCACAGATTGAACTGTTTTTAGGAAGGCTGCCACCTCCAACCAATATCTGAACATAACGGAATACACTGAGTCTGTGACGGTGTACATATCCAAATGCATGAAAGATGCGATCGTCACAAAATACATCACCACAAGGGCAAACATAAAACCTTGGTTCACCAGGGAGGTATGAGAGGTCCTGAGAGTACAGAATACTGCTTTCAAGCCTGGAGACAAAGAAGCTCTCAGAACTGCTAGGGCCAACTTGAACCGGGTGTGAGAGCAGCCAAGCGTGCTTATGGATAGAACATCAAATCACACTTCACTGACACAAAAGACTCCAGACGCCTATGGCAAGGCATCCAATCAGTAACAGATTACAGGCCTGCACCCCTACCGTGCGAGGACGGCACAGACTTCCTAAATACACTCAACACCTTCTTCAGCCGTTTTGAATAAAGCAACACTACCACTCCAACAAAAGCCATTAACTGTTCAGTCAATACAACACTTCAAATGGACTCTGTTGAAGTAAGGAGGATCCTTTTAAAGGAATCCCAGGAAGGCTGCTGGTCCTGATAATATACCTGGGCATGTGCTTAGAGACTTTGCTGACTCACTTACCGATGTTTTAACATACATCTTTAACATCTCACTGAGCCAAGCCATCATACCAGAAAGCTTCAAAGCTACTATCATCATACCACTACTCCCCAGTCACATCACTGAACGACTACCGGCTCATAGCACTTACAAAGTACTTCCATCATGATGAAGTGCTTCGAAAGGCTAGTTAAGGCTCATATAACATCCAGCCTATCCACTATGTTTGACCCTCTCCAGTTTGCATATCATCCCAAGCGCTCCACTGATGATGCCATAGCAACAGCACTTCACCTCAGCCTGGTGAAGTGGAGAACATCTGGAGAACAGAAACACCTGTGTGCGGATGCTATTCATCAACTTCAGCTCCGCCTTTAACACTGTCATGCCACAACACCTGGAAAACAAACTCAGTCCCATAGGCATCAGTACCCCGCTTTGCAACTGGTTACTAATTTTCTCACCAACAGACCACAGTCAATAAGAGTTGGTAAAAACTCCTCACTGACCACCATCGGGAACACTGGGGTCACCCAGGGATGTGAGCCAAGTCCTCTGCTGTTCACACTGATGACTCAAGTTTGCTGACAACACAACAGTGGTGGGCCTCATCAGCGGCGATAACGACTCAGCCTACAGAGAAGAGGGACACCAACTCATTAACTGGTGTGGCATTAACAATCTATACCTTAATGTCAACAAAAAAAAGGAAGTAATTGTGGACTTAAGGAAACATCACAAGCCACATACACCCCTCATTATCAATGGCAGTGCTGTGGAATCAGTGAAAACACCAAGTTCCTGGGGGTGTATATCACTGATGACCTGACATGGACTATCAATACCACCTTCCTTGTCAAGAAAATACAGCAATGCCTACACTTCTTGCGTAGGATGAAGAGAGCTAATCCCCCCCCCCCCCCCCCTCTTCAGCACTCACCACCTTCTATAGGGGTGCAATTGAGAGCATCCTTACCAACAGTCTCTCAGTCTGGTATGGCAACTGCTCTGTTGCTGAATGGAAGGCCCAACAGAGAGTGGGGAAAACAGCAGAAAAGATCATCAGATCAGCCCAACCATCCATCCAGAACTTATACCCATCCCGCTGCCACACAAGAGTCACCAATATCATCAAGGACCATATACACCCTTCACACTGTCTGTTCATCCTACTACCTTCTGCCAAGTGCTACAGCAGTATGCGCTCCAGAACTACCAGATTCAGTAAAAGCTTTTTCCCACAGTCTATCAGATGGCTTAACTCACACATGCAAACTTCAAGAAAATTTTCTACCACACTTAAAAGACCAGTTAACTGTGGGAACAGCAGACTCAATGCCTGCAAAATACTTCTTATGTACATATGCAAAAATTATTCTTGCACAAGAGCATAACAAGCTTACTTAACATATCTATCTTCATGTTACTACTCTGTACTTTGCCATATTGCACCTTGTATTGTTGTACACTTGTACTACTACTAATGCACTCATGTAACATACGTAACTTGAATACATTCTGGTACACTATGTTAGTCTGGGAACCATATCCTGACTACTTGTCTTATGTTGTGTTAATATTTATTAGTTTTTAGGTGGTGTTTTTATGTTTAGCTTATGCTTCAGGTTTTATGCTTAGTTGTGTGTTAATCTTGTTTTTAAAACTGTACAATGGAGTTTTGGAGAAACACAATTTCAGTCCTCTGTGTAATGTACTATTACATGGTTTGATTGACAATAAAGTTTACTTCACTTCACTTCATCTTGCCGACCTCCTCAACGTCCAGTTGGTTAGTCGTCACCTGTTTATCAGTCTCAGTGTGAAAGTCTCACAGGAACTTTGTCAGCCTTCACCACATTTTCTATTTCCTACTTTGACTCCAGACCGTACTCAGCACAGATGTTTCTGTTCACAATTCCAGCGACTTGGGTATACGTAGTTTCCAAAACTTAGAGCAAGCATTTACCATAATATGAAGGTGTTTTTTTCACACCTGGCATCATATGTGGTGATTTTGACCTTTTCACTTAGCGCAAGATGTACCGACCTGTATAAAGACTTTTTTTAACATTAGAAAATTTTATAATATTGTGTGGGTTTTGCCTTTTCTGTTAGTAAAAGGTTTGTATTGAATTAATGCACATGTTGATTCTGGTACGACTTTGTATCTTGCCTGCCTCTAAGCTCCAGTAATTTTGGACCAAAGCACAATGACGGCAGACTGCAGAACAAGCTTCTGTAATCTTTCTGATAGAACATTGTCCAAATACGGCAGACAGTACTTACCATATTAACCAATAAAAATGATGTAAGATCCATTAAATGATTGTAGTCCTTTCAGTCTACTCAGTTTTATATTACACCCCATCCCCCATTGTCTCCATGTAATTTGCTTTTTGCAGGTAAACAATAATTTTAAAATCATTTATAGTTTTATTTTTGTTTTTGACCATGGTGCTCTCTTTATTTATTTATTTTTAACTTCCGCAAGCACATTCAACAGATGCGATTTATTGGTACTTTAAATAAAATTAAATATGACTTAAAATGTCAACCCAAAATGCAAAATGTGTCAGTCTTTAAGAAATAAACTGTAAATGCATAACTATAGATTAAAATAAACTGACTATAGTGTCAGCAGATGAGGCTGTTTATAGCTGCATTGTAATATATTGTCGGTGATACTGAAGATGCAAAAAGTATAAAATCCCTACTTTAAAAATATGTCTTTACTTCTTATACTTTCAGTTTTAATAACTGTTTATGTGACTCAGCTGTTATTCATATTTTCACTTCCTTTCTTGTTCAGTTGTGCTCATGATTTTATGGTAAAAATAAGCATGTGTGTTACCATCTCCACACTGCACGTATGCGTTTTCAGAAACACAACCCAGACACATCACAGCCATGAGACTGTTTGAGTGGATGAAGCCAATGTGACTCCCTTGTTGCTATGCAGAGAGTTTATGCTGACTAATGTTGAGAAAGCACATAGTCGGACGCTGTTTGTTCAGAGAAACCATAACTATCATGTGCAGAAAAACACTTACAATACATTTACTACACAGATATCATCAAAAAATTGAGAGAAAAAATAACTATTGAAAAGCACTCCAGGAAGAGCAGCAGTATTAAACATGTCAGCAATGACCCCAAAGGCATTTACATTCAAATAATGAAGTCTTCTACAGTGGCTCTAAATGTTTTCATGAGCTCAAAAGAAAAAGAAAAATCAAGGAATGGCTTCAAGGAGTGAACAACAGACAGATTTAAAGGATGTCCATCTGAAAACAGCACCAAGCCTTCCTATTTATCACAAATACAATAGACTTCAGTTTGAGGTGGTTGGCAGAATGGAAACTGTTCAAAGCATTGCTTCACTTTTTAGTCTTTTAAACTTACTGTTGATGTTAATATGGATGTTTCTGATATTTATAAAACCTATGACTACAATGGTTGCTAAACAAGCCTTTGTTGAAGCATCCTTTCTCTTTTGAGTATTTCCAAGAAAAGGAAATTGAGATACAGAAAGTGTTATGTTCTACATTTTAACCTTTGTTTCTTTTTTTTTTATCAAGCATTTCCCTTTGACCTGATTTTGTGGGAATTACAAATAGCAGCTTTGACCACACTCTCAGGGAGCCAGGTATTTCCAAAAGTGATGAGCTGTGAACACTTTATATGTACAGTAGTCCCTCGATTATCACAAGAGTTACGTTCCACACACCCCTGCAATAGGTGAAAAATCGCAAAGTAGGAACGCTATATTTATTTTAGTATGTGTATATATTTTAAGGCTTTAAAAACCCTTCTCACACTTTTGCAATGTTCTAAACTCTTAAATCTACATACTGCACAGTAGATACTGCAAAATATTATATGGGGTCTCACCTGCCTTGGTCCGGTTCTGGTCTGGTTCTGATCGGTTCTCTGCAGCAATTGTGCACCAGATGCTTTTGGAGAAAGCTGGATCTTTGGAGAGCCAGCACAAAACCACACAATGGTCCAGATCAAGTCCAAATAATCCAGACAGATCTGGATGAAAAAAATTCAGATGAGCTCCAGAGAAGACACCAGACCTCCAAGCAACGCCTCCCCGCTTGAGAGGATTCATGGGCTGGCAAGCAGCACTCAGAATAACTGATGAGGATGGAAGTAGTCCTGGTCCAATTCCTGTCCGGTTCCATATGGCTCTCTGCATCCGCTGAGTGCTGAATTCACTATGAATAAGGACAGAACTTTTTAGTCCAGTTCGGACCGTATCAAAACTTTCCCTCCATTTCAGCAGAAAGCAACAGTCGGAAGCACTGTTGACTTCTGGGTAGTGTAGTTGTTTTGACTGGCCTTACTGTGTAGGCTTATTGAACGAAAACTACAAAATGGCAGTGCCTGTCCTAAGTATTTTTTTGGTTAACCTTTTATCTTGTACCATCCCAATCACATAAGTAATAATAAAGTTGACAATGGTTGAAAAAAAAACCGCAAAGAGCAAGTCCAGGAAAGTCAAACCGTGAAGTAGCGAGGGACTACTGTAACAATCACTTGTAACTGGACATACAGTGTGAAAACAGTTTGACGACATGCATAATTTTTTTTCTTTGGAACAAGACAGAATGTCCAGTATTTATTTTATATGACCGTGACCAATTGTTTTTCAAGTTTTCATCCATCCATCCATTTTCTTTACCCGCTTATTCCATTTTGGGTCACGGGGGTCGCTGGTGCCCATGTCCAGCAATCACTGTGCGAGGGGCGGGGTACACCCTGGACGGGTCGCAAGTCCATCACAGGGCCACATAGAGACAAACGAGACAAACAACCATTCACTCTCTCACTCACACCTAGGGACAATTTAGAGTTACCAATCAGCCTAACATGCATGTTTTTGGACTGTGGGAGGAAACCAGAGTACCCGGAGAAAACCCACGCATGCACGGAGAGAACATGCAAACTCCACCCAGAAAGGTAGGTTTGAACCAAGGACCTGCTCGCTGAGAGGCAGCAGCTCTACCAGTTGCGCCACCGTGCTGCCTTTCAAGTTTTCTGAATGTCATTCAAAGTTTCCTGATGCATGCTCAATAATCCAGGCGGAAAAATCTAAAAAGTTAAATCTGGTCCTCTGGACATTCAAAAAAAAAACATTCAAAGTTGTTTTTATTTGGGGGCGGTGAGGGACTTTACCATTTGTGTTGTTCCCTTCTTCTATCTGTCCATGGCAGAATGTTGTGTGTTGTGTGCAGGTTTCTCCAAAAGTGATGAACCGTTCACAGCACTTTTAATGATGTTAAAACGAATAATAAAAGTAAACAAGTGAAGGACAAAAGAAAATGTGTCAATTCTTAAAAAATGCCGTATCTGCTGAATATAAAAAGTATCTAAAAGCCAAATCTTCAAAATAAAAATAGCAAATTCTGTGAAAGATGCATCCTTTTGTTGACTAGTGGTCAAGATTTTAGTTTGGAAGCACATTGCTGGTGCTAAATTATTATTATGTCTGCCACTGTTTTTGTCGGCACATATTAGTCGTTAACGTGACTGAGGCTGAACTGAGACTGAACTGAGACTGAGCAACTAGTTTTAACAATCTAAGGTTGAGTTTCTGTTAGTTGTAATTTCTCTGTCTCGGCTGCATGTAGATAACATATGGCTGTAACTTCCGCCAGTTTCTCTCACTCCCTCTATTTGTGTGTCTGAGTATATATATGTGTGTGTGTCTGTGTGTGTGTGTGTGTGTGTGTGCGTCCCTGCGTGCGTGTTGCTCTGAGACATGCCCGGGCGTATTCTTGCCCAGTGATGCACACATGCCGGAAGGCAATGCAAGTGAGGGAGTTTTGCTCAGCCCTTTAGTAGTTTGTTAAACGCAGTCTTCCCGTACCTTGACCCCGACGACCAAAACACAGAAACCACAACGAGATCTGAAGAGTAAATCAAGTTTTTTTTTTAAACTAAAAGTGACACAGTGCGTTTCTTATCTTCATAACTCAGTTAAGTATGTTCACTTCTTGGTATACTCCGTGATCATCATTAAATTTCAAATTATCTAACACTTTGATCATTTAACACATTGCTATTTTTTTGTTTGAGTATAAGAGTTCTTGGATATAAAGAATAAAAAGAGAAGGTTCCCTTTATTTTTTTAAAAGGATATTTAATATAAATGAACTGCAAAAATAGAAAGTACCAAATGTTTTACTTTTTATCTCTGCAACCCCACTGCTGAATGTCTTACTTTCCTTATGCCATCTGAATACAGACTAGCTGGGGTTTATTGTTCCTTTAAATGTGATGCACGGCAATAAATACACAACATGTATGCTTCTCAAAACATGTTACTGTATGTCAAATGCTGACCAAAAGAATAAGCCACACTGTGAAAATAGATAGATTGTATCATATTGTTTTGATTACCATATATTTATGTCACACCGCCGTATAGGTCATATAAGTTGAATAAGTCCAAATATGTCTAATAAAGTGGAAAGAAACATAAATATGTCACTTCGACATATAAGTCGCATCAGCATCACTGCTGACGCGTCGCATTTGTTATGTATCACTGCTGACCACCCGGAAATGTGGGCCGGTGTTGCGCCAAAAATCGATTGGTTGCCAAGTGGCGGCCATGGGAGCGTTCACGGGAGGACTTTAACAAGAATTTAACAAATTTATCACCTAAAAACAATTATTTGTTTGCTCGAAATTATAGCAAATGTGTGTCTCCAGTTGAACTTTTCCTTAATAAATGCACTTTATTGGTCAAATCAACTGCATTTCACCTGGGCGGCGCGGCAAAATGCAGATGATTTGACGTTTGCTCCAGGAGTTCTGGAGCGAGACGAAGGTGGATTGGTATGGCAAGCCAATTGTCTCATTAATAGCCACTTTTACCTATTAATGAGACACTTGGCTTTCCAAATTACTAGAGGGCCCTCTAGTGGCTGAAAATGGTAGCGTTCTATATTTTCCATGTCAGAATGAATGAAATCGTCAAATCTCAGACAAAAATTGGGTTATAAATATGGGGGGGGGGACATAAATACGTCGTTTTGCTTTATAAGTTGCAGGCATGCTAATTTATGCAAAAACCCTGCAACTTATATGCCGGAAAATATGGTACCAAATAAGTTGTGATATTTTCCTTGTGTCTGTGCAGATCTTTCAGGTTTTTCTGTTCTTATTTTCTTGAGTGCATGTGTGAGCATTGATAGCACTGTGCAGAGGAGAGTGGAAGTGAGCTTCTAAGAAAAGTCTGGGGTGCTGCTTTTTTTTTTTTTTTTTACTTTTGAAAGATAATTCACCTGCTTTTTTCTTAAATATGGTACAACTATTTTAAAGCACTCCAGGTTTCTGTTTTTTTGTTTTCCATTTGGTAGCAATGAGCTGGGTTTGATGCCTAGCAGAAACTATGGGTTTTTGGAGTCCGTCTCATTGACAGTGTCAAGATGCTGGTGGTCATGAAGTACTAGCTTGAAAAGTGTGCGTTATAGACCTGACTGAAAATTGTTGGATTGTAGACCTGGATTATCGAGCATGGACTATGTTATGAGTTATAGAACTGGTAAATTTGGTTCACGTTAAAGACTCAAGTTAATCTGAGTCACTCACTAAAATCACCCAGTTCACCTGAGTCACGAGTCGTCAGCGCAAGGGTTTTGGCTATACTATTTTTGCAACAACTGAAACAAAATGTTTTGGGTGTGGACAGGAGGGCCATTTAGTGTGGAGGTGTCCTGAAAAAGCCAAGAGTCCACTCAGACTGCTGGAGGGACAGAGACGAGAGTTTCTGTCAGGCTCAGACATGCAGCAGGTCGTGTTGCTTCTACCTCGACTCGTGTAGATGAAATACACAAGATATCTGTCGAACAAGAAAAAACATTCAAGAGGAATTGCATGTAGATGAAGCAGTGTCTAATGAGGAGAAAATGGTAAGGGATAATGGAAGCTGTGTATAAAATACCAAATGCAACAAGAAAAACAAGACAGTCAATAGTAGTAAGACCAAAGAAAATGCAGGAAAAAAAAGGTTTTACAAGAAAGTGAGTCAGATGGGTTTTTTCTGATTCTGACAGTGTATCATGATCGGCTTCAGTGTGTAGAACCCAAAGTGCAGGAAGATGAATGAGGTTCCAGTAAATAAGTAAAATAGTTTATTAATTAAATAAACCAAACAAAATGCTGACGGGGCAGCTAACTAACTTAAAGGAGGAACACAAGGAGAGACAGGTCATGAAGCCTTAGGACAAGGACAATCCAGAGACATTGACAAGACACCAAGGGGCTGAATATATACAGACACTAACAAGGTGAGATGAGTGACACCTGCGGTGATTAGGATTAGACACAGGTGCGACAGTGCTGGAACACAGGAGGAGAAAAGCTGAGGGGTGACAGGCAAACATGAGGGAAAATACAACATGTAAGATAAGACCCCAGAAACCCTACACAGTGACAAGGAGACACCTGACTCCTCCATTCCTGATGGACAGATAACAAATGGGTATAACATTGAATAGATCCGTAGTTTTTGGAAGTAACCAAAGGGAAAAGAGATGTAAGTTTAGATTAGTTTATTCTTTCCTAACAGAAAAATGTTTCTTGATTCAGGTAAGTGGTTGATGAGACAAGTAAAAATAGAACATTTAAGAGACACTAAAGTTTATTGTATATGAAAACTGATGCAGAAACTGAGAACTTCAGCAAATGATGTATCAAAAACGTGAAAGACAGCAGATATTTTGCTGTATTGCTTCAATATTACTGATACTTTCATGGATATACAGTAAGTTGTTTGAAAATTCCATCTTTAAATCTGAATGGTGCAAGATAGATAAAGAAAAGAGATATCATTTCTAAACTTTCAAAAACTAAATGTATTATTATTGTATTTGCTCTAGAAACTCATGGTAATGTTGATAATGAAGTTGACTGGTAGAAGGAATGGGATGGGGATGATATGAGTCATAAAACTTTCTGGAGTGCAGGAGTGGCAATCCCATCCATTCATCCAGCCAGCCAACCAGCCATCCATCCATTCATCCATCCATCCAGCCATCCATTATCTTTAACCTGCTTCTTCCTCTTCAGATTGCAAGGGTCACTGGTGCCCATGTCCAGCAGTCACTGTTTGAAAGGAGGGGGACACCCTGGACAGATTGCATGTTCATCACAGGACCTCTTAAAAAAAAAAAAAAAAAAAAAAAAAACTTTCTTCCAAAATCTTTAGAAGTGAAATATTTTTTTCTAGGGAGGATGTTGAATTTGATTTCAAAAAAAAAAAAAAAATAATAAACTAAATTTTTTTTTGTTGAAAAAAACAAGAAAAAAAAAAATAAATACTATTTCAGGCTTTGTTTCAACAGACTATTTCATCTTAGGAGGAGATTTTAATTGTACTGTTGATGATTAAGATAGAAACCATGCCTAATATTCATTCAAAGATTTTGACACGTATTATTGAAACTTAACAAGGTTGAGTCATGTCCTCTGGACTTGTCCTCTGGATGTGTCCAGAGGACATGTCCTCTTGACAGGTTATTTTTTTGTTGAAAAGTTTTGTCTAAAGACTCTAAACGTTTAAACGGGTGGGGGCCTCCGTGTTCAACTGTCACCCTCATACAATGCTGTTATTGCATCACTCAGCCCTCTGTGAACAGCATTGGTCAATAGGGCACCAACGATCAGTCGTTGGGCTGGAGGTCCTCCTTTTGCAAATGAACAACTAGTTTTGTCAGTCACCAGCAAACTGGTTGATCCACTATGAGAAAGTGTTGCTTATGACTGAGTATGTTGCAGCTCCTCAGACTGAAGAAGTCTTTTGGATAAAAGACAAACCATTTCAACAAAGAAGAATCTGTCCAGATGACCTGACTCAACCTTGTTAGATTTATTTACCTGGATTATTGAGGACAATGCATCAGGAAGCTATTGAAATTTATGAGTTAACTGATGTACAGTGCTCTAAATATGGGACAAGAAAATAATATTCACGAACTCACTGTAAAGATAACTACATTACATTGGTAAGACATGACAGATTTTATTATTTGGAACATCACTTACAAAAATTTAAACATGTTTTTTGTGCCCTGTTGGATTTTCTGACCATAGCATGGTAGTAGGAAATGTTTTTCTTAGTGGAGTAAATCTGAAGAGTTCATATTGGCACCTCAACATTTTGTTAACTGATAGTTTCTGATGGTAACAGTGAAAAACTAGATAATCACAGTTTGCTCCCATTACAACAATGTTGGGATATTTAAAAAAAAAAAAAGAATGGTTTTGTACTCCATACATATATGTCCAGTTTTACAAGAGAGGTTGTACAATCAATAAAGGACCTAGAGACAAACATAGTGGATCTCCAAAATTTGAGTGGGCCCACAGGAGAGCAAGGTCATTTTCAGACTCTCAAAAAGAAAAGGACTGCTTTGTCTGGTCTGCTAGGGCTTAGAGCACAAGGGGGCTTTAGTTAGTTAAAGTTTTCAAAGTGTTACTGAAATAGAAGCTCCTTCTAAATTCTTCAGCTCGGAGAAGAAAAATGGTTAAGTCAGCTCATTCACAGTATTCAAGCAGAAGATGGAAATGAACTGATGGAAAAACTGCAATACGAAAACAAGTTGTGGACTTTTTCTTCAAAGCTTCATGGCTCTAAATACAGAGAAGATGCTGGCGTAACAGAAAAGTTGCTAAATAACCTGTTAAATATTTCAGCACAGGACAACACAGACAGAACATTTTCTGACTGTGTTGACTGTATTCCTAATAATTACATAGTTTTATTGTTTATTTTTTGGGGGACACTATTAACTGGATACCTAAAAATGTACTTTTTGGCCAAAAGAAGAAGGAAGTCAGTGTTTAGTTCATCTGGAAAGCTTCTTCCAGCCTTCAATATTTGCAGTTTTTTTGTGTGGAGACAAGTGGCATAATGTCTTTTTCAACAAGTTGGTAAACTGGGTTTGTGGAAAACATTTTTTTAATTTTTATCATTGATAATTCAAGGGTCAGTGCAAATGGTCTGCCATCTATTAATATGTTAAAAACATGGAAGTTAATGAAAACAGGAAAAATGGGGACTTCTACATGGTCATTTTAGCTATTGATGGAACCCATTCTTAAAGGATCACATATTACTTCATGGGATAAAATGCCCATGATGACTTTTACTGCACAAGGAAGTAACAGTTCAACTTCTTGAACTGATTGCAGCTGACATGGACAATTCTATTGCTCTTGCAAAAAGACTGGAAGTTCACTCTGTTTGAATAGTAGATTTAATGCTGGAAAAGTATAAAAGAGCTTTATCAGAAGAGGACAAAGGTTTGATATTTGGATGGTTTGACGGGCTTTTAACACCTGGAAAAAACTGACAACTTTCATAAGCTGTGCGTGAGGCCCAGTTTTAAAGACTGTGAAGTTCTGGTTCCCCTGCTGGAGAAGGACAGTAAAGTCTGGACTTCATTGGACCCTGCAAATTCAAAGACATTAAATCAAAGGTGTGCTAAGGCCTGAAATAGGGTGAAACTTAAAGACAAAAAAGAAACAACTCGAAGGGATTTCTTGGAGGTCAGTCTGATGTGAAACCTGTGTGAAGAATATTGTACAAACCACTATTGACTAAGAATACTGGTGACTCACAATGACATACTATGTACATGGCATTACTGCAGTGAATGCATTTTTATCAATTATAAATCCAGGAGAGTGTCCATTTTCTTCAGAAACGCCAACCATTTTTCACTGTTTTGTATAATGTCTAAGATTATTGTCCTTATTTGGAATACTTGGATATATTTTAAAATCTGTTGGATAATCTGTCACTGTCTTGGTATTCACATTTGTTTGTTGTATGGTTAAAAAAAAAGAAGAAATTATATATATATATATATATATATATATATA